>NC_090932.1:916162155-916517155 GCF_040938575.1 Ambystoma mexicanum
TGCCTATGCCAGCCGATCACTAAGCGTCATTGAGCAGGCGTACTCGCAGGTGGAAAGGGAAAGTCTCGCCGCTGTGTGGGCTTGCGAAAAGTTCAACCATTTCATAATTGGGAAGCCCGTTCTGTTGGTAACAAATAATCAGGCGCTAATTTCAATATTTGGGAATCCTCGAGTCAAGATGCCCCCAAGAATCGAGCATTGGGGTATGAGGCTGCAAAAATACGATTATAAAATTGTGCACAGGCCAGGGAAAGATGCAAATCCAACCGATTATTTATCAAGGCATCCAGTGAGCATGGTGGATTCGATGATGCAAATGGAGGCGGAATATTATATATCGTATTTATCATTAAATGCACTGCCCATTGCGATAACGAGGGAGACATATTTGGAGAAAAGCTGCACAGACCCAGTGATAAGAGTAGCAGTTAAACTTACAAGAACTGGGAAGTGGCAATGCATTGACCAAGAAAGAGATCTAGGAGAAGGGGATATGAAAGATTTGAGGAAATTAGCAAAGATAAGCAGCGAGTTGTCCGCGACTGAAGACAGAATACTTTTAAGAGGAAGTAGACTTGTGGCACCCAGAAGTTTGAGAAAGACCTTAGTAATGTTGGTTCATGAGGGACACCGGGGAGTAGTCAACACAAAGAAAATTCTGAGAAATCAAGTGTGGTTTCCATGTATGGACCTAATTGTGGAGGACACAATACAAAACTGTTTCGCCTGCCAAGTGACATCCCCTGTGACTCAGGCTACGCCTTTACCCAAAGGACCATGGAACAGGGTGGCGTTAGATTTTTTTGGTCCTCTGGAGGAAGGTGGTTATGTTCTAGTGGTTATAGATGAATACTCAAGGTTTCCGCTGGGGAAACATGTTCAGTCCACGGCGTTCCATCATGTTGTAGTAACACTGGACAAGCTTTTTAGTGAGTGGGGAATACCTCAAGTTGTCAAAACAGACAATGGAGCACCTTTCCAAGGGCATGAATTTAATAAATTTGCTGCTCATATGGGGTTCCAACATCAAAAGATTACCCCCCTGTGGCCACAAGCGAATGGGATGGTGGAAAGATTCATGAGTAGTCTAAAGAGTACCCGACAAAAGGCTGTTGTGGACGGTGTATCATTTCCTGGAGCAGTCTCACAGATGCTATGAAACTACAGAAATACCCCTGATGAGATGACAGGGCGCACACCGGCAGAATTGATGATCTGATATAAACCGAGAATCAGACTTCCTAGTCTGGAGGATTACACGGCTGAGGAAGATGATAAAATCAGGGAAAGAGATCAAATGAAGCGGTTGAAGACCAAGGAATGGGTGGATCACAAAAGGAAGGCTGCAGAGAGAAACTTACAGAAAGGAGATGTGGTGGCTGTAAAGCAGAAGCAGCGAAAGAAGACAGACTCAAAATATAAGACGTCGTTATTGAAAGTCAAGAATGTAAAAGGATCCAAGGTTATGGCGGTTGACAGTGATGGTGAAGTCACGAGAAATGTATCCTTTTTCAAAAGATTCTCACGCGACAAGCACGAAGGGGAACTGTGTAGAAAGGATGTGAGAAATGAATCAGATAGTGTTGATGTGGATATTGGTTTGACTTGGCTGTATGCGGATGATGAGGAGCTGTTGGAGGTGGTGAAGGGTCTGCTGCAAGGGAAGAGTGTATGAACAGTAATGGAGAAATGATTTTGGAAGGACAAGGGTTTGAAGGCAGAAACTATGACAGTAGTGGGAGCTCACGGAACATTGACTTTGGAAATGAACCCCATGAGGTGGATACGAGAAGCAGATCTCAAAGAGTTGTTTGCAAGCTAAAGAGACTGATTGAACAAATGTAACCGTTAGTGTTTTAATAAGTAGTTTATTGATAAGTAAAGGGGGGATGTTGTGTTGTGTGTTGCATTTGTAGAGTGTATTTTGGTATAGCTCAGCTAGAATTCAGAATGTTAGAATGTTAGGGGTAGACTCTAGAATTGTATAGCCTAGGGAACGTCAGTTGGTGTCTGAATAAAGAAGGATGATAACATATATCCTGTGATGACTCCTGATTATGGTCAAGAAGCAAGGTCACAACACTATCCTACCACAAGTGGTTTGTGCTTAGGCACTGATCGCATTAGGAATTTGGGTTCTGCATGTGATATACAGCAACCACGTTTTTTACTTGCAATAATGAATCTTTTCAGAAGGGTGGTCCGTCTAGAGTAAAAAACGAGTGCTGTTAGAAATGCCCCAGGCAGTAGCAATACAAACTTAGAAGCAAGGTTTCTTTGCCAAGTTCCTTGTGACTGACCTCTGCCTTGATAGTTTGTGGTTGGGGTTGGAGTGATGGCTTTGGTATGTTAGAAATATGATACATCAGGGGACTGGATTTTTATAAGTATTTGTTTTTTTGTGTGCTTTTTCTGGTATTGATACATTGCAAGTATTATGGGGTCCATTGACAAAGATGTTATCAGGAGTAATTATGTTGTACTCTCAGATACTCGCCTCCTTCCAGGAGTAAGTGATGAGTAAGCTAGCTACTGCTAGTAACGTACGAATCCGATAATCCTGCACCAAGATTCACAGGCCAATTCATGGAATTAATGTGAGCTGAAAATTCCCATGCAAGCGTGCGAAACCGTGCGAATCGCAGTGCAAGTGCGAAAATCGCAGCAAAACCCACGCACATCGATTCATGGAAGTCCGTGCGCGAGTAAAATCTGGGATGTGCGCTGAAAATCTGCATGGCGCACACCGGCGCACAGGTGATCTAACGGCGTGCGCTACGGCCACAGCGAAAGCGCACACAGCGCGGCGCACATAACAAAAGTAGGCGTAACACCGGGCGTGACATGCGGAATGGGGAACAACGCGTGAAAATGTGGGCGTCACGAGGGAAGTACAGGAGGCAAGTGCGCGGAACGCCCACACGCTTGCATACAACACGTATTCATGGAATCAAATAGGGCAAACCAGCGCACCGGCGAAGTCGTGCACAGGCCTAAACACGTACGCCATACGAAGGCAGGCGGTAGCGTCCCTGCGCATGAAAAAAATGTGCGCCAAAATGTGCACTAACAAAAAGTATGTATATAGAGCTCTGAGGATTGTCGCATACTGTGGCCCTCTAGGACAAATGACGTGCAAAGGGGTATGCGACAAACGCGAACACCCGCTGTGTCAAAAATAGCGTGTGCGTGTATTTCGGGGGTGCGCAGGAAGTTTCACACGCGATTGGCCTTGGGCGAGCGGGGTGCGTGTAAATCTGGGGTTGCGGGAAGTTTCACACGCGATAGGCCCTGTGCGAGTGGGGTGCGTGTATTCCTGGGGTTCGCGTGAAGTTTCACACGCGATTGGCCTGGGTACGTGTAAATCTGGGGTGCGCGGGAAGATTCACATGGGATTGGCCTTGGGCGAGCGGGGTACGTGTATTTCGGGGGTGCACGGGAAGTTTCACATGCGACAGGCCTGTGCGAGTGGGGTACGTGTATATCTGGGGTGCAGGGGAGTCCTACACGTGAATTGGCAGTGTGGGTCCTCCCAGGTGTTCCCTCTACAGCCTCCACGGCCCCTGCAGGCAGCCCACACCACAGGGGACTACCCTGCACCCCTGGTCATGTCCCGCAGGCAGCCCATCCACCATGGGCATGACCCCCAGCCAAGCCACATGTCACCTTGCACTACTGATCACCAACGCATGACCCCCACCCCCCAGCACTGAGGGGCACCTGCCAACAGGCCCCCACTCATGTCCCCTTGCACCCCCACCCCCCAGCACTGAGGGGCACCTGCCAACAGGCCCCCACTCATGTCCCCTTGCACCCCAACCCCCCAGCAGTGCAGGGCACCTGCCAGCAGGCCCCCACTCATGTCCCACTCATGTCCCCTTGCACCCCCACCCCCCAACAGTGCAGGGCACCTACTAGCAGGCCCCCACTCATGTCCCTTGCACACCCGCCCCCCAGCATTGCAGGGCACCTGCCAGCAGCCCCCCACTCATGTCCCCTTGCACCCCCACCCCCAAGCAGTGCAGGGCACCTGCCAGCAGGCCCCCACCCATGTCCAACTCATGTCCCCTTGCACCCCCACCCCCAGCACTGAGGGGCACCTGCCAACAGGCCCCCACTCATGTCCCACTCATGTCCCCTTGCACACCCACCCCCCAGCACTGAGGGGCACCTGGCAACAGGCCCCCACTCATGTCCCACTCATGTCCCCTTGCACCCCCACCCCCCAGCAGTGCAGGGCACCTGCCAGCATGCCCCCACCCATGTCCCCTTGCTCACCCACCCCCTAGCAGTGAAGGGCACCTGCCAGCAGGCCCTCACTCATGTCCCACTCATGTCCCCTTGCACCCCCACCCCCCAGCAGTGCAGGACACCTGCCAGCAGGCCCCCACTCATGTCCCACTCATGTCCCCTTGCACCCCCACACCCCAGCAGTGCAGGGCACCTGCCAGCAGGCCCCCACTCATGTCCCCTTGCACACCCACCCCCCAGCAGTGCAGGTTATCTTCCAGCAGGCCCCCACTCATGTCCCCTTGCACCCCCACCCCCCAGCAGTGCAGGGCACCTCCCAGCAGGCCCCCACTCATGTCCCCTTGCACACCCACCGCCCAGCACTGAGGGGCTCCTGCCAACAGGCCCCCACTCATGTCCCCTTGCACCCCCACCCCCCAGCACTGAGGGGCACCTGCCAACAGGCCCTCACTCATGTCCCCTTGCACCCCCACCCCCCAGCAGTGCAGGGCACCTGCCAACAGGCCCCCACTCATGTCCCCTTTCACCCCCACCCCCCAGCAGTGCAGGGTACCTGCCAGCAGGCCCCCACTCAGATCCCACTCATGTCCCCTTGCACCCCACCCCCCAGCAGTGCAGGGCACCTGCCAGCAGGCCCCACTCATGTCCCACTCATGTCCCCTTGCACCCCCACCCCCCAGCACTGAGGGGCACCTGCCAACAGGCCCCCACTCATGTCCCCTTGCACACCTACCCCCCAGCAGTGCAGGGCACCTGCCACCAGGCCCCCACTCATGTCCCACTCATGTCACCTTGCACCCCCACGCCCCAGCAGTGCAGGGCACCTGCCAGCAGGCCCCACTCATGTCCCACTCATGTCCCCTTGCACCCCCACCCCCCAGCACTGAGGGGCACCTGCCAACAGGCCCCCACTCATGTCCCCTTGCACACCTACCCCCCAGCAGTGCAGGGCACCTGCCAACAGGCCCCCACTCATGTCCCACTCATGTCACCTTGCACCCCCACGCCCCAGCAGTGCAGGGCACCTGCCAGCAGGCCCCCACTCATGTCCCATTCACGTCCCCTTGCACCCCCACCCACCAGCACTGAGGGGCACCTGCCAGGAGGCCCCCACTCATGTCCCCTTGCACACCCACCCCCCAGCACTGAGGGGCACCTGCCAACAGGCCCCCACTCATGTCCCCTTGCACCCCCACCCCCCAGCACTGAGGGGCACCTGCCAACAGGCCCCCACTCATGTCCCCTTGCACCCCCACCCCCAGCAGTGCAGGGAACCTGCAAGCATGCCCCCACTAATGTCCCACTCATGTCCCCTTGCACCCCCACCCCCCAGCAGTGCAGGGCACCTGCCAGCAGGCCCCCACTCATGTCCCCTTGCACACCCACCCCACAGCTGTGCAGGGCACCTGCCAGCAGGCCCCCACTTATGTCCCCTTGCACCCCCACCCCCCCAGCAATGCAGGGCACCTGCCAGCAGGCCCCCACTCATGCCCCCTTGCACCCCCACCCCCCAGCACTGAGGGGCACCTGCCAACAGGCCCCCACTCATGTCCCCTTGCACCCCCACCCCCAGCAGTGCAGGGAACCTGCAAGCATGCCCCCACTAATGTCCCACTCATGTCCCCTTGCACCCCCACCCCCCAGCAGTGCAGGGCACCTGCCAGCAGGCCCCCACTCATGTCCCCTTGCACACCCACCCCACAGCTGTGCAGGGCACCTGCCAGCAGGCCCCCACTTATGTCCCCTTGCACCCCCACCCCCCCAGCAATGCAGGGCACCTGCCAGCAGGCCCCCACTCATGCCCCCTTGCACCCCCACCCCCCAGCACTGAGGGGCACCTGCCAACAGGCCCCCACTCATGTCCCACTCATGTCCCCTTGCACACCCACCCCCCAGCACTGAGGGGCACCTGCCAACAGGCCCCCACTCATGTCCACTCATGTCCCCTTGCACCCCCACCTCCCCAGAAGTGCAGAGCACCTGCCAGCAGGCCCGCACTCATGTCCCCTTGCACACCCACCCCCCAGAAGTGCAGGGCACCTGCCTGCAGGCCCCCACTCATGTCTCACTCATGTCCCCTTGCACCCCCACCCCCCCGCAGTGCAGGTCACCTGCCAGCAGGCCCCCACTCATGTCCCACTCATGTCCCCTTGTACCCCCATCCCCGAGCACTGAGGGGCACCTGCCAGCAGGCCCCCACTCATGTCCCCTTGCACACCCACCCCCCAGCAGTGCAGGGCACCTGCCAACAGGCCCCCACTCATGTCCCACTCATGTCCCCTTGCACCCCCACCCCCCAGCAGTGCAGGGCACCTGCCAGCAGGCCCCCACTCATGTCCCACTCATGTCCCCTAGCACCCCCACCCACCAGCACTGAGGGGCACCTTCCAGCAGGCCCCCACTCATGTCCCCTTGCACACCCACCCCCCAGCACTGAGGGGCACCTGCCAACAGGCCCCCACTAATGTCCCCTTGCACCCCCACCCCCAAGCAGTGCAGGGCACCTGCCAGCAGGCCCCCACTCATGTCCCACTTATGTCCCCTTGCACACCCACCCCCCAGCACTGAGGGGCACCTGCCAACAGGCCCCCACTCATGTCCCCTTGCACACCCACCCCCCAGCAGTGCAGGGCACCTGCCAGCAGGCCCCCACTCATGTCCCACTCATGTCCCCTTGCACACCCACCCCCCAGCACTGAGGGGCACCTGCCAACAGGCCCCCACTCATGTCCCACTCATGTCCCCTTGAACCCCCACCCCCAGCAGTGCAGGGCACCTGCCAGCAGGCCCCCACTCATATCCCCTTGCACACCCTCCCCCCAGCAGTGCAGGGCACCTGTCAGCAGGCCCCCACTCATGTCCCCTTGCACACCCACCCCCCAGCAGTGCAGGGCACCTGCCAGCAGGCCCCCACTCAGGTCCCACTCATGTCCTCTTGCACCCCACCCCCCAGCAGTACAGGGCACCTGCCAGCAGGCCCCACTCATGTCCCCTTGCACCCCCACCCCCCAGCACTGAGGGACACCTGCCAGCAGGCCCCCACTCATATCCCCTTGCACACCTACCCCCCAGCAGTGCAGGGCACGTGCCAACAGGCCCCCACTCATGTCCCACTCATGTCCCCTTGCACCCCCACGCCCCAGCAGTGCAGGGCACCTACCAGCAGGCCCCCAC
The DNA here is from genome assembly GCF_040938575.1 of Ambystoma mexicanum. NCBI lineage: Eukaryota > Metazoa > Chordata > Amphibia > Caudata > Ambystomatidae > Ambystoma > Ambystoma mexicanum. The sequence goes on from NC_090932.1 coordinate 916,169,581, forward strand.
TCATGTCCCCTTGCACACCCTCCCCCCAGCACTGAGGGGCACCTGCCAACAGGCCCCCACTCATGTCCCGTTGCACCCCCACCCCCCAGCACTGAGGGGCACCTGCCAACAGACCCCCACTCATGTCCCCTTGCACACCCACCCCCCAGCAGTGCAGGGCACCTGCCAGCAGGCCCCCACTCAGGTCCCACTCATGTCCCCTTGCACCCAACCCCCCAGCAGTGCAGGGCACCTGCCAGCAGGCCCCACTCATGTCCCACTCATGTCCCCTTGCACACCCACCCCCCAGCACTGAGGGGCACCTGCCAACAGGCCCCCACTCATGTCCCCTTGCACACCTACCCCCCAGCAGTGCAGGGCACCTGCCAACAGGCCCCCACTCATGTCCCACTCATGTCCCCTTGCACCCCCATGCCCCAGCAGTGCAGGGCACCTGCCAGCAGGCCCCCACTCATGTCCCCTTGCACCCACACCCCCCAGCACTGAGGGGCACCTGCCAACAGGCCCCCACTCATGTCCCCTTGCACCCCCACCCCCCAGCAGTGCAGGGCACCTGCCAGCAGGCCCCCACTCATGTCCCACTCATGTCCCCTTGCACCCCCACCCCCCAGCAGTGCAGGGCACCTGCCAGCAGGCCCCCACTCATGTCCCCTTGCACACCCACCCCACAGCAGTGCAGGGCACCTGCCAGCAGGCCCCCACTCATGTCCCCTTGCACCCCCACCCCCCAGCAATGCAGGGCACCTGCCAGCAGGCCCCCACTCATGTCCCCTTGCACCCCCACCCCTCAGCACTGAGGGGCACCTGCCAACAGGCCCCCACTCATGTCCCACTCATGTCCCCTTGCACACCCACCCCCCAGCACTGAGGGGCACCTACCAACAGGCCCCCACTCATGTCCCACTCATGTCCCCTTGCACACCCACCCCCCAGAAGTGCAGGGCACCTGCCAGCAGGCCCCCACTCATGTCCCATTCATGTCCCTTTGCACCCCCACCCCACAGCAGTGCAGGTCACCTGCCAGAAGGCCCCCACTCATGTCCCACTCATGTCCCCTTGTACCCCCACCCCCGAGCACTGAGGGGCACCTGCCAGCAGGCCCCCACTCATGTCCCCTTGCACACCCACCCCCCAGCAGTGCAGGGCACCTGCCAACATGCCCCCACTCATGTCCCACTCATGTCCCCTTGCACCCCCACCCCCCAGCAGTGCAGGGCACCTGCCAGCAGGCCCCCACTCATGTCCCACTCATGTCCCCTTGCACCCCCACCCCCCAGCACTGAGGGGCACCTGCCAGCAGGCCCCCACTCATGTCCCCTTGTACACCCACCCCCCAGCACTGAGGGGCACCTGCCAACAGGCCCCCACTAATGTCCCCTTGCACCCCCACCCCCAAGCAGTGCAGGCCACCTGCCAGCAGGCCCCCACTCATGTCCCACTCATGTCCCCTTGCACACCCACCCCCCAGCACTGAGGGGAACCTGCCAACAGGCCCCCACTCATGTCCCCTTGCACCCCCACCCCCCAGCAGTGCAGGGCACCTGCCAGCAGGCCCCCACTCATGTCCCACTCATGTCCCCTTGCACACCCACCCCCCAGCACTGAGGGGCACCTGCCAACAGGCCCCCACTCATGTCCCACTCATGTCCCCTTGCACCCCCACCTCCCAGCAGCGCAGGGCACCTGCCAGCAGGCCCCCCTTCATATACCCTTGCACACCCTCCCCCCAGCGGTGCAGGGCACCTGTCAGCAGGCCCCCACTCATGTCCCCTTGCACACCAACCCCCCAGCAGTGCAGGGCACCTGCCAGCAGGCCCCCACTCAGGTCCCACTCATGTCCCCTTGCACCCCACCCCCCATAAGTGCAGGGCACCTGCCAGCAGGCCCCACTCATATCCCACTCATGTCCCCTTGCACCCCCACCCCCCAGCACTGAGGGACACCTGCCAGCAGGCCCCCACTCATGTCCCCTTGCACACCTACCCCCCAGCAGTGTAGGGCACCTGCCAACAGGCCCCCACTCATGTCCCACTCATGTCCCCTTGCACCCCCACGCCCCAGCAGTGCAGGACACCTGCCAGCAGGCCCCCACTCATGTCCCCTTGCACACCTTCCCCCAAGCAGTGCAGGGCACCTGCCAGCAGGCCCCCACTCATGTCCCCTTGCACTCCACCCCCCAGCAGTGCAGGGCACCTGCCAGCAGGCCCCACTCATGTCCCACTCATGTCCCCTTGCACCCCCACCCCCCAGCACTGAAGGGCACCTGCCAGCAGGCCCCCACTCATATCCCCTTGCACACCTACCCCCCAGCAGTGCAGGGCACCTGCCAACAGGCCCCCACTCATGTCCCACTCATGTCCCCTTGCACCCCCACGCCCCAGCAGTGCAGGGCACCTGCCAGCAGGCCCCCACTCATGTCCCACTCACGTCCCCTTGCACCCCCACCCCCCAGCACTGAGGGGCACCTGCCAGCAGGCCCCCACTCATGTCCCCTTGCACACCCACCCCCCAGCACTGATGGGCACCTGCCAACAGGCCCCCACTCATGTCCCCTTGCACCCCCACCCCCCAGCACTGAGGGGCACCTGCCAACAAGCCCCCACTCATGTCCCCTTGCACCCCCACACCCCAGCACTGAGGGGCAACTGCCAACAGGCCCCCAACCATGTCCCCTTGCACCCCATCCCCCAGCAGTGCAGGGCACCTGCCAACAGGCCCCCACTCATGTCCCACCCATGTCCCCTTGCACCCCCACCCCCCAGCACTGAGGGGCATCTGCCAGCAGGCCCCCACTCATGTCCCCTTGCACACCCACCCCCCAGCACTGAGGGGCACCTGCCAACAGGCCCCCACTCATGTCCCCTTGCACCCCCACCCCCCAGCAATGAGAGGCACCTGCCAATAGGCCCCCACTCATGTCCCCTTTCACCCCCACCCCCCAGCAGTGCAGGGCACCTGCCAGCAGGCCCCCATTCATGTCCCACTCATGTCCCCTTGCACCCCCACCCCCCCAGCAGTGCAGGGCACCTGCCAGCAGGCCCCCACTCATGTCCCCCCACACACCCACCCCCCAGCAGTGCAGGGCACCTGCCAGCAGGCCCCCACTCATGTCCCCTTGCACCCCCACCCCCAGCAGTGCAGGGCACCTGCCAGCAGGCCCCCACTCATGTCCCACTCATGTCCCCTTGCACACCCACCCCCCAGCACTGAGGGGCACCTGCCAACAGGCCCCCACTCATGTCCCCTTGCACACCCACCCCCCAGCAGTGCAGGGCACCTGCCAGCAGGCCCCCACTCGAATCCCCTTGCACCCCACCCCCCAGCACTGAGGGGCACCTGCCAACAGGCCCCCACTCATGTCCCCTTACACCCCCACCCCCCAGCACTGAGGGGCACCTGCCAGCAGGCCCCCACTCATGTCCCACTCATGTCCCCTTGCACCCCCACCCCCAGCAGTGCAGGGCACCTGCCAGCAGGCCCCCACTCATGTCCCACTCACGTCCCCTTGCACCCCCACCCCCCAGCACTGAGGGGCACCTGCCAGCAGGCCCCCACTCATGTCCCCTTGCACCCCCACCCCCCAGCACTGAGGGGCACCTGCCAACGAGGCCCCCACTCATGTCCCCTTGAACCCCCACCCCCCAGCACTGAGGGGCACCTGCCAACAGGCCCCCACTCAAGTCCCCTTGCACCCCCACGCCCCAGCACTGAGGGGCACCTGCCAACAGGCCCCCACTCAAGTCCCCTTGCACCCCCACCCACAGCAGTGCAAGGCACCTGCCAACAGGCCCCCACTCATGTCCCACTCATGTCCCTTGCACCCCCACGCCCCAGCACTGAGGGGCACCTGCCAGCAGGCCCCCACTCATGTCCCCTTGCACACCCACCCCCCAGCACTGAGGGGCACCTGCCAACAGGCCCCCACTCATGTCCCCTTGCGCACCCACCCCCCAGCAGTGCAGGGCACCTGCCAGCAGGCCCCCACTCGAATCCCCTTGCACCCCACCCCCCAGCACTGAGGGGCACCTGCCAACAGGCCCCCACTCATGTCCCCTTACACCCCCACCCCCCAGCACTGAGGGGCACCTGCCAGCAGGCCCCCACTCATGTCCCACTCATGTCCCCTTGCACCCCCACCCCCAGCAGTGCAGGGCACCTGCCAGCAGGCCCCCACTCATGTCCCACTCACGTCCCCTTGCACCCCCACCCCCCAGCACTGAGGGGCACCTGCCAGCAGGCCCCCACTCATGTCCCCTTGCACACCCACCCCCCAGCACTGAGGGGCACCTGCCAACAGGCCCCCACTCATGTCCCCTTGCACCCCCACCCCCCAGCAATGAGAGGCACCTGCCAATAGGCCCCCACTCATGTCCCCTTTCACCCCCACCCCCCAGCAGTGCAGGGCACCTGCCAGCAGGCCCCCATTCATGTCCCACTCATGTCCCCTTGCACCCCCACCCCCCCAGCAGTGCAGGGCACCTGCCAGCAGGCCCCCACTCATGTCCCCCCACACACCCACCCCCCAGCAGTGCAGGGCACCTGCCAGCAGGCCCCCACTCATGTCCCCTTGCACCCCCACCCCCAGCAGTGCAGGGCACCTGCCAGCAGGCCCCCACTCATGTCCCACTCATGTCCCCTTGCACACCCACCCCCCAGCACTGAGGGGCACCTGCCAACAGGCCCCCACTCATGTCCCCTTGCACACCCACCCCCCAGCAGTGCAGGGCACCTGCCAGCAGGCCCCCACTCGAATCCCCTTGCACCCCACCCCCCAGCACTGAGGGGCACCTGCCAACAGGCCCCCACTCATGTCCCCTTACACCCCCACCCCCCAGCACTGAGGGGCACCTGCCAGCAGGCCCCCACTCATGTCCCACTCATGTCCCCTTGCACCCCCACCCCCAGCAGTGCAGGGCACCTGCCAGCAGGCCCCCACTCATGTCCCACTCACGTCCCCTTGCACCCCCACCCCCCAGCACTGAGGGGCACCTGCCAGCAGGCCCCCACTCATGTCCCCTTGCACACCCACCCCCCAGCACTGATGGGCACCTGCCAACAGGCCCCCACTCATGTCCCCTTGCACCCCCACCCCCCAGCACTGAGGGGCACCTGCCAACAAGCCCCCACTCATGTCCCCTTGCACCCCCACACCCCAGCACTGAGGGGCAACTGCCAACAGGCCCCCAACCATGTCCCCTTGCACCCCATCCCCCAGCAGTGCAGGGCACCTGCCAACAGGCCCCCACTCATGTCCCACCCATGTCCCCTTGCACCCCCACCCCCCAGCACTGAGGGGCATCTGCCAGCAGGCCCCCACTCATGTCCCCTTGCACACCCACCCCCCAGCACTGAGGGGCACCTGCCAACAGGCCCCCACTCATGTCCCCTTGCACCCCCACCCCCCAGCAATGAGAGGCACCTGCCAATAGGCCCCCACTCATGTCCCCTTTCACCCCCACCCCCCAGCAGTGCAGGGCACCTGCCAGCAGGCCCCCATTCATGTCCCACTCATGTCCCCTTGCACCCCCACCCCCCCAGCAGTGCAGGGCACCTGCCAGCAGGCCCCCACTCATGTCCCCCCACACACCCACCCCCCAGCAGTGCAGGGCACCTGCCAGCAGGCCCCCACTCATGTCCCCTTGCACCCCCACCCCCAGCAGTGCAGGGCACCTGCCAGCAGGCCCCCACTCATGTCCCACTCATGTCCCCTTGCACACCCACCCCCCAGCACTGAGGGGCACCTGCCAACAGGCCCCCACTCATGTCCCCTTGCACACCCACCCCCCAGCAGTGCAGGGCACCTGCCAGCAGGCCCCCACTCGAATCCCCTTGCACCCCACCCCCCAGCACTGAGGGGCACCTGCCAACAGGCCCCCACTCATGTCCCCTTACACCCCCACCCCCCAGCACTGAGGGGCACCTGCCAGCAGGCCCCCACTCATGTCCCACTCATGTCCCCTTGCACCCCCACCCCCAGCAGTGCAGGGCACCTGCCAGCAGGCCCCCACTCATGTCCCACTCACGTCCCCTTGCACCCCCACCCCCCAGCACTGAGGGGCACCTGCCAGCAGGCCCCCACTCATGTCCCCTTGCACCCCCACCCCCCAGCACTGAGGGGCACCTGCCAACGAGGCCCCCACTCATGTCCCCTTGAACCCCCACCCCCCAGCACTGAGGGGCACCTGCCAACAGGCCCCCACTCAAGTCCCCTTGCACCCCCACGCCCCAGCACTGAGGGGCACCTGCCAACAGGCCCCCACTCAAGTCCCCTTGCACCCCCACCCACAGCAGTGCAAGGCACCTGCCAACAGGCCCCACTCAAGTCCCACTCACGTCCCCTTGCACCCCCACCCCCCAGCACTGAGGGGCACCTGCCAGCAGGCCCCCACTCATGTCCCCTTGCACACCCACCCCCCAGCACTGAGGGGCACCTGCCAACAGGCCCCCACTCATGTCCCCTTGCACCCCCACCCCCCAGCACTGAGAGGCACCTGCCAACAGGCCCCCACTCATGTCCCCTTGCACCCCCACCCCCCAGCAGTGCAGGGCACCTGCCAGCAGGCCCCCATTTATGTCCCACTCATGTCCCCTTGCACCCCCACCCCCCCAGCAGTGCAAGGCACCTGCCAGCAGGCCCCCACTCATGTCCCCTTGCACACCTACCCCCCAGCAGTGCAGGGCACCTGCCAGCAGGCCCCCACTCATGTCCCCTTGCACCCCCACCCCCAGCAGTGCAGGGTACCTGCCAGCAGGCCCCCACTCATGTCCCACTCATGTCCCCTTGCACACCCACCCCCCAGCACTGAGGGGCACCTGCCAACAGGCTCCCACTCATGTCCCCTTGCACCCCCACCCCCCAGCAGTGCAGGGCACCTGCCAGCAGGCCCCCACTAATGTCCCCTTGCACCCCACCCCCCAGCACTGAGGGGCACCTGCCAACAGGCCCCCACTCATGTCCCCTTGCACCCCCACCCCCCAGCACTGAGGGGCACCTGCCAGCAGGCCCCCACTCATGTCCCACTCATGTCCCCTTGCACCCCCACCCCCAGCAGTGCAGGGCACCTGCCAGCAGGCCCCCACTCATGTCCCCTTGCAACCCCACCCCCCAGCAGTGAAATGGAGATCTCATGACACAAACCAAAAGTCAACTATGTACATCAACACATGTCCGCCACACGAAGGCAGGCGGTAGCGTCCCTGCACTAACAAAAAGCCTGTATATACAGCTCTGATTAATGTCCCATACTGTGGCCCTCTAGGACAAATGACGTGCAAAGGGGTACGCGACAAACACGGACACCCGCTGTGTCAAAAATAGCGTGTATTGCGGGGGTGCGCGGGAAGTTTCACACCCGATTGTGCCTGGCTGAGCGGGGTACGTGTACTTCAGGGGCTCGCGGGAAGTTTTACACGCGATTGTGCCTGGGTGAGCGGGGTACGTGTACTTCAGGGGCTCGCAGGAAGTTTTACACGCGATTGGGCCTGGGCGAGCGGGGTACGTGCATTACTGGGGTGGGTGGGGAAGTACAAGAGGCAAATGCGCGGAACGCCCACAAGCAGTTGTCGTGGGATACCGCAGGAGGAGGAGGAGGATAGTCAGGCCCAGAATTCTCACACACAGAATCAGCCTTTTTGGCATGCCTGATGACCAGGTGTATGGGAAGCACAGGTTTCTACCTCACATAATACTCGACCTGGTCAGTGAGTGGGAGGATGACCTCACATCACCCACCCTCTGCTCCCAAGCACTCATCCCCCTGAAGAAGGTCCTCAATGTACTGCCCTTTTTGGCCACCAGATCATTTCAGCGGACAAGTGCCATAGTGGGGGGGGGTGTCACAGGCCACGCAGTCACGCTGCCTACACCAGGTCTTGGCCATCATGACTGCACGCCCATCAGTCCGCAGGCACATATACCTGCCCAGAACACCTGCAGAAAGGCAAGCTGCCATCCAGGATTTCTACAGGGTGGCACAATCCCCAAAGTCCTAGGTGCCATTGATTGCACCCATGTGGCTCTACGTCCCCCCAGGGCATCAGAGCACATCTATAGAAACCGCAAGCACTGGCATTCCATCAACGTCCAGGTAGTATGTGATGCCAAGGGAATCATCACCTCAGTATATGCCAACTATCCAGGGTCCACCCACGACAGTTTCATTTACAGAATGTCAACCCTAAACCGGGACCTAGAAGCTGGGCGGCATGGCGATACATGGCTGCTCGGTGAGTATAAATGCCACAGCACATGCATGCATGCCAGATACTGAATAATGTCACAACCCTACTAATGATACCCATCACCACCTCCCCAGGGGACAGTGCCTACCCTCTGAGCACCCACATGATGACGCCAATTCGGAACCCCACCACGCCACCCGAGGTAAGATACAACACAGCCCATATTGCAACCCGGGGCATAGTGGAGCGCACATTCGGAGTGCTCAAGTCACGCTTTCCCTCCCTTGACCGTTCTGGTGGGCAGCTGTTATACGCTCCCCTGTAGTGTGCTGGATCATAGTGGCAGCATGTGTCCTGCACAATGTTGCAACACGCCAGGGCCTGCCGGTGGACATGGTGGTGCCCCCACATCCCCAACCACATGCACGCGCCCACTGCGCATGGGAGGGGAAAGGGCACGGGGTGAGGCAGCCCGAACGCAGCTGGTGGCTAATTACTTCACTTAGAATCACACCCCTGTGGAGTGCACACAGCCCTGCCACATACCAGTTGACAATCGATGATGACACAAGGGACAGTGAATTGTCACAACCATACCAGCCTGAGATTGGTCACCTGGAAGTGTCACAATGTGTGCATCCCTACCTACAGAAACACCACCAATGCTGTCATCAAAAGACACATATGCTGCTAAATGCATTAACCCCTTGCAAAATACAACATGAGAACAGTGCCATGTAACCCAACCCCTCCTCAGAACCACCACCCAACACACCATGGCATGTCATGCTATGTGAGAGCAAACAAAGCAATCCCGAAAACCTGAGACAAGTGTCACAAAGTACAGTGTCCCTAATGGAAACTGGCCACAAACAATATGCTCCCAGTAATGTTGAACTAACAACACACATGACCAAATACTTACCAACAATACAATGCAGCTACACAAGCTCAAACATAACTAAAACATGACAGTACTAAGTTAAAGTAGTCATAGTCTTACAACCTGAATATGCCACCACATCGCCCCCTTCCAACTGTAGTCTTGCAGGCTTCAAAACATGTCTCTGTACTGCATACAACATGAACTCCATCTCCAAAGTAGACGACCTTGTGAAGACATGAGGAATGAACCTGCAAATTCAGAGGGAGACATGGAAGCAGAAGCATACATAATTCTAACATGCAGTGTATAATACAACAACAATATACACAAGGAATGTCTACACAGTATTTACTACAGACTGCCTACACAGCTCATGGGAGCCCAACATCACTGTGTACATCACTGTCACTTGGTCACACCCTTTGCAAGACCATGGAAACGGGAAGCAGGAGGGGTGTGTGTCTCACGAACCCAAGCATCGAACCCAAACTCAGGACAAGCCTGCATGTGCCCCGCCGGAATACAGTGGATGCCCACGGGAGCCACACAAGGCAACACACTGTTAAAAAATAATCCAAAATCAAAAAGCAAAAATCAAAAAAGCAAAAATCAAAAATCAAAAATGGCTATGTGGGGGCCGGGGGGGGGGAGGCCACCCAGGAGGTACGAGGACAGGGTGCGCACCAACAGCCGCCTGTGTGGATGCTGGGGAAAAAAAACACCTCCATGGGCTCATGGCCTGCACGGCTATGCCAATGTGGGAGAACTGCTGCTGTCGCTCTGAACACCCTCTGTTGCTGCCACAGGAGGTGGTGGTGCTATGGGAGGCAGCCCACGCAAAGCCCTGGTATGGTCCTCCATGGCAGCAAGCATGCGGGTGTGGAAGGTCTCGTTCTGGAGGATTATAGTGCGGAGATCCCCATGCAGCACCTGACTTGATGCCCGGATCTCCTCCCAAGTTGCCTGCATCACAGCTGAGAGCGAACATGTGAGCCACTCCAGCTGCTGTTCTGTCCTCAAGTTAGTGGAAGTCTCAAGGTCAACAAGAGTCTCCCTGAGGTGATCGAGTTCTACCCACAGGGCTTCCCTGTGGCCCTGGGACTCTATTGATATCGATTGGCGTAGAGTCTCCAGTGCCGCCCGTCTGTCCCTGTTGGACGCCAACATGTCCTCCCTGTGTGATTGGCAAATGGAGTCTGTTGCCTGCAATAGTAGCTCCATCTGCCTTTCAGGGTGGACAATGGAAGTGGCCACCCTCTCCATTGCTTGAGCCATCATCTGAACTGAGGCTGCCTGTTGGATTGCCATACTGTAAATGGATTGTTCCCATGCGGTATTGCCTGGTGGCATACGGCCACCGCGTCGGCAGGCACCACACCTGTTTGGGGCAAGGCGATCTGCGCCTTGCTGTGCCGGCACTGCCTGAGGCTGCAGGACTGCATTCCCCTGCTGATCTGCTGGCCCAGGAACAGGATCAGATGTTGTGGAGTGTGACCCTGCACCCGTAACCGCCAAAGGCTGACTAACCAACACTGACATCCCCATAGAGGGTTCTACCCCTGGTGCAGGTGGGTTGGACAGAACAGAACCCCTTCCAGAAACACTTACCTGCGACGCCACATAGGTCTCATCATCCAAATCAACACCTGAATAGAGGTCTGGGGAGGTGCACCCAGAGACACCCTCTGACAGAATCGTCTGCAGCAAGAGTGGGTTCTCACCCACCACCACACCACATCCCCCATTGGTGGCCAGTTGTGCCTCAGGTTCCTCCTGGGTCTGCACCATCTCCTCAACCTCACCAGCATCAAGTGTGTCATCCCCTGCAAAAACATGAAAGACAAAAAATGGAAACAGGCATTAGCACAATAACACACAAATAGGCCTGACAAGCTACAGAACCAGTACATGATTTACACATGTCCCACATGACTATAACCCTCCCATGCATGCACTGTCACAGAGTTGGAAGGGGAGGCAAAAGTCTGACACTGATGGCACCAAGATGGAAGAGCAACACATTTGCTGCATGCTGGGTAGCACTGCCATCACACATTGGCCTGTGAGTGGCATGTCCTATACACATAAATGACACATGCCATCACACAGATGGCATGTACCATAGCCATGGTACATTCCACAAGTACATCCATATGTCAGTGAATGAGTACTGTCACCCATCCATGTGAGATGGACATGAAGAGATGAAAAATGCCACATAGTGTGAAAAGATAAGCCATGTGCCACACACTGCAACACATCCAGTGTACAAAAATACAGTGATTGTAGGGCATGTACACATCAATGGTTGTGCACTTCAACATGACAGGAAACAACTAGCATGTTCCACATTCAAACAGGCCCAAAAACATCATGTGATCAGGACAATGCTTATTCAGCCTGAATGGTCAAATCTTTCAACTACCAAGGTGACACATGTGGGCCTATGTGGGGTTCTTCACTGACAGAAGCTAGTCACATATGTCACAATAGGGCTGAGGAATGTGTTGCAAAAGTGGGAGAATTGAAACAATCAGCCTGAAAGAACACTGAAAAATACAAACAATGTTGTTGCATGATGCCACCTCAAGGGCAACTGCCGTAATGTTGCGCTAAATTACTACTGTGGGCAGAAGGGATAGTGTCACACCCAAATTCAAGGCCGCAGAATGTTTTGGATGAAGCACATGGGTGACCCATACTACTCAGTCACACACACCCTCACCTGGCACTCAATCAGAACCCGTCACCCAAACAACATACACATGCATTACACACACACGCATGGGCACTCACCCGACAATGTGTCATAATCGGGTAGTTCACCCACACCTCGGATCTGTTCCTCTGTGACGAAGGTCCCAGCAACAGACTCATGTTCAGTGAGTTCGTTGTCCTCTTGTGGAGACCCACCGCCAGTCACCAGAGTAGCGGCATGACTTGAGGCCAGCTTGTCCTTTGCTCTGCGTTTCAGGTCGTTCCACCGCTTGTAGCAATCATCAGCTGAGCGCATCACAAATCCAAGGGCACTTAAGTTGTTGGCGATGGTCTGCCAGTGTGCCTTACGTTGACCAGGTGTGGTCTTGGACCCTGCAGTCACCACCATTTCGTGGCTATGTTGCAACACATAGCTCACAAGTGCATTAAGATCCGCATCGCTTCCTTGATGTGCCGGAGTGTGTAGCCGTGCCTGGGGTCTCAGCCTGTCGTGCCAGAGCACCCTTCTTCCTCTTTTTAGAAGGTGGAGCGGAGCCAGAGTGGCTAACGCCGCTCTGGTCAGTAGGGGCAGAATCACCGGTGGACTGGGTTGTTGGAGTGTGCGAATGCACATTGACCATAGGACTTGGTGCAGGCATTGTCTGAAGTGTGATGTTAGCCGGGGGAACATCAGTATGATAGACCAGGACCGACACTGTCCTGGCTGGGAGAGTCAGAGCTGGGGCGGATGGAGCTGCAGCTGCCCCTGCAACCTCACCACCCTGCATACTTGGGGCAGCAGATGACATAGCTGCCCCAAATCCACGTGCCTTGGTGACAACTTGCACCGCCACACGTGTCCTAGACTTGCTGACCTGGAAGTCAGCCAGGGAGTCATCCTGTGCCAGGTCAGGTGCCACAATGGGCTGGTCCAACAGGGGCTGAGCTGGGATGGTCTCAGCCACGTTTCCCTCAACCATGGGGGGGGAGCATGGGTGTCCCTGATTGGTCCTCCACACATGGGGGTCTAGGGGCACCCTGCAAATCCTGGCCACGTCCCGTACCGCGCCCACCACGTCCACCTTTTGAAGGTCGGCCACCTTTGCCTCCCTTACCGCTTGGTCACCTCCCAACCATGGCACTGATGTTGTTGTGCGTATGGGAGGAGCAGTAAACTATTGTCTTGGGCAATTGGGGGTCAAAGGGGTAGGGTACTAGATGGAATTCGTACCCTAGTGCTCTAACAAGGCTGTCTGTGACCCCTGGGGGAAGATGACGGGTCACGCAACGCACAGGCAGCCCAAAAACAAAAATAAACATGCACGCAACCCCTCGTAGACCGCGTCCGTGGAAAAATGAACCCGCACTACGCTGTGGCACCCAGAAACACAAAAATAAGTGTACGTGTGATACACGCAACCTACAATGACCTCTGAAGGCGTACGCAACACACGGGGCAAGCACAGTTGCTAAGTACGTGCGGAACTCACTGTGTGCCTGGAAAAAGAACGTGAAAAATACACGCGTGTGCGTGTTGGCAACACCCCCGCCAAACGAAGAATTGTATGCTGTCTGAGGAGACAGGACAAAAGGAGAAGTGAACACTGTTTGAGGAAACAGGCCCAAAAAAAGTAGAAAAATGAAAGCTATCAGAGGTAACAGGGAGTACGAACTTGAAGTAATCGTGTGTGAACCGACAAGAAGTACAGAATCCACCCACTCGCTCTCCACAAAAAGCACGTACAAGGAAATGGCGTCCTCCACGTACCTTTTAAACCGGCCCACACATACACGTCACTTACGCGTGTACGCGCCCTTTCCTCCAATTACACGTGCTGACACTCGGACGTGCAGCTTTTCCACGTGTGCTCTGTCATCACGTGCTATGAGGGAAACACCCGCGCGCATCACGTCACAGACGCGCTTACATGCTAAGGGCCTTTGGTCCAATGAAATTGCGTGTGCGCTGACGCGCTTACGCGCTAAGGGCCTTTCCTCGAATTACACGCTGATGTGCAAGATTTTCACGTGCCAAATCACTCCGTATCAAGCTGGCCACGCGTTCACACACTGAAGACCATGCTCCTGCCCAGAAGCCGAATTACTGCTCCCCAGAGCCCAGAGCACGCTCCCACCTGCCATCTGCTGCTGCCTGATTGCCTGCTGCCCACGTGCCCTGCCATTTGCTGCCTGCACGTCAGCCAGGGGTGCTGTTGCTGTGACCACCCCTGCTGGAACCGAAGACTCCCGACTGGGATTCCATCGCTCCACAGCCCAGCGCCAGGACCCAGTTGCCCACCCACTCCTGCCTCTGGGGTTGCCATGTCCAGCACTACACCATCTGGTGGCACTGGCAACCCCCAGCCAGAGAGGCAGAGGGCCACTAGCTTCACTGCCATCGAAGTTGGTGTCCTGGTGGAGCAAGTCCTGGGGCAGTATGATGCCCTCATCGGAAGGTTGTGCGCCGACAAGGAAGGACGGACCAGGATCTGGACGGACATCGTGACTGCCATCAACGCGGAGGGGGTAGCAGTCCGTGAATTCCATCATGTCAAGAAGCGCTGGGAGGACTTCAGGTCCAGGACCCTCAACAAGCCCTGGCGTCTCTTGAAGGCAGCGGATGCTAAGGGGCGCCGGGGCCACCTGTCGGAAGACCAAATGAGGGTCCCGGAACACGTATGCCCAGCGCTCCAGGTCCAGGTCCTTGAGAGGCAGACCCGTCTGGAGTCGAGCGGTAAGTGTACATGCATACTGATTGGAAGCTGTGCGTGTGGTGGTGTGCCAGTAGTGTGCAGGTTGCACATGTGGTTTTGTAGGGCCATGTATGGATGTGTATGTTTAGGGTCATGAGGCTGACACATGCGAGCCCTTTCATGTGTGAGACACATGGATGGTGTATTTGTGGGTAAGCATGCAGGCCAAATGCAGATGTGTGAGCACACATGTTTGAATGACTGTGTATGTCAGTTGTCAAGGTTGTGGTGTCACACATGGATGTTGGTTCCAGCTGCATGTATCTGCACTGTGTACATGTGCATGTATGTGTATCTGACAAGTGTGCAACTGTCATGCAACATGGATGCATGTGAGACTGATATGTAGAAGACTGATTGCCAGATGTGACATGGATGCCGATCTCATCACTGCAACACTTGGTGGAGGTGTACACATGCATGTAAGTGTGGTGGCGTGTGTGCATGTCTAGTGCACTCCCTGTGTCTCATGTGATGTCTGGCTCACCTTTGCCTGCTCATGCTATTGTATGTGTATGGATGGTGCTGGCTGTTGCGATATGGCTGTCGAATAGCTCATGTGTGTGATTTGAAATGACATGTGTGTTGGGGATTGTGATGCCATGTCTGAAGTTTGACAATGACACTCGTGTGCATCTGTCATGTGTGTATGAGTCCATTGTACAGTGCCCTGATGCCTGTGTCCTATCTCTCCCTGTCTGCAACGTCGACTGATGAAGAGGGCGGAGAGGGTGCTGTGGAGCACAGCGGCAGGGATCGCACCGCCAGCCGGAGACGCAAGGCCCGGCTCTCCTCCCAGCTTGTCATCTCACGGGGAGTGAGGAGTCCGGTGCCGCGTCCCAGGTCGCAGCTGCCGAGGGGAGGTCAAAGAGGTGGAGGTCGGAGTTGGACTCCTCAGCAGCCGAAGGGGCAACTGAGACCCCACAGGGCCGACAGAGGAAGATGGCACGGAGTCATCCAGGTTGGTGGGGGGTTTGGTGGAGGAGGAGGCCGTGCAAGGGACAGAGACGGGGTCTGGAGGTGGGGATTCCACCGGTGCTAGTGGTGCAGTGCAGGAGCAGGGACAGGAGGCAGCACAGGCCGCCGCGGAAGTGCCTGTATGTAATCCTGTCCCTGATCCTGTGACTGCATCATCTTGCACCAGCAGGGATACCTACGTCCAGACCCGTTTTCAGGCAGGGGATGAGCTTACGACAACTGGCCTTCCACTGCCTGCGGACGTGGCTATCCGGGACCGGGTTGAGCCTGTCCTGGGTGGTGTGGCATTGCGTGACCGGGCCATGCGAGGCGAAATGCAGTCTTTTCATGGGGAGACTGCATCTCGTCTTGAATGGCTCGTTGACCACGTCGACCTTCTGGGACAGGTCACCAGGGCCGGATTCCTCCATTTGCTGGGCCTTGTTCAGACCCCCTCCTCAACTGAACCCCCTATGCGCCAGTCGTACTCCATGCCATCTTCCCACCCATGTGTCACCTGGGTGCCCTGTGGAGCTGCCTCTGACCCTGTGGCCAGGCTGGTGGAGCACACATCCCTGCCACAGTCGGGAGTCGGACATCCAGCAGGGGTGGCCACCTCAACAACTGCATCCCAGCTGGAGGAGGATGTGCAGGCAGCAGGAGCCAGAGCACAGGCAGCGGCACAGCAGCAACAGCAACAAGGTGGGAGCCATGATGGCTCGGGGCCTTCATCATTGGAGGGGCAGGCATTGGCCGGAGGGCAGGAGGACCCTGGATAGGAAGTGTCTTCCGTGTGGCAGTGGTTGGGCCATGCGAAAGATGTGGAGCAGCAGCGGGCGGAAGAGGCATGGCTCACAATGGTCAGGGCGGAGAACTCCATGCGTAGGGCCCTGAGGTGGGCCGAGTGTCTCGAGGCCATTCGCAGGGACCTGGAGATCCAGATGTCATCGTCCCTGCGAACCCTCGGGGCCATGGAAGAGGACCGCCTCCGGGACATCGAGCAGGAGTTCGATGATGCCCTGGCCCGGGACCTCAACAAGTGAGCCGTTGGACTTGCCCGCTGCCCTTGTAAATAGTTAGTTAGTTAGCATTAGGTTTCCTTTCGTTTTTTCTTTATTTTGGACCGCTTGGACAATGCACCACATTTTTGTATATAGTTTTTTTATTAGGTAGTAGTTTTTGGTAGGTTTCATTTCTTAAGTTGGGCTCATGGACCCTGGATTCTTCAATTGTACATAGTTCTACATTGGATTCATCTTTTTTAATATTTTTTTTGTGTTCACCATGGAGCAATGGTTTTTACTTTTTTTTCCCTTGGATTTGCTTTTTTGGACTGTGACTTTGGACAACATTTCTTTTTGGATTTCTTTTGCTTATGTTTTCTTGTTTTTCATTATTTATCGGACATGGACCATTTATTTTGTTATTCCCATTGTTGTGTGTTTAATTTGATTTACGTTCATGTTATCTTTAATATATATTTTTTTATACTTCCATTTGTGGTATTATCTCATTGGTTTCATGCATGTCATGATATGGGTTTTGACATTCACTTGCACCCATTGTGTGTGTGTGACGGACATGTGTTCATTTACATACTTGCCATTGGGGTTGTATCATGTAATTGGCATTTCTATGTGGGTGGATGCAATACTTGGGTGGGTCTTTGGCCTGTGGAGGCTGGCCATAGGGCCAGGGATCTAGATTGTGATGACGTGTTGGCTGGGGGACATGTGTCGGGGCCTGCTGGCAGGTGCCCTGCACTGCTGGGGGGTGGGGGTGCAAGGGGACATGAGTGGGGGCCTGCTGACAGGAGCCCCTGACTTCTGGTGGGTGGGGGTGCTGGGTCACATGAGGGGGGCTGCTGGCAGGTGCCCTGCACTGCTTGGGGGTGGGGGTGCAAGGGGACATGAGTGGGACATGAGTGGGGGCCTGCTGGCAGGTGCCCTGCACTGCTTGGGGGGTGGGGGTGCAGGGCACATGAGTGGGGGCCTGCTGGCAGGTGCCCCTGACTTCTGGTGGGTGGGGGTGCTGGGTCACATGAGGGGTGCCTGCTGGCAGGTGCCCTGCACTGCTTGAGGGTGCGGGTGCAAGGGGACATGAGTGGGACATGAGTGGGGCCTGCTGGCAGGTGCCCTGCACTGCTTGGGGGTGGGGGTGCAAGAGGACATGAGTGGGACATGAGTGGGGGCCTGTTGGCAGGTGCCCTGCACTGCTGGGGGGTGGGGGTGCAAGGGGACATGAGTGGGGGCCTGTTGGCAGGTGCCCCTCAGTGCTGGGGGGGGGTGGGTGTGCAAGGGGACATGAGTGGGACATGAGTGGGGGCCTGCTGGCAGGTGCCCCTCAGTGCTGAGGGGTGGGGGTGCAAAGGGACATGAGTGGGACATGAGTGGGGGCCTGCTGGCAGGTGCCCTGCACTTCTGGGGGGTGGGTGTGCAAGGGGATATGAGTGGGGGCCTGCTGGCAGGTGCCCCTCAGTGCTGGGGGGTGGGTGTGCAAGGGGACATGAGTGGGACATGAGTGGAGGCCTGCTGGCAGGTGCCCTGCACTGCTGAGGGGTGGGGGTGCAAGGGGACATGAGTGAGACATGAGTGGGGGCCTGCTGGCAGGTGCCCTGCACTGCTGGGGGGTGGGGGTGCAAGGGGACATGAGTGGGGGCCTGTTGGCAGGTGCCCCTCAGTGCTGGGGGGTGGGGGTGCAAGGGGACATGAGTGGGGGCCTGTTGGCAGGTGCCCCTCAGTGCTGGGGGGTGGGGGTGCAAGGGGACATGAGTGGGGGCCTGCTAGCAGGTGCCCTGCACTGCTGGGGGGTGGGGGTGCAAGGGGACATGAGTGGGGGCCTGTTGGCAGGTGCCCCTCAGTGCTGGGGGGTGGGGGTGCAAGGGGACATGAGTGGGGGCCTGTTGGCAGGTGCCCCTCAGTGCTGGGGGGTGGGTGTGCAAGAGGACATGAGTGGGACATGAGTGGGGGCCTGCTGGCAGGTGCCCCTCAGTGCTGGGGGTGGGGGTGCAAGGGGACATGAGTGGGACATGAGTGGGGGCCTGCTGACAGGTGCCCTGCACTGCTGGGAGGTGGGTGTGCAAGGGGGCTTGAGTGGGGGCCTGCTGTCAGGTGCCCCTCAGTGCTGGGGGGGTGGGGGTGCAAGCTGACATGAGTGGGGGCCTGCTGGCAGGTGCCCTGCACTGCTGGGGGTTGGGGGTACAGGGGACATGAGTGGGACATGAGTGGGGGCCTGCTGGCAGGTGCCCTGCACTGCTGGGGGGTGGAGGTGCAAGGGGACATGACTGGGGGCTTGCTGGCGGGTGCCCTGCACTGCTGGGGGGTGGGGGTGCAAGGGGGTAATACGTTGGTGATCACAAGTGCAAGGTGACATGTGGCTTAGCTGGGGGGGCATGCCCATGGTGGATGGCCTGCCTGTGGGACATGACCAGGGGTGCAGGGTAGTTCCCTGTGGTGTGGGCTGCCTGCAGGGGCCATGGAGGGTGTAGAGGGAACACCTGAGGGGACCCACACTGGCAATTCACGTGTAGGACTCCCCTGAACCCCCGAAATACACGTACCCCACTCGCACAGGGCCTATCGCGTGTAAAACTTCACGCGCACCCCAGAAATACACGTACCCTGCGGAATCGCGTGTTGAACTTCCCGCGCACCCCAGAAATACACGTACCCTGCTGAAATCGCATGTGGAACTTCCCGCGCACCCCAGTAATACACGTACCCTGCTGAAATCGCATGTGGAACTTCCCGCGTACCCCAGAAATACACGTACCCTGGTGAAATCGCGTGTTAAACTTCCCCGCTCCCCAGAAATACACGTACCCTGCTGGAATCGCATGTGGAACTTCCTGCGCACCCCAGAAATACATGTACCCTGCTGGAATCGCGTGTGGAACTTCCCGCGCACCCCAGTAATATACGCACCCTGCTGAAATCGCGTGTGAAACTTCCCGTGCACCCCAGTAATACACGTACCCTGCTGAAATCGCGTGTTGAACTTCCCCGCACCCCAGTAATACACGTACCCTGTTGAAATTGCATGTTGAAATTCCCTGCACCCCAGAAATACACGTACCCTGCTGAAATTGCGTGTGGAACTTCACACGCACCCCAGTAATACACGTACCCTGCTGAAATCGCGTGTGAAACTTCCCCGCACCCCAGAAATACACATACCCTGCTGGAATCGCGTGTTGAACTTCCTGCGCACCCCAGAAATACAAGTACCCCGCTGAAATCGCATGTGGAACTTCCCGCGCACCTCAGTAATACACGTACCCTGCTGAAATTGCGTGTCGAACTTCCCCGCACCCCAGTAATACACGTACCCTGTTGAAATTGTGTGTTGAAATTCCCCGCACCCCAGAAATACACGTACCCTGCTGAAATTGCGTGTGGAACTTCACACGCACCCCAGTAATACACGTACCCTGCTGAAATTGCGTGTGAAACTTCCCCGCACCCCAGAAATACACATAACCTGCTGGAATCGCGTGTTGAACTTCCTGCGCACCCCAGAAATACAAGTACCCCGCTGAAATCGCATGTGGAACTTCCCATGTACCCCAGAAATACACGTACCCTTCTGAAATCGCGTGTTAAACTTCCCCGCTCCCCAGAAATACACGTACCCTGCTGGAATCGCGTGTGGAACTTCCTGCGCACCCCAGAAATACATGTACCCTGCTGGAATCGCGTGTGGAACTTCCCGCGCACCCCAGTAATATACGCACCCTGCTGAAATCGCGTGTGAAACTTCCCGTGCACCCCAGTAATACACGTACCCTGCTGAAATCGCGTGTTGAACTTCCCCGCACCCCAGTAATACACGTACCCTGTTGAAATTGCATGTTGAAATTCCCTGCACCCCAGAAATACACGTACCCTGCTGAAATTGCGTGTGGAACTTCACACGCACCCCAGTAATACACGTACCCTGCTGAAATCGCGTGTGAAACTTCCCCGCACCCCAGAAATACCCATACCCTGCTGGAATCGCGTGTTGAACTTCCTGCGCACCCCAGAAATACAAGTACCCCGCTGAAATCGCATGTGGAACTTCCCGCGTACCCCAGAAATACACGTACCCTGCTGAAATCGCGTGTTAAACTTCCCCGCTCCCCAGAAATACACGTACCTTCCTGAAATCGCGTGTGGAACTTCCTGCGCACCCCAGAAATACATGTACCCTGCTGGAATCGCGTGTGGAACTTCCCGCGCACCCCTGTAATATACACACCCTGCTGAAATCGTGTGTGAAACTTCCCGTGCACCCCAGTAATACACGTACCCTGCTGAAATCGCGTGTTGAACTTCCCCGCACCCCAGTAATACACGTACCCTGTTGAAATTGCATGTTGAAATTCCCCGCACCCCAGAAATACACGTACCCTGCTGAAATCGCGTGTTAAACTTCCCCGCTCCCCAGTAATACACGTACCCTGCTGGAATCGCGTGTTGAACTTCCCGCGCACCCCAGAAATACATGTACCCTGCTGAAATCGCGTGTGGAACTTCCCGCGCACCCCAGTAATACACGTACCCAGCTGAAATCGCGTGTGAAACTTCCTGTGCACCCCAGAAATAAACGTACCCCGCTGGAATCGTGTGTGGAACTTCCCACGCACCCCAGTAATACACGTACCCTGCTGAAATCGCGTGTTAATCTTCCCCGCACCCCAGAAATACACATACCCTGCTGGAATCGCGTGGTGAACTTCCTGCGCACCCCAGAAATACACGTACCCTGCTGAAATCGCGTGGGGAACTTCCCGCGCACCCCATAAATACACGTACCCTGCTGAAATCGCGTGTGGAACTTCCCGCGCACCCCAGAAATACACGTACCCTGCTGAAATCGCGTGTGGAACTTCACACGCACCCCAGTAATACACGTACCCTGCTGAAATTGCGTGTGAAACTTCCCCGCAACCCAGAAATACACATAACCTGCTGGAATCGCGTGTTGAACTTCCTGCGCACCCCAGAAATACAAGTACCCCGCTGAAATCGCATGTGGAACTTCCCGCGTACCCCAGAAATACACGTACCCTGCTGAAATCGCGTGTTAAACTTCCCCGCTCCCCAGAAATACACGTACCCTGCTGGAATCGCGTGTGGAACTTCCTGCGCACCCCAGAAATACATGTACCCTGCTGGAATCGCGTGTGGAACTTCCCGCGCACCCCAGTAATATACGCACCCTGCTGAAATCGCGTGTGAAACTTCCCGTGCACCCCAGTAATATACGTACCCTGCTGAAATCGCGTGTTGAACTTCCCCGCACCCCAGTAATACACGTACCCTGTTGAAATTGCATGTTGAAATTCCCTGCACCCCAGAATACACGTACCCTGCTGAAATTGCGTGTGGAACTTCACACGCACCCCAGTAATACACGTACCCTGCTGAAATTGCGTGTGAAACTTCCCCGCACCCCAGAAATACACATACCCTGCTGGAATCGTGTGTTGAACTTCCTGCGCACCCCAGAAATACAAGTACCCCGCTGAAATCGCATGTGGAACTTCCCACGCACCTCAGTAATACATGTACCCTGCTGAAATCGCGTGTCGAACTTCCCCGCACCCCAGTAATACACGTACCCTGTTGAAATTGCGTGTTGAAATTCCCCGCACCCCAGAAATACACGTACCCTGCTGAAATTGCGTGTGGAACTTCACACGCACCCCAGTAATACACGTACCCTGCTGAAATTGCGTGTGAAACTTCCCCACACCCCAGAAATACACATAACCTGCTGGAATCGCGTGTTGAACTTCCTGCGCACCCCAGAAATACAAGTACCCCGCTGAAATCGCATGTGGAACTTCCCGTGTACCCCAGAAATACACGTACCCTGCTGGAATCGCGTGTGGAACTTCCTGCGCACCCCAGAAATACATGTACCCTGCTGGAATCGCGTGTGGAACTTCCCGCGCACCCCAGTAATATACGCACCATGCTGAAATTGCGTGTGAAACTTCCCGTGCACCCCAGTAATACACGTACCCTGCTGAAATTGCATGTTGAAATTCCCTGCACCCCAGAAATACACGTACCCTGCTGAAATTGCGTGTGGAACTTCACACGCACCCCAGTAATACACGTACCCTGCTGAAATCGCGTGTGAAACTTCCCCGCACCCCAGAAATACACATACCCTGCTGGAATCGCGTGTTGAACTTCCTGCGCACCCCAGAAATACAAGTACCCCGCTGAAATCGCATGTGGAACTTCCCGCGTACCCCAGAAATACACGTACCCTGCTGAAATCGCGTGTTAAACTTCCCCGCTCCCCAGAAATACACGTACCCTCCTGAAATCGCGTGTGGAACTTCCTGCGCACCCCAGAAATACATGTACCCTGCTGGAATCGCGTGTGGAACTTCCCGCGCACCCCAGTAATATACACACCCTGCTGAAATCGCGTGTTGAACTTCCCCGCACCCCAGTAATACACGTACCCTGTTGAAATTGCATGTTGAAATTCCCCGCACCCCAGAAATACACGTACCCTGCTGAAATCGCGTGTTAAACTTCCCCGCTCCCCAGTAATACACGTACCCTGCTGCAATCGCGTGTTGAACTTCCCGCGCACCCCAGAAATACATGTACCCTGCTGAAATCGCGTGTGGAACTTCCCGTGCACCCCAGTAATACACGTACCCTGCTGAAATCGCGTGTGAAACTTCCTGTGCACCCCAGAAATACACGTACCCCGCTGGAATCGCGTGTGGAACTTCCCACGCACCCCAGTAATACACGTACCCTGCTGAAATCGCGTGTTAATCTTCCCCGCACCCCAGAAATACACGTACCCTGCTGAAATCGCGTGTGGAACTTCCCGCGCACCCCAGTAATACACGTACCCTGCTGAAATTGCGTGTTAAACTAACCCGCACCCCAGTAATACACGTACCCTGCTGAAATCGCGTGTGGAACTTCCTGCGCACCCCTGTAATACACGTACACTGCTGAAATCGCATGTGAAACTTCGCTGAACCCCAGAAATACACATACCCTGCTGGAGTCGCATGTTGAACTTCCCGCGCACCCCAGAAATACATGTACCCTGCTGAAATCCTGTGTGGAACTTCCCGCACACCCCAGTAATACACGTACCCTGCTGAAATTGCGTGTGAAACTTCCCGTGCACCCCAGAAATACACGTACCCTGCTGGAATCACGTGTGGAACTTCCCACGCACCCCAGTAATACACGTACCCTGCTGAAATCGCGTGTTAAACTTCCCCGCACCCCAGAAATACACGTACCCTGCTGAAATCGCGTGTGGAACTTCCTGCGCACCCCAGTAATACACGTACCCTGCTGAAATCGCGTGTGAAACTTCCCCGCACCCCAGAAATACACTTACCCTGCTGGAATCACGTGGTGAACTTCCTGCGCACCCCAGAAATACACGTACCCTGCTGGAATCGCGTGGTGAACTTCCTGCGCACCCCAGAAATACACGTACCCTGCTGAAATCGCGTGGGGAACTTCCCGCACACCCCAGAAATACACGTACCCTGCTGAAATCGCGTGTGGAACTTCCCGCGCACCCCAGAAATACACGTACCCTGCTGAAATCACGTGTGGAACTTCCCGCGCACCCCAGTAATACATGTACCCTGCTGAAATCACGTGTGAAACTTCCCCGCACCCCAGAAATACACGTACCCTGCTGGAATCGCGTGGTGAACTTCCTGCACACCCCAGAAATACACGTACCCTGCTGAAATCGCGTGTGTAACCTCCTGCGCACCCCAGTAATACACGTACCCTGCTGAAATTGCGTGTGAAACTTCCCCGCACCCCAGAAATACACGTACCCTGCTGGAATCGCGTGGTGAACTTCCTGCGCACCCCAGAAATACACGTACCCTGCTGAAATCGCGTGTGGAACTTCCCGTGCACCCCAGAAATACACGTACCCTGCTGAAATCACGTGTTAAACTTCCCTGCTCCCCAGAAATACACGTACCCTGCTGGAATCGTGTGTGAAACTTCCAGCGCACCCCAGTAATACACATACCCTGCTGGAATCGCGTGTTGAACTTCCCGCGCACCCCAGAAATACATGTAACCTGCTGAAATCCCCTGTGGAACTTCCTGCGCACCCCAGTAATACACATACCCTGCTGGAATCGCATGTGAAACTTCCCGTGCACCCCAGAAATACACGTACTCTGCTGGAATCGCGTGTGGAACTTCCCGCGCACCCCAGTAATACACGTACCCTGCTGAAATCGCGTGTGAAACTTTCCCGCACCCCAGAAATACACATACCCTGCTGAAATCACGTGTGGAACTTCCCGCGCACCCCAGAAATACACGTACCCTGCTGAAATCGCGTGTTAAACTTCCCCGCTCCCCAGAAATACACGTACCCTGCTGGAATCGCGTGTGGAACTTCCCGCGCACCCCAGAAATACACGTACCCTGCTGAAATCGCGTGTGGAACTTCCCGCGCACCCCAGTAATACACGTACCCTGCTGAAATCGCGTGTGAAACTTCCCCGCACCTCAGAAATACATGTACCCTGCTGGAATCGCGTGGTGAACTTCCTGCGCACCCCGAAATACACGTACGCTGCTGAAATTGCATGTGGAACTTCCCGCGCACCCCAGAAATACACGTACCCTGCTGAAATTGCGTGTGGAACTTCCCGCGCACCCCAGTAATACACATACCCTGCTGAAATCGCGTGTGAAACTTCCCCACACCCCAGAAATACACGTACCCTGCTGGAATCGCGTGGTGAACTTCCCACGCTCCCCATAAATACACGTACCCTGCTGAAATCGCGTGTGGAACTTCCCGCGCACCCTAGAAATACACGTACCCTGCTGAAATCGTGTGTGGAACTTCCCGCGCACCCCAGTAATACACGTACCCTGCTGAAATTGCGTGTGAAACTTCCCCGTACCCCAGAAATACACGTACCCTGCTGGAATCGCGTGGTGAACTTCCTGCACACCCCAGTAATACACGTACCCTGCTGAAATCACGTGTGAAACTTCCAGCGCACCCCAGAAATACACGTACCCTGCTGAAATCGCATGTGGAACTTCCCGCGCACCCCAGAAATACACGTAGCCTGCTGAAATCGTGTGTTAAACTACCCCGCTCCCCAGAAATACACGTACCCTGCTGGAATCACGTGTGCAACTTCCTGCGCACCCCAGAAATACACGTACCATGTTGGAATCGCATGTTAAACTTCCCCGCACCCCAGAAATACATGTACCCTGTTGGAATCGCGTGTGAAACTTCACGTGCACCCCACTAATACACGTACCCTGCTGAAATCGCGTGTGAAACTTCCCGTGCACCCCAGAAATACACGTACCCTGCTGGAATCGTGTGTGGAACTTCCCACGCACCCCAGTAATACACGTACCCTGCTGAAATCGCGTGTTAAACTTCCCCGCACCCCAGAAATACACGTACCCTGCTGAAATTGCGTGTGGAACTTCCCGCACACCCCAGTAATACATGTACCCTGCTGATATCGCGTGTGAAACTTCCCCGCACCCCAGAAATACACGTACCCTGCTGGAATCGTGTGTGGAACTTCCCGCGTACCCCAGAAATACACGTACCCTGCTGAAATCACGTGTGGAACTTCCCGCGCACCCCAGTAATACACGTACCCTGCTGAAATCGCGTGTGAAACTTCCCCGCACCCCAGAAATACACGTACCCTGCTGGAATCGCGTGGAGAACTTCCTGCGCACTCCAGAAATACACGTACCCTGCTGAAATCGCGTGTGGAACTTCCCGCGCACCCCAGAAATACACGTACCCTGCTGAAATTGCGTGTTAAACTTCCCCGCTCCCAGAAATACATGTACCCTGCTGCAATCGTATGTGAAACTTCCCGCGCACCCCAGTAATACACGTACCCTGCTGGAATCGCGTGTTGAACTTCCCGCGCACCCCAGAAATACATGTACCCTGCTGAAAACCCGTGTGGAACTTCCCGCACACCCCAGTAATACACGTACCCTGCTGAAATCGCGTGTGAAACTTCCCGTGCACCCCAGAAATACACGTACCCTGCTGAAATCGCGTGTGGAACTTCCCACACACCCCAGTAATACACGTATCCTGCTGAAATCGCGTGTTAAACTTCCCCGCACCCCAGAAATACACGTACCCTGCTGAAACCGCATGAGAAACTTCCCCGCACCCCAGAAATACACGTACCCTGCTGGAATCGCGTGGTGAACTTCCTGCGCACCCCAGAAATAAACGTACCCTGCTGGAATCGAGTGCTGAACTTCCTGCGCACCCCAGAAATACACGTACCATGCTGGAATCGAGTGATGAACTTCCTGCGCACCCCAGAAATACACGTACCCTGCTGAAATCGCATGTGGAACTTCCCGCGCACCCCAGAAATACACGTACCCTGCTGAAATCGCATGTTAAACTTTCCGCTCCCCAGAAATACACGTACCCTGCTGGAATCATGTGTGAAACTTCCCGCGCACCCCAGTAATACACGTACCCTGCTGGAATCACGTGTTAAACTTCCCCGCACCCCAGAAATACATGTACCCTGCTGAAATCGCGTGTGGAACTTCCCGCGCACCCCAGTAATACACGTACCCTGCTGAAATCGCGTGTGAAACTTCCCCGCACCCCAGAAATACACGTACCCTGCTGGAATCGCGTGGTGAACTTCCTGTGCACCCCAGAAATACACGTACCCTGCTGAAATCGCGTGTGGAACTTCCCGCGCACCCCAGAAATACACGTACCCTGCTGAAATCGCGTGTTAAACTTCCCCGCTCCCCAGAAATACACGTACCCTGCTGGAATCGCGTGTGGAACTTCCCGCGCACCCCAGAAATACACGTACCCTGCTGGAATCGCGTGTGGAACTTCCCGCGCACCCCAGAAATACACGTACCCTGCTGAAATCGCGTGTTAAACTTCCCCGCTCCCCAGAAATACACGTACCCTGCTGAAATTGCGTGTGGAACTTCCCGCGCACCCCAGTAATACATGTACCCTGCTGAAATCGCGTGTGAAACTTCCCCGCACCCCAGAAATACACGTACCCTGCTGAAATCGCGTGGTGAACTTCCTGCGCACCCCAGAAATACACGTACCCTGCTGAAATCGTCTGTGGAACTTCCCGCGTACCCCAGAAATACGCGTACCCTGCTGAAATCACGTGTGGAACTTCCCGCGCACCCCAGTAATACACGTACCCTGCTGAAATCGCGTGTGAAACTTCCCCGCACCCCAGAAATACACGTACCCTGCTGGAATCGCGTGGTGAACTTCCTGCGCACCCCAGAAATACACGTACCCTGCTGAAATCGCGTGTGGAACTTCCCGCGCACCCCAGAAATACACGTACCCTGCTGAAATTGCGTGTTAAACTTCCCCGCTCCCCAGAAATACATGTACCCTGCTGGAATCGTGTGTGAAACTTCCCGCACACCCCAGTAATACACGTACCCTGCTGGAATCGCGTGTTGAACTTCCCGCGCACCCCAGAAATACATGTACCCTGCTGAAATCCCGTGTGGAACTTCCCGCACACCCCAGTAATACACGTACCCTGCTGAAATCGCGTGTGAAACTTCCTGTGCACCCCAGAAATACACGTACCCTGCTGGAATCGCGTGTGGAACTTCCCACGCACCCCAGTAATACACGTACCCTGCTGAAATCGCGTGTTAAACTTCCCCGCACCTCAGAAATACACGTACCCTGCTGAAATCGCGTGTGGAACTTCCCGCACACCCCAGTAATACACATACCCTGCTGAAATCGCGTGTGAAACTTCCCCGCACCCCAGAAATACACATACCCTGCTGGAATCGCGTGGTGAACTTCCTGCGCACCCCAGAAATACACGTACCCTGCTGGAATTGAGTGATGAACTTCCTGCGCACCCCAGAAATACACGTACCCTGCTGAAATCGCGTGTGGAACTTCCCACGCACCCCAGAAATACACGTACCCTGCTGAAATCGCGTGTGGAACTTCCCGCGCACCCCAGTAATACATGTACCCTGCTGAAATCGCGTGTGAAACTTCCCTGCACCCGAGAAATACACGTACCCTGCTGGATTCACGTGGTGAACTTCCTGCGCACCCCAAAAATACACGTACCCTGCTGAAATCGCGTGTGGAACTTCCTGCGCACCCCAGAAATGCACGTACCCTGCTGAAATCACGTGTTAAACTTTCCGCTCCCCAGAAATACACGTACCCTGCTGGATTCGTGTGTGAAACTTCCCGCGCACCCCAGTAATACACGTACCCTGCTGGAATCGCGTGTTGAACTTCCCGGGGACCCCAGAAATACATGTACCCTGCTGAAATCCCGTGTGGAACTTCCCGCGCACCCCAGTAATACACGTACCCTGCTGAAATCGCGTGTGAAACTTCCCGTGCACCCCAGAAATACACGTACCCTGCTGGAATCGCGTGTGGAACTTCCCACGCACCCCAGTAATACACGTACCCTGCTGAAATCGCTTGTTAAACTTCCCCGCACCCCAGAAATACATGTACCCTGCTGAAATCGCGTGTGGAACTTCCCGCGCACCCCAGTAATACACGTACCCTGCTGAAATCGCGTGTGAAACTTCCCCGCACCCCAGAAATACACGTACCCTGCTGAAATTGCGTGGTGAACTTCCTGCGCACCCCAGAAATACACGTACCCTGCTGAAAGCGCATGTGGAACTTCTCGCGCACCCCAGAAATACACGTACCCTGCTGAAATCCCGTGTTAAACTTCCCCGCTCCCCAGAAATACACGTACCCTGCTGGAATCGCGTGTGGAACTTCCCGCGCACCCCAGAAATACACGTACCCTGCTGAAATCGCGTGTGGAACTTCCCACGCACCCCAGTAATACACGTACCCTGCTGAAATCGCGTGTGGAACTTCCCGCGCACCCCAGAAATACATGTACCCTGCTGGAATCGCGTGTGGAACTTCCCGCGCACCCCAGTAATATACACACCCTGCTCAAATTGCGTGTGAAACTTCCAGTGCACCCCAGTAATACACGTACCCTGCTGAAATCGCGTGTTGAACTTCCCCGCACCCCAGTAATACACGTACCCTGTTGAAATTGCATGTTGAAATTCCCCGCACCCCAGAAATACACGTACCCTGCTGAAATTGCGTGTTAAACTTCCCCGCTCCCCAGTAATACACGTACCCTGCTGGAATCACGTGTTGAACTTCCCGCGCACCCCAGAAATACATGTACCCTGCTGAAATCGCGTGTGGAACTTCCCGCGCACCCCAGTAATACACGTACCCTGCTGAAATCGCGTGTGAAACTTCCTGTGCACCCCAGAAATACACGTACCCCGCTGGAATCGCGTGTGGAACTTCCCACGCACCCCAGTAATACACGTACCCTGCTGAAATCGCGTGTTAATCTTCCCCGCACCCCAGTAATACACGTACCCTGCTGAAATCGCGTGTGGAACTTCCCGCGCACCCCAGTAATACACGTACCCTGCTGAAATTGCGTGTTAAACTTCCCCGCACCCCAGTAATACACATACCCTGTTGAAATTGCGTGTTGAAATTCCCCGTGCCCCAGAAATACACGTACCCTGCTGAAATCGCATGTGGAATTTCCTGCGCACCCCTGTAATACACGTACCCTGCTGAAATCGCGTGTGAAACTTCGCTGCACCCCAGAAATACACATACCCTGCTGGAGTCGCATGTTGAACTTCCTGCGCACCCCAGAAATACATGTACCCTGCTGAAATCCCGTGTGGAACTTCCCGCACACCCCAGTAATACACGTACCCTGCTGAAATTGCGTGTGAAACTTCCCGTGCACCCCAGAAATACACGTACCCTGCTCGAATCACGTGTGGAACTTCCCACGCACCCCAGTAATACACGTACCCTGCTGAAATCGCGTGTTAAACTTCCCCGCACCCCAGAAATACACGTACCCTGCTGAAATCGCGTGTGGAACTTCCTGCGCACCCCAGTAATACACGTACCCTGCTGAAATCGCGTGTGAAACTTCCCCGCACCCCAGAAATACACTTACCCTGCTGGAATCACGTGGTGAACTTCCTGCGCACCCCAGAAATACACGTACCCTGCTGGAATCGCGTGGTGAACTTCCTGCGCACCCCAGAAATACACGTACCCTGCTGAAATCGCGTGTGGAACTTCCCGCGCACCCCAGAAATACACGTACCCTGCTGAAATCGCGTGCGGAACTTCCCGCGCACCCCAGAAATACACGTACCCTGCTGAAATCGCGTGTGGAACTTCCCGCGCACCCCAGTAATACATGTACCCTGCTGAAATCGCGTGTGAAACTTCCCCGCACCCCAGAAATACACGTACCCTGCTGGAATCGCTTGGTGAACTTCCTGCACACCCCAGAAATTCACGTACCCTGCTGAAATTGCGTGTGTAACCTCCCGCGCACCCCAGTAATACACGTACCCTGCTGAAATTGCGTTTGAAACTTCCCCACACCCCAGAAATACACGTACCCTGCTGGAATCGCGTGGTGAACTTCCTGCGCACCCCAGAAATACACGTACCCTGCTGAAATCGCGTGTGGAACTTCCCGTGCACCCCAGAAATACACGTACCCTGCTGAAATCACGTGTTAAACTTCCCTGCTCCCCAGAAATACACGTACCCTGCTGGAATCATGTGTGAAACTTCCCGCGCACCCCAGTAATACACGTACCCTGCTGGAATCGCGTGTTGAACTTCCCGCGCACCCCAGAAATACATGTAACCTGCTGAAATCCCGTGTGGAACTTCCCGCGCACCCCAGTAATACACATACCCTGCTGGAATCGCGTGTGAAACTTCCCGTGCACCCCAGAAATACACGTACCCTGCTGGAATCGCGTGTGGAACTTCCCACGCACCCCAGTAATACACGTACCATGCTGAAATCGCGTGTTAAACTTCCCCGCACCCCAGAAATACACGTACCCTGCTGAAATCGCGTGTGGAACTTCCCGTGCACCCCAGTAATACACGTACCCTGCTGAAATCGCGTGTGAAACTTTCCCGCACCCCAGAAATACACATACCCTGCTGGAATCGCGTGGTGAACTTCCTGCGCACCCCAGAAATACACGTACCCTGCTGAAATCGCGTGTGGAACTTCCCGCGCACCCCAGAAATACACGTACACTGCTGAAATCGCGTGTTAAACTTCCCCGCTCCCCAGAAATACACGTACCCTGCTGGAATTGCGTGTGGAACTTCCCGCGCACCCCAGAAATACACGTACCCTGATGAAATCACGTGTGGAACTTCCCGCGCACCCCAGTAATACACGTACCCTGCTGAAATCGCGTGTGAAACTTCCCTGCACCCCAGAAATACATGTACCCTGCTGGAATCGCGTGGTGAACTTCCTGCGCACCCCAGAAATACACGTACGCTGCTGAAATCGCATGTGGAACTTCCCACGCACCCCAGAAATACACATACCCTGCTGAAATCGCGTGTGGAACTTCCCGCGCACCCCAGTAATACACGTACCCTGCTGAAATCGCGTGTGAAACTTCCCCACACCCCAGAAATACACGTACCCTGCTGGAATCGCGTGGTGAACTTCCCACGCTCCCCAAAAATACACGTACCCTGCTGAAATCGCGTGTGGAACTTCCCGCACACCCCAGAAATACACGTACCCTTCTGAAATCGCGTGTGGAACTTCCCGCGCACCCCAGTAATACACGTACCCTGCTGAAATTGCGTGTGAAACTTCCCCGTACCCCAGAAATACACGTACCCTGCTGGAATCGCGTGGTGAACTTCCTGCGCACCCCAGTAATACACGTACCCTGCTGAAATCGCGTGTGAAACTTCCCGCGCACCCCAGAAATACACGTACCCTGCTGAAATCGCATGTGGAACTTCCCGCGCACCCCAGAAATACATGTAGCCTGCTGAAATCGTGTGTTAAACTTCCCCGCTCCCCAGAAATACACGTACCCTGCTGGAATCACGTGTGGAACTTCCTGCGCACCCCAGAAATACACGTACCATGTTGGAATCGCATGTTAAACTTCCCCGCACCCCAGAAATACATGTACCCTGTTGGAATCGCGTGTGAAACTTCACGTGCACCCCAGTAATACATGTACCCTGCTGAAATCGCTTGTGAAACTTCCCGTGCACCCCAGAAATACACGTACCCTGCTGGAATCGTGTGTGGAACTTCCCACGCACCCCAGTAATACACGTACCCTGCTGAAATCGCGTGTTAAACTTCCCCGCACCCCAGAAATACATGTACCCTGGTAAAATTGCGTGTGGAACTTCCCACACACCCCAGTAATACATGTACCCTGCTGAAATCGCGTGTGAAACTTCCCCGCACCCCAGAAATACACGTACCCTGCTGAAATCGCGTGTGAAACTTCCCCGCACCCCAGAAATACACGTACCCTGCTGGAATCACGTGGTGAACTTCCTGCGCACCCCAGAAATACACGTACCCTGCTGAAATCGCGTGTGGAACTTCCCACGCATCCCAGAAATACACGTACCCTGCTGAAATTGCGTGGTAAACTTCCCCGCTCCCCAGAAATACATGTACCCTGCTGGAATCGTATGTGAAACTTCCCGCGCACCCCAGTAATACACGTACCCTGCTGGAATCGCGTGTTGAACTTCCCGCGCACCCCAGAAATACATGTACCCTGCTGAAATCCCGTGTGGAACTTCCCGCACACCCCAGTAATACACGTACCCTGCTGAAATCGCGTGTGAAACTTCCCGTGCACCCCAAAAATACACGTACCCTGCTGGAATCGCGTGTGGAACTTCCCACGCACCCCAGTAATACACGTACCCTGCTGAAATCGCGTGTTAAACTTCCCGCACCCCAGAAATACACGTACCCTGCTGAAATCGCGTGTGAAACTTCCCCGCACCCCAGAAATACACGTACCCTGCTGGAATCGCGTGGTGAACTTCCTGCGCACCCCAGAAATAAACGTACCCTGCTGGAATCGAGTGCTGAACTTCCTGCGCACCCCAGAAATACACGTACCCTGCTGAAATTGCGTGTTAAACTTCCCGCACACCCCAGTAATACACGTACCCTGCTGAAATCGCGTGTGAAACTTCCCCGCACCCCAGAAATACACGTACCCTGCTGGAATCGCGTGGTGAACTTCCTGCGCACCCCAGAAATAAACGTACCCTGCTGGAATCGAGTGCTGAACTTCCTGCGCACCCCAGAAATACACATACCATGCTAGAATCGAGTGATGAACTTCCTGCGCACCCCAGAAATACACGTACCCTGCTGAAATCGCGTGTGGAACTTCCCGCGCACCCCAGAAATACACGTACCCTGCTGAAATCGCGTGTTAAACTTTCCGCTCCCCAGAAATAAACGTACCCTGCTGGAATCGTGTGTGAAACTTCCCGCGCACCCCAGTAATACACGTACCCTGCTGGAATCGCGTGTTAAACTTCCCCGCACCCCAGAAATACATGTACCCTGCTGAAATCGCGTGTGGAACTTCCCACGCACCCCAGTAATACACGTACCCTGCTGAAATCGCGTGTGAAACTTCCCCGCACCCCAGAAATACACGTACCCTGCTGGAATCGCGTGGTGAACTTCCTGTTCACCCCAGAAATACACGTACCCTGCTGAAATCGCGTGTGGAACTTCCCCGCTCCCCAGAAATATATGTACCCTGCTGGAATCGTATGTGAAACTTCCCGCACACCCCAGTAATACACGTACCCTGCTGGAATCGCGTGTTGAACTTCCCGCGCACCCCAGAAATACATGTACCCTGCTGAAATCCCGTGTGGAACTTCCCGCACACCCCAGTAATACACGTACCCTGCTGAAATCGCGTGTGAAACTTCCCGTGCACCCCAGAAATACACGTACCCTGCTGGAATCGCGTGTGGAACTTCCCACGCACCCCAGTAATACACGTACCCTGCTGAAATCGCGTGTTAAACTTCCCTGCACCCCAGAAATACACGTACCCTGCTGAAATCGCTTGTGGAACTTCCCGCACACCCCAGTAATACACGTACCCTGCTGAAATCGCGTGTGAAACTTCCCCGCACCCCAGAAATAAACGTACCCTGCTGGAATCGCGTGGTGAACTTCCTGCGCACCCCAGAAATAAACGTACCCTGCTGGAATCGAGTGCTGAACTTCCTGCGCACCCCAGAAATACACGTACCATGCTAGAATCGAGTGATGAACTTCCTGCGCACCCCAGAAATACACGTACCCTGCTGAAATCGCGTGTGGAACTTCCCGCGCACCCCAGAAATACACGTACCCTGCTGAAATCGCGTGTTAAACTTTCCGCTCCCCAGAAATACACGTACCCTGCTGGAATCGTGTGTGAAACTTCCCACGCACCCCAGTAATACACGTAGCCTGCTGGAATCGCGTGTTAAACTTCCCCGCACCCCAGAAATACATGTACCCTGCTGAAATCGCGTGTGGAACTTCCCGCGCACCCCAGTAATACACGTACCCTGCTGAAATTGCGTGTGAAACTTCCCCGCACCCCAGAAATAGACGTACCCTGCTGGAATCGCGTGGTGAACTTCCTGTTCACCCCAGAAATACACGTACCCTGCTGAAATTGCGTGTGGAACTTCCCGCGCACCCCAGAAATACACGTACCCTGCTGAAATCGCGTGTTAAACTTCCCCGCTCCCCAGAAATACACGTACCCTGCTGGAATCGCGTGTGGAACTTCCCGCGCACCCCAGAAATACACGTACCCTGCTGGAATCGCGTGTGGAACTTCCCGCGCACCCCAGAAATACACGTACCCTGCTGAAATTGCGTGTTAAACTTCCCCGCACCCCAGAAATATACGTACCCTGCTGAAATTGCGTGTGGAACTTCCCGCGCACCCCAGTAATACATGTACCCTGCTGAAATCGCGTGTGAAACTTCCCCGCACCCCAGAAATACACGTACCCTGCTGAAATCGCGTGGTGAACTTCCTGCGCACCCCAGAAATACACGTACCCTGCTGAAATCGTGTGTGGAACTTCCCGCGTACCCCAGAAATACGCGTACCCTGCTGAAATCACGTGTGGAACTTCCTGCGCACCCCAGTAATACACGTACCCTGCTGAAATCGCGTGTGAAACTTTCCCGCACCCCAGAAATACACGTACCCTGCTGGAATCGCGTGGTGAACTTCCTGCGCATCCCAGAAATACACGTACCCTGCTGAAATCGCGTGTGGAACTTCCCGCGCACCCCAGAAATACACGTACCCTGCTGAAATTGTGTGTTAAACTTCCCCGCTCCCCAGAAATACATGTACCCTGCTGGAATCGTGTGTGAAACTTCCCGCGCACCCCAGTAATACACGTACCCTGCTGGAATCGCGTGTTGAACTTCCCGCGCACCCCAGCAATACATGTACCCTGCTGAAATCCCGTGTGGAACTTCCCGCACACCCCAGTAATACATGTACCCTGCTGAAATCGCGTGTGAAACTTCCCGTGCACCCCAGAAATACACGTACCCTGCTGGAATCGCGTGTGGAACTTCCCACGCACCCCAGTAATACACGTACCCTGCTGAAATCGCGTGTTAAACTTCCCCGCACCCCAGAAATACACGTACCCTGCTGAAATCGCGTGTGGAACTTCCCGCACACCCCAGTAATACACATACCCTGCTGAAATCACGTGTGAAACTTCCCCGCACCCCAGAAATACACGTACCCTGCTGGAATTGCGTGGTGAACTTCCTGCGCACCCCAGAAATACACGTACCCTGCTGGAATTGAGTGATGAACTTCCTGCGCACCCCAGAAATACACGTACCCTGCTGAAATCGCGTGGGGAACTTCTCGCGCACCCCAGAAATACACGTACCCTGCTGAAATCGCGTGTGGAACTTCCCGCGCACCCCAGTAATACATGTACCCTGCTGAAATCGCGTGTGAAACTTCCCTGCACCCCAGAAATACACGTACCCTGCTGGAATCGCGTGGTGAACTTCCTGCGCACCCCAAAAATACACGTACCCTGCTGAAATCACGTGTGGAACTTCCTGCGCACCCCAGAAATGCACGTACCCTGCTGAAATCACGTGTTAAACTTTCCGCTCCCCAGAAATACACGTACCCTGCTGGAATCGTGTGTGAAACTTCCCACGCACCCCAGTAATACACGTACCCTGCTGGAATCGCGTGTTGAACTTCCCGGGGCCCCCAGAAATACATGTACCCTGCTGAAATCCCGTGTGGAACTTCCCGCGCACCCCAGTAATACACGTACCCTGCTGAAATTGCGTGTGAAACTTCCCGTGCACCCCAGAAATACACGTACCCTGCTGGAATCGCGTGTGGAACTTCCCACGCACCCCAGTAATACACGTACCCTGCTGAAATCGCGTGTTAAACTTCCCCGCACCCCAGAAATACATGTACCCTGCTGAAATCGCGTGTGGAACTTCCCGCGCACCCCAGTAATACAAGTACCCTGCTGAAATCGCGTGTGAAACTTCCCCGCACCCCAGAAATACACGTACCCTGCTGGAATCGCGTGGTGAACTTCCTGCGCACCCCAGAAATACACGTACCCTGCTGAAATCGCATGTGGAACTTCCCGCGCACCCCAGAAATACACGTACCCTGCTGAAATCGCGTGTTAAACTTCCCCGCTCCCCAGAAATACACGTACCCTGCTGGAATCGCGTGTGGAACTTCCCGCGCACCCCAGAAATACAGGTACCCTGCTGAAATCGCGTGTGGAACTTCCCACGCACCCCAGTAATACACGTACCCTGCTGAAATCGCGTGTGGAACTTCCCGCGCACCCCAGAAATACACGTACCCTGCTGAAATCGCGTGTGGAACTTCCCGCGCACCCCAGTGATACACGTACCCTGCTGAAATCGCGTGTGAAACTTCCCCACACCCCAGAAATACACGTACCCTGCTGGAATCGCGTGGTGAACTTCCTGCGCACCCCAAAAATACACGTACCCTGCTGAAATCGCCTGTGGAACTTCCCGCGCACCCCAGAAATACACGTACCCTGCTGAAATCGCGTGTGGAACTTCCCGCGCACCCCAGTAATACACGTACCCTGCTGAAATTGCTTGTGAAACTTCCCCGCACCCCAGAAATACACGTACCCTGCTGAAATCGCGTGTGGAACTTCCCACGAACCCCAGAAATACACGTACCCTGCTGAAATCGCGTGTTAAACTTCCCCGCTCCCCAGAAATACACGTACCCTGCTGGAATCGTGTGTGAAACGTCCCGCGCACCCCAGTAATACACGTATCCTGCTGGAATCGCGTGTTGAACTTCCCGCGCACCCCAGAAATACATGTACCCTGCTGAAATCCCGTGTGGAACTTCCCGCGCACCCCAGTAATACACGTATCCTGCTGAAATCGCGTGTGAAACTTCCCCGCACCCCAGAAATACACGTACCCTGCTGGAATCGCGTGGTGAACTTCCTGCGCACCCCAGAAATACACGTACCCTGCTGAAATCGCGTCTGGAACTTCCCGCGCACCCCAGTAATACACGTATCCTGCTGAAATCGCGTGTGAAACTTCCCCACACCCCAGAAATACACGTACCCTGCTGGAATCGCGTGGTGAACTTCCTGCGCACCCCAGAAATACACGTACCCTGCTGAAATCGCGTGTGGAACTTCCCGCGCACCCCAGTAATACACGTACCCTGCTGAAATCGCGTGTGAAACTTCCCGTGCACCCCAGAAATACACGTACCCTGCTGGAATCGCGTGGTGAACTTCCTGCGCACCCCAAAAATACACGTACCCTGCTGAAATCGCGTGGGGAACTTCTCGCGCACCCCAGAAATACACGTACCCTGCTGAAATCGCGTGTGGAACTTCCCGCGCACCCCAGTAATACATGTACCCTGCTGAAATCGCGTGTGAAACTTCCCTGCACCCCAGAAATACACGTACCCTGCTGGAATCGCGTGGTGAACTTCCTGCGCACCCCAAAAATACACGTACCCTGCTGAAATCACGTGTGGAACTTCCTGCGCACCCCAGAAATGCACGTACCCTGCTGAAATCACGTGTTAAACTTTCCGCTCCCCAGAAATACACGTACCCTGCTGGAATCGTGTGTGAAACTTCCCACGCACCCCAGTAATACACGTACCCTGCTGGAATCGCGTGTTGAACTTCCCGGGGCCCCCAGAAATACATGTACCCTGCTGAAATCCCGTGTGGAACTTCCCGCGCACCCCAGTAATACACGTACCCTGCTGAAATTGCGTGTGAAACTTCCCGTGCACCCCAGAAATACACGTACCCTGCTGGAATCGCGTGTGGAACTTCCCACGCACCCCAGTAATACACGTACCCTGCTGAAATCGCGTGTTAAACTTCCCCGCACCCCAGAAATACATGTACCCTGCTGAAATCGCGTGTGGAACTTCCCGCGCACCCCAGTAATACAAGTACCCTGCTGAAATCGCGTGTGAAACTTCCCCGCACCCCAGAAATACACGTACCCTGCTGGAATCGCGTGGTGAACTTCCTGCGCACCCCAGAAATACACGTACCCTGCTGAAATCGCATGTGGAACTTCCCGCGCACCCCAGAAATACACGTACCCTGCTGAAATCGCGTGTTAAACTTCCCCGCTCCCCAGAAATACACGTACCCTGCTGGAATCGCGTGTGGAACTTCCCGCGCACCCCAGAAATACAGGTACCCTGCTGAAATCGCGTGTGGAACTTCCCACGCACCCCAGTAATACACGTACCCTGCTGAAATCGCGTGTGGAACTTCCCGCGCACCCCAGAAATACACGTACCCTGCTGAAATCGCGTGTGAAACTTCCCCGCACCCCAGAAATACACGTACCCTGCTGAAATCGCGTGTGGAACTTCCCGCGCACCCCAGAAATACACGTACCCTGCTGAAATCGCGTGTGGAACTTCCCGCGCACCCCAGTGATACACGTACCCTGCTGAAATCGCGTGTGAAACTTCCCCACACCCCAGAAATACACGTACCCTGCTGGAATCGCGTGGTGAACTTCCTGCGCACCCCAAAAATACACGTACCCTGCTGAAATCGCCTGTGGAACTTCCCGCGCACCCCAGAAATACACGTACCCTGCTGAAATCGCGTGTGGAACTTCCCGCGCACCCCAGTAATACACGTACCCTGCTGAAATTGCTTGTGAAACTTCCCCGCACCCCAGAAATACACGTACCCTGCTGAAATCGCGTGTGGAACTTCCCACGAACCCCAGAAATACACGTACCCTGCTGAAATCGCGTGTTAAACTTCCCCGCTCCCCAGAAATACACGTACCCTGCTGGAATCGTGTGTGAAACGTCCCGCGCACCCCAGTAATACACGTATCCTGCTGGAATCGCGTGTTGAACTTCCCGCGCACCCCAGAAATACATGTACCCTGCTGAAATCCCGTGTGGAACTTCCCGCGCACCCCAGTAATACACGTATCCTGCTGAAATCGCGTGTGAAACTTCCCCGCACCCCAGAAATACACGTACCCTGCTGGAATCGCGTGGTGAACTTCCTGCGCACCCCAGAAATACACGTACCCTGCTGAAATCGCGTCTGGAACTTCCCGCGCACCCCAGTAATACACGTATCCTGCTGAAATCGCGTGTGAAACTTCCCCACACCCCAGAAATACACGTACCCTGCTGGAATCGCGTGGTGAACTTCCTGCGCACCCCAGAAATACACGTACCCTGCTGAAATCGCGTGTGGAACTTCCCGCGCACCCCAGTAATACACGTACCCTGCTGAAATCGCGTGTGAAACTTCCCGTGCACCCCAGAAATACACGTACCCTGCTGGAATCGCGTGTGGAACTTCCCACGCACCCCAGTAATACACGTACCCTGCTGAAATCGCGTGTTAAACTTCCCCGCACCCCAGAAATACACGTACCCTGCTGAAATCGCGTGTGGAACTTCCCGCGCACCCCAGTAATACATGTACCCTGCTGAAATCACGTGTGAAACTTCCCCGCACCCCAGAAATACACGTACCCTGCTGGAATCGCATGTGGAACTTCCTGCACACCCCAGAAATGCACGTACCCTGCTGAAATTGTGTGTGGAACTTCCCGTGCACCCCAGAAATACATGTACCCTGCTGAAGTCACGTGTGAAACTTCCCCGCACCCCAGAAATACACGTACCCTGCTGGAATCGCGTGTGGAACTTCCCGCGCACCCCAGTAATACACGTACCCTGCTGAAATCGCGTGTTAAACTTCCCTGCACCCCAGAAATACACGTACCCTGCTGGAATCATGTGTGAAACTTACCGTGCACCCCAGTAATACACATACCTGCTGGAATCGCGTGTTGAACTTCCCGTGCACCCCAGAAATACATGTACCATGCTGAAATCCCGTGTGGAACTTCCCGCTCACCCCAGTAATACATGTACCTTGCTGAAATCGCGTGTGAAACTTCCCGTGCACCCCAGAAATACACGTACCCTGCTGGAATCGCGTGTGGAACTTCCCACGCACCCCAGTAATACACATACCCTGCTGAAATCGCGTGTTAAACTTCCCCGCACCCCAGAAATACACGTACCCTGCTGAAATCGCGTGTGGAACTTCCCGCACACCCCAGTAATACACGTACCCTGCTGAAATTGCGTGTGAAACTTCCCCGCACCCCAGAAATACACGTACCCTGCTGGAATCGCGTGGTGAACTTCCTGCGCACCCCAGAAATACACGTACCCTGCTGAAATTGTGTGTGGAACTTCCCGCGTACCACAAAAATACACCTACCCTACTGAAATTGCGTGTTAAACTTCCCCGCTCCCCAGAAATACACGTACCCTGCTGGAATCGCGTGTGGAACTTCCCGCGCACCCCAGAAATACACGTACCCTGCTGGAATCGCGTGTTAAACTTCCCCGCACCCCAGAAATACATGTACCTTGCTGGGATCGCGTGTGAAACTTCACGTGCACCCCAGTAATACACGTACCCTGCTGAAATCGTGTGTTAAACTTCCCCGCACCCCAGAAATACACGTACCCTGCTGAAGTCACGTGTGAAACTTCCCCGCACCCCAGAAATACACGTACCCTGCTGAAATCCCGTGTGGAACTTCCCGCGCACCCCAGTAATACACGTACCCTGCTGAAATCGCGTGTGAAACTTTCCCGCACCCCAGAAATACACGTACCCTGCTGGAATCGCCTGGTGAACTTCCTGCGCATCCCAGAAATACACGTGCCCTGCTGGAATCGCATGTGGAACTTCCTGCACACCCCAGTAATGTACATACCCTGCTGAAATCGCCTGTTAAACTTCCCTGCACCCCAGAAATACACGTACCCTGCTGAAATTGTGTGTGGAACTTCCCGTGCACCCCAGAAATACACATACCCTGCTGAAGTCACGTGTGAAACT
This sequence comes from Ambystoma mexicanum, assembly GCF_040938575.1. Taxonomy (NCBI): domain Eukaryota; kingdom Metazoa; phylum Chordata; class Amphibia; order Caudata; family Ambystomatidae; genus Ambystoma; species Ambystoma mexicanum. The sequence continues at coordinate 916,211,494 of NC_090932.1, forward strand.
TCCCCGCACCCCAGAAAAACACGTACCCTGCTGGAATCGCGTGTGGAACTTCCCGCGCACCCCAGTAATACACGTACCCTGCTGAAATCGCGTGTTAAACTTCCCTGCACCCCAGAAATACACGTACCCTGCTGAAATCGCATGTGGAACTTCCCGCGCACCCCAGTAATACACGTTCCCCGCTTGGCGTTTGCTGTTTGGCAGCCCTGTATACTGGTCCAGGGTTAGCGCAGCCCTTTGCGCTGAATTGGGAATTTTGATGGCTTTTCCTTGCGCGAGGGCGTTCTTGAAGGCGTAACTGGCGCTGCTGCAGGGTCGCTGTGCCACTCTGCACCACGGCTGGTTTTCGAGGCTAAAATCCATGAATACGCTGTGCGCGGAAATCGATTTTAGCGCACACCGCTGGCGCAGACATTCGCACACGCACACTGTGTGCCAGCCGCGTGCGCCACTTTTGTGCGAAATTCTATGAATTACCCTGTCAATCAAGAGTGAGTCAGAGTTACTACGAATAATTTATTGGCGAGTCAGCCCCCTAATACATATTTGTTATGATACCACAGTGCGCAAGAGTCTCCCTCGCGCACCGATGTTGTGACATCAAAGGACATTGATGACAGTTTAACTATCATATCGTGTTTGCCTTCTCCATTGAGGGTGGGTCTTTCGTCACCTCTTCTAATAAATACATACATCATCAGTACAGCAGTTTTTTGTATCATCCTTACCTCAAGTGGCGACGAACAATTTGAGGTGAAAGACTCTGCGACTGCCCAAGTTTCTCATCATGTGTCAGCATCCAGTCAGCCAATCCTCCAGTGCGAGCGTATGGGTTATCACCTAAAACAATCACCATATGGAGTTTGGGCAGCGGCCGTTCTATCCGATGAGAGTGTGCAGCATATAACAGAGGCCTGGATAGTGAATCTCCACAACTGGCGTGATTCCAGCGGGTGGCGGAAATAACGGTGAGCACGGGGCGTGGCTACGAGGGCCATGTAGGAGGATGCGATCTGGAGGAGCTCCCGAGATCCTGCAACGATCCGGGCAAAAAAGTGCGTGATGACGGGCCGTTGACCGCTGAAAATACACATGCCGGTGTGTGAATGATTGGGCTGCGCGAGGTGAACTTCTGGATGGTACAGGAGGAACGGCGGCAGAGATCGGTGCGGAAGAGATAAGGAGCACCGGAGACGAAAGACAACACAAAATGGCCGACCAATGCCCAGAACAAAAGAAGAAGCAGGCCGCACGGTGACCTAGCGAAAGGGGCGTACTGAGTGCACAATTGTCACTTGTGCTCAACACAGGTCCTCTGGGTCATGTCGAATAGGACGGTGAGGCCGAAGGCGAAACAGCCCACCTTAGACGACTTCGCTAAGACGTCCCCTGGTCAAGACATTACCAAGAGCAGGGACAAGCCGCCTGCAAGCGGCATGACGACTTCGGGCGCTAACCAAGAAGTCCTGGCTGCGATTGCGGACCTAAGGGCGGCCTGGGAATCTAAACTAGAACTAGCCGTCACTGAACTAAAAACGGCACTGGACCTCAAGGTCGGAGAGGTGCAGGAGGACGTTAATCTACTCCGACAGGATGTCAGGGCCTTGGCGGAGCGCACGGAGTCCCTTGAGAAGGAAGTTAGCCCGAATACTGCGGATTGCGCCTCCCATAAAGCCGAATTGCACGCCCTGATACAAAGAGTGGGCAACTTGGAGAGCAGAGCGGAGGAGGCGGAAGGACGAGCCCGATGAAACAACATACGTATCGTGGGCCTGCTGGAGGTATTGGAGGGCCACGATCCCACGGAATTCATTGAATCCATGCTACTACAAGAGATACCCGGAGGAGCCCTATCCCAAGGATTTGCAGTGGAAAGGGCACATAGAGCCCTAACAAGGAGGCCACCGCCGGGGAACCCGCCTAGGCCGGTGATAGCCAAAATTCTTAATTACCGTGACCGGGAGAGGATATTGGAACACTTTCGTAAGGGAGGAACGATCACACGAGGAGCGGCAAACATCACGGCTTACCCGGACTACACCCTGTCTGTGCAGCGTAGCCGCATGAACTTTGGGACGGTAAAGCGGAGATTGAGAGAGGCGGGCCACAAATATATGTTATTGTATCCGGCAAAATTGAAAGTCATTCATAAACATAAAACTTTGTTTTTTGAGACCCCGGAGGATGCCATGGGATGGCTCGATGCGCAAGGATGTCCCCAGGAGTCAGAAGTTCGGACGGAGAAAGAGCTCGGAAGAGATAAGTGAGGTACGAAGAAGGTGCCGCAAGATGGCGCGGCACATGGGACTTGAACATAGTCGCTTGCGCAGCCTTCAGTAGAGAAGGTCAGACTATTGCACTATATGTCATAAGCACTGTGGTTAATGTTGAATTAACGGGAGCCTTACGGAGCGTTTCTCTCTACCCCATAACAGTTTCAGTTAAGTGGCCATTAGGGCGACTTCACCCTACTGATCTCTGTGCATCGTTTAGTGCTTGCAGGGCTAGATGTGGGGGTGCCTGAGCTCCGAGAAGACAGCTGGGCAGCAGTTGGGGTGTGTGATGTTGGTGAAGGGACGGGTGGGGGGAGGGGAGGGAAGTTGGGGATTTATTGTGTACATAGTTATGGGGAGTTCGAGCTGGTACGAGAAGCTACAAGCAAAAATGGAGGGCTGTATCTGTATCACGTGGGCAAAGGGGAGGCGCTACATGGGAGGAAAGAAGACACTCACGAGCCATGGGAGACCTTATGATCGTAACATGGAATGTCAGGGGATTTAACAGCTACTTAAAAAGAAACAAAGTCATGATGTACTTAAAAAGACAGAGGATTTATATTGCGCTGTTGAAGGAAACACATCTGACGCAGCAAAAATTGGAACTGGTGGGGAAGAAGTGGAGAGGTACTGCAGTGGGCTCTCCGTACTCTGCCTACGCTAGGGGAGTGCTGGTCTGGGTGGCACCGCACGTTCCGCTCCAACTTACGCAAGAGGTGGTGGACACGGAGGGTAGGTTGGTCATATTAAAGGCCTTGGTAGAGAATAAAGAGGTGTGCATTATAAATACATATGCCCCCAACTAAAACACTGCTACGTATTTTAGAACCCTATGTACTCATCTGGGCGTGTGTGTGGGGGGAGCGGTTATCTGGGGAGGGGACTTCAACTGTGTGCTCGACCCAAAGGCAGACAGATCCGATGGGAAGATTTATAGGCCCACCCCGGCGGCCAGGGTATTGCAGACATTACTAGATGACTTTGGGCTGGCGGATGCTTGGAGACTGAAACATCCTAATGAAACACAGTACTCGCACTACTCAGCTCCGCAGCACCTGTACACGAGGCTGGATTATTTTTTTGCCACGCCAGATGTGATGATAGAGACCACCCAAATAGACTATAGAGCGAGGGTCCTGTCGGACCACTCGCCTCTGGTGCTGACCTGGCAGCACTGCCGCCCCAGGGCGCGGATACCGACGTGGCGCCTCCGGGCAGAGGCGCTCAGAGACCCAGTCTTCAGGGAAGACATGAGGGATGCGATCTCACAGTACTTTGAGGTAAACACAGGCAGCGTAGATTCGGCGTGCACACTCTGGGAGGCCTTTAAGGTGGTGTTGCGGGGTGCGGCTATTGCTAAGTCAAAAGGCCTACAGGGTGGGGTCCTAACAGAACTAGAGGAAGCGGAAGAGAAACTGGAGCGCGAAAGCAACAGGGCAAGAGGGGACGCGGAACTTGTACTCAAGTTGCAGCAGAGGTGTGCGGAGCTCTGCAACCTTAACTACAAAAAGTATGTTGAGAGGCAACATGCAGGTGGGGATAAAACTGGCCGCTTGTTGGCGTGGTTATACAAGAGCGAAACCCCCAGGCCCCCGATTAGGATAATAACCAGAGAAGACGGGGAGGTGGTTGACACCCAGGAAGGAGTCAACGAGGCATTTTTGGACTATTATAGAACATTATATGAGGACAGAGGAGGGGACAATCAGGAGGAAATTAGAGAAACACTAAAAGACATGGAATTACCTAAGATTAGTGATGAAGAAAGGGAGGAACTAGACGCACCGATTACCCTGGAGGAATTAGAGGAGGTAGTGAAACAGCTGCCCACCTGCAAGATCCCGGGTACGGACGGATTCCCAGCTGAGTTTTACAAAACATATAAAGCAGAAGTACTCCCCCCTATGCTAGAGATGCTCAATGAGTCTTTTGAGAAGGGTCGGCTACCGGACACGCTCAGAGAAGCACTAATCGTACCACTCCCCAAGCCCAACAAGCCAGGGCATTGCTGCGGCTCCTATAGGCCGTTGTCAATGTTGAACCAGGACAGCAAGATCTTGACGGCGGTCCTGGCTAATCGGCTGAGAAGGGTCATCAGTAACCTGATACACCCGGATAAGACAGGTTATGTCCCCAACAGAAATATAACCCACAACCACAGGCGACTCCACCGGGTGATTGAAAAGGGAAACAGGAGCGATGGGGAAATGGCGGTGGTGTCCCTAGATGCAGTCAAAGCTTTTGATTCAGTGAGGTGGCCATGGTTGCTGGCGGCCCTGGAAGAATACGGGATGGGGCCGGGTTATGTTAGGTGGGCGAAATTGTTGTATAGTGAACCACTGGCCAGAGTACGCACAGGATCGGTGATATCTGAAAGGTGGCAACTCAGTAGAGGCACCAGACAAGGGTGCCCCTGGTCCCTGATGTTATACATTCTGGCCCTAGAGCCCCTGGCAGTGTACCTCAGACAACAATATGACATGGTCGGTATTGAAGCAGGGGGAGAGAAACACCTAATATCCTTATATGCTGACGATTTGCTACTGTATTTGAAATATTCGGAAGAAAATCTTCAGTATATTCTAGAGGTCATGGAAAAGTATGCAGAATTGTCCGGCATTGCGGTGAACCCCCAAATATCGAGCATGTTCCCATTGGGGAGCTACATAGGAGCCCCTCTGGAACGGTTGCCAGTGTTGTCCGTACCTTGGGCGGCTGATTCCTTCCGCTACCTCGGAATAGATGTATATCATACTGTGGAGGAGTAACACTTGCATAACACTGAGGTAGCTGTGAAAAAAATCTGCACAAATATGAAGTTTTGGGAGAAGCTGCCGCTGGCGATGATGGGATGGGGGGCAATGCTCAAAATGGTGGTCCTGCCTAGGCTGTTACATTTCTTCAGTAATATACCATACTTGATACCCAAAATGTTTTTTGTCAAACTGAACAGCATGTGTAGGGACTTCCTGTGGCACGGCACTCGCAATAGAGTGGCGCTATGGAATCTACAGAACTTCCATGATAGAGGGGGCATCAAGCTGCCGAACTTTGAGGCCTATTATGTAGCCAGTCAGTTGCAATATGTAACCAAATGGCTCTCTGATGAAGAAACTCCTGAATCTGGGCTGTTTGGGCAGGACTGCACCACGTTTTACCTAAATGAGATTATCTGGGTGACTAGACTTGAAATGAAAGAACGCCCGGGTATGCTGTTGCTTGGGTGGAAGATGTGGCACAGAGTATGCCAACTGATGGAGAACCCATGCCCGTGTTCCCCACAGGTGCCGCTAGTTGCCTTAGCTAGGGGAGACAACCAGCTCAGGATGATAATCAGGACCTATTGGGAATCGGTTGGGCTGGTCACATTGGGAGACATATGGCAAGAAGGGGCTATTAAAGAGTTCGAAGAACTGGGAGAAGAGACAGGCTTGCATGGAGGCCAATATGTCACGTATCGTAGGCTAGTGCAGAGTATTCGCAAAACCTGGCCAGAGATTGTACTGGCGGAAGAGCCAGACGTTCTAATGGGAACAATATATGATATATCAGAAGGAGGGCACGAGATCTCTAGACTGTATGAGATGGTGATGACCCGGGTGGGGAAGGATTTGACTCACCTGAGGCTGGACTGGGAAGCGGAGGTGGGGGCACAGATGACCGATGGAATGTGGGAACGTGCTATAGGATACCACAAGAAAGTGTCCAGAAATGCTAGATTGCACCAGATACAGTGGTTGTTTTCTTTTAGATACATTTGTTTGCCATAACTCTATACTGATCAACTTTATACAGATAAAGTTGAGACAATCTTTTGTATTTTGAATTGAACATGAGTCAACTGTGTTTTTTACATCAAAATGTTTTATTAACCTTGTCTTGTCTTGGAACAAATTAACGAGTGTATCGGTGGATGTCCTCTCCTGGCGACAGACACACCATTCACCTGACTGTAGGGCCAAGGTCCCAGGGTCATCACCTCCATCTCTCCCCCTGTGGCTCTTTTTAGTGCTCCTTGATCCCTGGAGGTGGTGTTCCCAGAAACTGGATCCCTCCTAACGCTTATACAGCAGCAGATACAGTTATACATAACGCATAGAGCCTATATGACCCCGAAGAGAATATCTAAGTTTGCAAACGCAGGAAGACAAGCATGCCCAAAATGCGATGAGGAAGACGCAGATATGACACACATGTTCTGGTCTTGCCCAGTGATTGAAGCTTTTTGGGGGGAAGTGGCACGGAAACTAGCGGATAAAGGGGTCTCGCTCAACATAGATACAGCCTGGGCCTGCCTGTTGGGAGGGTTTCCCAGACCACGGAACACTAAACACCTTAGGAAACTGAGGGACCTGGCATATGTGCTTGCTAAAAGAAGGATAGCTATGGGGTGGAAGCAATGCCACAAGCCACGGGTAGAGGTATGGTGGCGGGACTTGCAAAAATGGGCAGAGGCTGAAACGGTGGTGTGGCAGGAGGCATGTAGCAAGTGCGGGGTAGAAGATGTGGGTAACCTGATGGCTTGGAGAATGTTAATAACAGGACTGTTTGGCACAGTAGTGGATCCTGCAGCTTCGGAAGGAAGCGATACCCAGCCACACGCAGCGGATACAGAACCAGAAATGCAAATAAGCTCTTGGGGGGGGGATTTGGGGAGCAGTAATGAGCGTTAATTGATGTTCACGAGTTTATTGTAAATAACGCTGCAAGTTTGGTTTTGTATTGTTTATTTGTTTTCAAAATAAAAATCTTTTTAAAAAAAAAAAAAAACAGTGAGCACGGGGGAGACAGAAATGATCCTAGCAGTTGGCCACTGGGGTCAGGAGAGCTCAGCCTACATGTGGTGAAGGGAAGTGTATGCGACAGCCGTTTTGCACTATAAACGCACCCTTCTGATGTGCATTGACCTTCACCCTATCGCCTGTGCAACAGATCCCCCAGTGGTGGTCCAGAGTATCAGTGTCACGACTGGTTTGAGGGCTCACCTGTTTAGGCTTGGTAGGCTTCTTTCTTTTTGGATCTGGCTGCCCGCATTTCCTGGAGGTGCGGGTCTTGTGGAGGTAAGGACAGGCTTCTTCAGACGCCACACTGTCTATGGCAGGTAACCAAGAGTTTAACTATGGCTGTCCGAAGGCAACTGCAGAAGTCCTGGATGGAGAGCCATGGATGGCGGTGAGTAGCAGCCGCAGTTGAGGTCCGGAAGCTCCAAGAATTCCCGATAGAGGTAAGGTGGTGCGAGGGCAACCACAAGAGCAGTCCTGGATGGAGAGCCGTGGAACGCGGTGAGTCGTAGGGGGTGCGAGGGCAACCGCGAGAGCAGTCCTGGATGGAGAGCCGCGGAACACAGTGAGTCGTAGGCGGTCCGAGGGCAACCGCAAAGCAATCCTGGATGGAGAGCCGCGGAACACGGTGAGTTGAAGGTGGTCCTAGGGCAACCGCGAAAGCAACCCTGGATGGAGAGCCACAGAACGCAGTGAGTCAAAGGTGGTCCGAGGGCAACAGCGAAGCAGTCCTGGATCGAGGGCCGTGGACGCAGACGCTGACAACCTGGAAGGCAGAATGGGATGAAGGAATTCCTAAGCGAGCACGAGGAACTACACTCGAACAAGGAATTGTGAGTGCATTGACACGCACAGAACCGCAGGGGCGTGGCGCTTATATAGGTGCGCTTGAAACTATACTGCTCATCAAGGAGCTGCGCCCGCCATGTAGAGAGGGTGTTGGGAACATACGGGCATGTTGTCAAATGGACCAGGAGATCCAAAGAAGGTGGTAGTGTGAATTCATGACAGTATGCCCCCTCCAAAGCCTCATACCCCTTGGTTTTCCAGGATGTAATCGTTGGAACCGTTGCACCAGTCTGGGGGCATTGAGGTTGGAGACTGGTTCCCAGGTACGATCATGGGTGGATAACCCTTCCATTCCACCAGGTATTGCAATCTTCCCATTCTGTACCTGGAATCGCAAATTCGGGAGACTTCATACTCAATCTGACCCTGGACTAGTAGGGGAGCAGGACGGAGAGCATTCCTGGTAGAGTGGAGATAAGGCTTTAGCAGGGAAGTATGGAAAACAGGATGGATTCTGTTCCAAGTTGTAGGCAATCGTAATTGGTAGGCCACTGGATTGATTTTCTTAGACACAACGAATGGGCCGTAGTAGTGTGGTGCCAGCTTGTTTGGTCTTAAGTGTCTGGGTAAATACTGGGAAGATAACCAGACCTTGTCCCCAACATTATATTCTGAAGCAGGGCATCTCTTGGAGTCTGCAAATCTTCTTATGTTTTCCCTAGCCTGAGATAGATGGTTCAATGCTTCTTGATGGACTGAAACCAATTGAGCAGTCCAGGAATCAACAGAAGGAGCCGGACTAGGAGAAGGCAGTACTGAAGGAAGCACGAAAGGATGAAAACCTAGGTTGCAAAAGAATGGACTGGTCTTTATCGAAGAGTGTTCAGAGTTATTGTAAGCAAATTATGCGACTGGTATAAGCACTGACCAGTCGTCCTGAACCTTGGTGGAAAAACAGCGTAGGTACTGTTCAAGGGTCTGGTTTACTCTTTCAGTAAAGCCGTTTGTCTGGGGATGGTATCCGGATGAAAGTGCTTGTTCAATTCCTAACACCTTGCAGAGGTTTTTCCAAAATTTGGAGATGTACTGTGGTCCACGATCAGAGATGATTTTGGATAGTAGCCCATGAAGACGAAAAATGTGTTTTACAAAGAGTCCGGCCATTTCTGGAGCCGAAGGCAATTTTGATAATGGGGTAAAAGGAGCCATGTGAGAAAAGAGATCGATGGTTACCATTATAACTGTATGTCCCCTGGAGAGGGGAAGGTCTACGATGAAATCTCTAGCTATGGTTTCCCAGGGTCGGGAAGGAGGAACTGGCTGGAGAAGTAGTCCTGCAGGTTTTTTGTTATCGGTCTTGTTCTGATTGCAGACAGCACATGCCCGGACATACATCTGAACGTCTTTCAGCATCTTGGGCCACCAGAAATGTCGTTGAGTGGAAAGAAGGGTACTGCTGACCCTTGGTTGTCCAGAGTAATAGCTGTAATGGCATATGTGCAAAATGCGACTTTGTAGCGATTGGGTAGGTATAACTAGTTTGGTTTTCCAAAAAAGGAATCCAATCTTGAACTTAAGACCCCAGGAGTTGTGTCCTTGGAAGTCCTTCCAAAGGTCCGAGGTTGTGGTCTTGTTTTTAAAGGACTCCAAGATGTTGGATGCTTGAGAGATGAACACAGTGCTGGGAAAAATTTTAGGCAGGGTGGGCCTTTCCTGAATTGGGTAGTCAGGACGTCTGGACAAGGAATCCGCAATGATATTAGAGCTCCCTGGGATGTGAGATATCTGGAATTGGTATTGAGCAAAGAAAAAGTCCCATTGTGCTTGTCGGCTGTTCAGGCACTCCATGGATTGAAGTACTTGTAGGTTCCTGTGATCTGTTCGTACTTGTACAGGATGGGTAGCGCCCAGGAGGAGATGCGGCCAGTCTTTAAAGGCTTGGCGAATGGCAAGCAGTTCTTTTTCTAGAACTGAATAGTGGGTTTTGCATGGAAGTAAGGTCCGAGATAGGTAAGCCACAGGATTACCTATCTCAGACAACAAACCCCGTCTTGGGCTTGTTGTTCCAAGACTGCCCCAACTGCAAATTCAGAGGCGTCTGACTCCACTAGAAAGGGTCTTGTAATGTCAGGCTTTATCAAGATGGGTTCATGGGTGAACATTTCCTTCAATTTAACAAAGGCGGCTTCTTGAGAAGAGGTCCATAGAAAGGGGGTATTCTTCTTAAGTAGACTCACGATTGGTTGAACGATGGCTGAAAAGGAAGGTATGAACTTCCTGTAAAAGTTTGCAAGGCCCAGGAAGGATTGGACTTGTTTTACGGAGCAGGGGACTGGCCAGGAAGTGATGGCTTCGATCTTGGCAGGATCCATAGCCACCCCTTGGGCATTCAAAACAAATCCAAGATGACGCACCGCAGGAACATGGAAGGTGCATTTCTCTGGTTTGGCTAGTAAATGATGTTCTCTGAGTCATTGCAACACGGTAGAAACATGTTCTTGATGTTGTGAGGGGTTCTTGGAATACACCAAAATGTCATCCAAGTACACAATAACAGAGAAGAAAAGCATATCTGAAAAAACCTGATCCATAAATCATTGGAAGACAGCCGGGGCATTGACAAGTCCAAAAGGCATGACCAGATACTCAAAATGTCCGAATGGTGTTCAAAAGGCGGTGTTCCATTCATCGCCTTTCCTTATTCGTACCAGATGGTAGGCTCCTCTCAAGTCTAACTTGGTAAAAATTACAGCGCCCCTGAGTGCATCCAAGATGTCAGATATCAGTGGTAAGGGGTATCTGTCCTTCCGGATACATCGGTTTGGACCCCTATAATCATGACAGGGTTGTAGCTCCTTTGTGTCTTTCTTGGGTACAAAAAATAAGGATGCCCCTGCGGGGGACTTGGAAGGACAGATGGTGTCATTAGCAAGATTGGTATCCAAATATTCTCTTAGGGCCTTCTTCTCAGGTTCAGATAAGATAAACATCCTACCAAAAGAAATTACTGCATTTTCCTCGGTGTCGATGGCGCAGTCTTCTGGCTGATGTGGAGGCAGGGTTTGAACAATGACAGAGGAAAAGACGTCAGAGAATTGCTGATAGATCTCAGGTACATGATTGACATTTGAGATGGAGAGACAAGAATTGTTCCTTTGGTCAACCTTTGGAGCATCTGGATAGGTAACTGAAGACAAACAGTGTGATAGGCAGTACTCAGAGCCCAAAAATAAAGAGCCAGCAGACTAGTTGATGTACGGGTTATGCCTCTTCAACCAGGGCATGCCTAGGACCACCGGCTAGTGTGCTGCTCTGATTATGTCGAATTGAATGTTTTCTTGGTGGTTGTGGATTGAAAGCATGATCTTCTTGGTTTGTTGGGTGATAGGTCCAGAGGACAGAGGGGAGCCGTCAATTCCCTCTACTGTCTGAATGATATCCTTTTGTTCTCTGGGAATATCATGCCTGGAAGCCCATTGGTCGTCCATTAATATACCCATAGCACCACAGTCAACCAAGGCCAGAACAGTCTGTAGTGTTCCGTAGGAAGCGAGTAGAGTGACTTCAAGGACTACCAGGTTGCATCTTGATGAAGGATCCAGGATCGGAGGGATGGAGCGGTCCTTGGTCTCCCGAAGCTGGGCTCCATTCAGTATCCGTAGCTGGCGTTTCCTGAATGCCTGGGTGGTGCTATAGGACAATTCCTAACCAGATGTTTATCTGAGGCACAGTACATGTAAAAACCACTGTCAAATCTGCGGCTTCTTTCCTGGCTTGAGATAGGGCCTCTCATTGCTCCCAATTGCATGGGTTCGGGATCAGCAGGAGGGTGTTCCTTTGTTGTAGGAGCAAAGTGAGAGATCTTGGAAGGGGAATTTTGTGTTCTCTTTCTTTCTGCCTTTCTTTCTTGAATTCTGAAGTCAATTTGTAGGGATAAATTCATAAGGGCCTGGAAGGAACTTGGACGGGCAACCCTGGCCAGCTCATCCTTTACCTCATCATTGAGGCCACGACGAAACAGGGTAAAGCACGCCTCGTTAGACCACTCAGCTTGTTAGGCGGAAACCTGTGCAGTTCCCTCTGGGACCACTGCAAAAGATTTAGGACTACAGGTGTTTGGCAGTAAACCCACTTGGTAGCAGTCTGTACCACACAGATTCACTTGGTAGCTGGGGCTGAGCAGTCAGACCTCCCTCAAGAAGAGTTAGGCAGTATGTGGAGTATACAAAATAGGGCAATTTACACAGTAGAACAAGCAAACACGGAACAAGGCTTCAGTGTAAAGATATATAGTTATTTATTTATAAAAACACATCTATGAAAAACACTCGGGCACTAATACAGTAAACACTTCAAGCATAATTACTATAAGAAAAATCAATCCCCCTAACAATAGTTCGACAAGTCTAGGTTCAACGGCACCACTTATTTGCAGACAGAGGTGAATGCTTTAACCTAGATGGCACTCTAGTATTCGTTAGGACGGGAGAGAAAAATAAGGCAGGTTATGAAATCAACTCGGTACCAATACTGTTACGAACAAATGCAAGGCAAGTAAGGCAGGGTCTACTGTAGATCATAAAGTTCAGAGGCCAGGCCCACTCGGAGAGAGGCAAGGCGATATGTCCCAAGAAGTATTACAGTGGAAAAGCACTTCGAGTCTTTGTCGCAAATTGTTATAGAAAGATTGGACCAGTTCAGAACGGAAAGTTAAGAAAGCTTGGAGGTGACCCAATGGAGAGGCGAGGATTAAGACACCTCACTCTTTCCGGCAGAAAGGGAAGCCAGGCGGATACGGTACCTTGTTTGTGGAGAGACAGCACCGGCGGGGGCAGTTGTTCCTGGTGGTGGATGCATGTTGGGTCTTTGCCAAGAGAAGAGATGATCTCGTCGTCGAAGAAAAGTGAAGTCCGGTGCACCACCAGAGAAGAGACCAGCCGCGGAGTGCTCTGTCACAAGGCACCACCTTTTGGTCGCGGTACAGGGGTAGTGGCTATCCGGTTGCCGGGGTGCTCTGCACGGGCAATTCGACCACTGCGTCCTGAAGCGAAGGAAAAGGCAAAGGGGACTGGTTGTTCCCACCAGTCAGGGGAAGAGACTCTCCGGCGGGGAGATCTCCTCTGTCGTCGGGAAGTGTGAGTCGGTTCAGCAGGGCTCCACCGGAGGTGTCGTCGTTGCAGGTCGGCTCAGCTTTACCCTCGTCGGATTCTTAGGTCCTGTGGCGACTTCTGAAGATCCAGTCCCAAAAGCCCTGCTTTTATGCAGAAAACCCCCATTCATTCAGCCTAGCTGTCACTCAAAACACGCTAAGTGGTGAGCGGGGTGGCTCACCACTTGGGCCAATCACACCAGAGTGCGACTTGAGTTGGCAAGGCAACTCAGTCCAGGGTGCCTAAACCCCCTCCCACACCCCCTGTGGTACCCAGACAGAATGGCACCACTTTGGAGGGCTTCTGTGCAGAGGCCCACCAAAAGTGGAACAAAGGGCTCACCCTTTGGTTTAGGAGTCACAGAGACAAACACAGACGCCATTTTAAAAACCGAGTTCTGGCAGAAAATACCAACCGATAGATTTATTTAAGATAAATAAACCGGTGGTATGTTAGAGATTAACGAGAAAAAGTATTAACCTCCAACAATGGGAAGAATCCCATAGAGTTATGTTCGGGGTCGAATATAACAAGTAGTTTCCACTGCCACCAGCCAAAACGCGACGAGGGGGGACGGGACAGTGCCCCCTCGAATAACAGAGCTAGGAGTAATCAAATTACCCCTACTAGTACGTCCACAATAGGATGGTTTGTACTAGTTCTGTTAGTAAATTTAGGTCTAGTAAAGCCAATGGTGACTTTACATGCCCGGGGAGACAGTAGTCAGTGCCCGGGTATGGAGTCTATGGTGGAGGTCCGCTAGGACGCCCCAGTGTTATGGCACGGAGGGTGCGTTGTAACACACATAGCAAAACATATGAGACCCTATGGAGTAAAAGACCCCATAGCCCATAGAACACATTGACATTACAAGGAATTACACACATTCATGTCCAAGAGTGGGAGAAAAAGAGTCTCACTCTTGGCAGGATGGAAAAAATCAAACTCCAGAAATCCAGCAAAGCTGCTGGGGGACTCACTAGGTTAGGAAATTCAGCCTAAACAGAGAATTCTCCCTAACACAGCTTCCTTGGCAAGTTGTTTAAACCTGGTAACATAGGACAGCATATCCTGGGATCCTTGGTGGAACTCCAGTACCTTTTCATGTGCAGTATACACCTGGTCAGGACGATCAAACATCTCCTTAAAGGCCTTGATAAAGCCGTTGTAATTATCCAACAAGGGATGTCCTGCGGAAACCCGTGGAGTGGCTCAAGCCAGGGCACTGCCAGTAAGATGGGCTATGACAAACCCCACCTTAGTTCTAGGGGTGGAAATGTAGTATGGCTGAAATGTGAAGTGCACTAGATAGGAATCCAAGAATGAACGGAGCAGTTTAGGGGAACCATCATATTTGTCCACTATTCCACTTGTGGAAGTGCTATCTTGATAGGCCGAATCTCGGGATAGGACCAGTTGCTTCAGGGCAGCATTCTCTGCCTTCTTGCATGTCTCGCAAGAGATCCTGCATGGTGGGATCTATCTCTGCTACCTTGTCAAATGGGTGGCGTGTCAAACTATCATGACTGGTTGGAGGGCTCTCCTGTTTAGGCTTGGTAGGCTTCTTTCTTGTTGGATCTGGCTGCCCGTGTTTCCTGGAGGTGCGGGTCTCGTGGAGGTAAGGACGGGCTTCTTCAGACGCCACACTGTCTATGGCAGGTAACCAAGAGTTCAGCATTTAACTATGGTGGTCCGACTTCTTTTCCACAGGCGTACTTGTCGCGGGTACCTGGAGAGCGGTGGGGCCCGAGCAGGGGGAGGGAGGCTGGGCGTTTGTTGTTGTTGTTTTTAGTAGTTTGGAGGCTAAGTTTGCGGGGAGAAGGCACGAGGAAAAGAGGACATAACGGACAACGAGGTCATGGTGGAAGCACAGAAGATGGACATGTGGGACAGCGCCCGGGCGCTGGGGGCCGGCGGAGCGCACTGAAGGGAAACACCGATATAAAACTGAAACCAAGGGCCGTAGGATCAACTATACCCTGGGAAAACGTGGGAGAAGGAGGACATGTGAATCATTTAAAGTGCTACAGGAGAGAGGCAGGACATCGATCCCCGAAAGAGGCACACCAGGAGGACATAAAAGTGAGCGGGCCCATGGGACGGAGCGGGCCACTAGCGTCTACCCCCAGAAGAACCAAGATGACCTAAATATCGTCACATGGAATGTTAGAGGGCTAAATGCATATGTCAAGAGGCTAAGGGTCTACACCTGGTTAAATAAAACGAGAGCCCACATTGCAATGCTGCAAGAGACGCATCTGACAACTGGAAAACAAACCAAGGTGGCCAAGAAATGGGGAGGCCAGATGTACAGCTCAACATACTCCAACTACGCAAGGGGGGTGATGACCTGGATCGCTCCGAGCACCCCATTCCAGCTCATCAACCAGGAAGGGGACGCTGAGGGCAGGGTCCTGATCATCCACGGAATGTTGGAAAACCGGGAGGTGTGCCTGGTGAACACCTACGCCCCCAATCATGATGCGACAACTTTCTTTAAGTCACTCATACCCCGGCTGGCCCCGTACAGGAACGCCACGATTATCTGGGCCGGAGACCATAATTGCACATTGGACCCCCGACTGGATAGGTCGGACGACAAGCATAAACGAGCAGCGCCACCAGCACGAACGTTACGGAAGATACTGGACCAGCTCGAACTGGAAGACATCTGGAGGAAGGTACATGAGGGGGAAAGGGGATACACACATTACAGTGCTCCGCATGGGACATTCACCCGGATAGATTACCTTTTCACGGGTAGAGAAACACTGGGTGAATTCACTGAGGCACATATACACGCACGAACCCTGTCCGACCATGCCTCTCTGAGAGTCACATGGGCACATACACATAGGGGAGCCCCCATACCCACATGGAAACTAAGGGTAGAAGCACTGCTGGATGGGGAATTCCAGGAACATATCCAAAGCACGATAGAAGACTACTTTGAGCATAACTCGGTAGCGTGGACAGCACGGTGACGATCTGGGAGGCCCTTAAGGTGGTGGTCAGAGGTGCGGCGATGGGGAAGATGGGAAGACTCAGGCGGGAAACCCTAGCACAACTGGACGAGTTAGAAAGGAAGATTGAGAGGGCTGAGAAACGGGCGGGGGAGAATGGAGGAGAACAGGACAATCTTACCACCCTGCGGCAACAATGCACGGCGACTTGGGAAAGACTGGGGCGCCTAGACTATGGGAAGTATATACAGAAGCTGCACACAGAGGGAGATAAGCCCAGCAGACTCCTGGCCTGGCTAACCAAACAGGAGACCAAGCGGGAACCGATTAACGCAATTCAGAATAGCCAAGGGGAGGTGATAAGGTCCCAGGAGGGTATAAATGCGGTATTCTCGCAATTCTACGAGAAACTGTACACTAAAGTCCAACAAGCAGAGGAGGGGGATCTGGAGGACGCTTTTGCGGAAATCAGGCTCCCACAATTAACCGAGGAGCAGGCCCAAATGCTGGACGCTCCCCTTACCGTAGAGGAACTGCCGGAAGTGATCGCCCAACTGCCGACAGGGAAGTCCCCGGGGCCAGACGGGCTACCGGGGGAATTCTATAAAAAGTATAGAGATAGTTTGGCCCCCAGACTGCTAGAAACATTGGAGGAGGCATACGAGACGGGGAGGCTCCCGAATAGCATGTCAGAATCCATTATAGTACCAATACTTAAACCAGGGAAGCCACCCCTCGAGTGCGGGTCTTATAGACCAATTTCCCTGATAAACCAGGACTCTAAGATCCTGACAGCGGCGCTAGCTAACCGGCTCAAAAGAGTGATAACCACTCTGGTCCACACAGACCAGACAGGGTATGTACCAGAACGAAACACGACATGGAACCTCCGGAGACTCCATTACGTCATTGATAGGACTAACCAGGCAGAAGGGGAGTGCGCAGTAGCTTCACTAGATGCGATCAAAGCATTTGATTCGGTGAGCTAGGCCTGGCTTCTGGGAGCGCTCACCCATTTTGGGATAGGACAGGGGTTCCTTCGTTGGATAAAGCTACTCTACAAAGATCCGAGAGCAAGGGTCAAGACAGGTAGGCTTGTCTTCGGGGAATGGAGCATAGAGCGAGGTACGAAACAGGGGTGCCCGCTGTCTCCAATGTTGTACATTTTAGCCCTGGAACCATTTGCGGCCTTCCTAAGAATGGATTACAAAGACACGGGCATAGTGATAGACGGGGAGACACACCAGATATCGATATACGCAGACGACATACTGCTCTACGTCCAGAACCCACGCACCCACCTGCAAGATTTACTTGAGGCACTGGGAGCGTTCGGTAGGCTATCGGGAATTACTGTTAACAGGGAGAAATCCTCACTGTTCCCCCTGGCTGGCTTGCGAACAGTTCCACCAGACCAGTTGCCGCACCTGGGCCTCACATGGACACCGACCACCTTCAGATACCTGGGGGTAGACATTTACCATGATACCACGGACACACATATAGCCAACACGCAGACAGCCCTGGACAAAATTGAGAACGCCATGCAGTTCTGGAAGACCCTACCATTGGGGGCGATAAGCCGAGCGGCCTTACTGAAGATGACGGTCCTACCCCGGCTCCTATATTATTTTACCAACATTCCTTACAATATCCCAGGGGCTTTCTTTAGACGCCTGCACACCATGGTGAGAACCTTTCTGTGGGGAGGGGGGAGAAACAGGGTAGCACTGAATACACTACAAAGGGGCTACGAGTGGGGGGGCATCAAACTCCCGGACTTCGAGCATTATTACCTAGCAGCACAACTCCAATTCGTGGTGCGATGGCTGGGGGAGGAAACCTCCATAGACGCATTACTTTTTCGGCCAGCACTCCGGGAATATTACTTGAGAGAACTCCTGTGGATAACTGCTGCCCAGGCTAAATCCCTTCCCAATATGGCCCGGCTGGGCCGGACGCTATGGAAAAGAGCCTAGAAGACTCAAGGCACGCAAGACCCCTGCTCGAGACAGATCCCCTTGGCGGGTCTGGTAGACACTCGAATAACAAGCCTGGCCACGTATAGGGCACAATGGGAGGACAAGGGAGTAGCCCAAATAGGGGACTTGTGGCAAGATGGACAGGGGGTCGGATTTCAGTCCCTGGTGGAGGAACAGGATGTACACAAAGGCCAATTCATCCTGTACAACAGCTTAGTACAAGCAATAAAGAAGAGATGGGAAACCATGCCAGAGGCAGAGGCAGAGGACACTGGGGGTGAGCTAGACGCCTGGTATGATATTTCTGAAGGAGGACACACTGTGTCCAGGCTCTACGAACAACTATTAGGTACCACTAACAAAAGGACACTGAACGCGCGAGCAAAGTGGGAGGAGGAGCTCCAGCAGCCCTTCCAGGACGAAGAATGGAATAGAACCCTCCAGTACACGAAAAAGGTTTCTAGGAACGCCAGGTTTAGGCAGCTGCAAATCTATATTGTGCACAGAGCATACCTAACTCCCAAAAGAATGACGAAGATGGGAAACGGACAAGCTCCCAGCTGCCCACGCTATCGGGAAGAACAAGCAGACATGGTGCACATGTTCTGGTCGTGCCCAAAAATAACAGACTTCTGGAATACAGTAAGGGACAAGGCGAGGACAGCGGGAATCCATATGCAAGCTTGGTCACCTAGGTCTTATATACTCGGCCTATTCCCGAGGGGAGACAGGCAGATGGCACTCGTGGCAAAGATGAAAGACCTGATGACAATACTGGCAAAGCGCCGCATAGCAATGGCATGGAACACGAGTGAAGAACCCTCGACAGAGAGCTGGTGGGCAGATCTACAAAAGTGGGCAATAGCTGAAACGACAGTCTGGAAGAGAGCTACGCAGAGGGGAGAAGGCAACAGCGGGGCCCGAATACTGGCGTGGAACACCCTGGTGCAAGACCTGTTCAGAGACGGAGAGGAAGACAACATGAGTGACTTAGGCAGCTCGGAAAGGGGGCAAGCTGACTCGCCCGCGCCCGGGAGCGGAACATAGACCAGAGGAATACAACAATTGGGAAGGAGGAGGCCTGGCCGTGGCCGGAACGAACATTGAATAAGATAGACTCAACCCCAAGGTGTCAGAATACGTGTTTATGGACAAGGAGGAGCCACTCCAAGAGAGGGAAGGGGGTGGCCGGGGAAGATAGTCCCTCTGTTATGAACTTAACAACTTTTGGTGAGCGGTCCATGGCGATAATAGACCACTGACATAAAACAGCTGCCTTCAAGGGGAGGGAGGGTGGGGGGTTGGGGGGAGTTGGGAAAGGCATTTTTTCTTTGTTGTAAAACCAATAAAAAGAAGTTAAAAAAAAAAACTATGGTGGTCCGAAGGCAACTGCAGAAGTCCTGGATGGAGAGCCGCAGATGGCGGTGAGTAGCAGCCTCAGTTGAGGTCCGGAAGCTCTAGGAATTCCCGATAGAGGTAAGGCAGTGCGAGGGCAACCGGGAGAACAGTCCTGGATGGAGAGCCGCAGAACGCGGTGAGTCGTAGGCGGCCCGAGGGCAACCGCGAAGCAGCCCTGGATGGAGAGCCGCGGAACGCGGTGAGTCAAAGACGGTCTTAGGGCAACCGCGAAAGCAACCCTGGATGGAGAGCCATGGAACGCGGTGAGTCAAAGGTGGTCCGAGGGCAACAGCGAAGCAGTCCTGGATGGAGGGCCGCGGACGCTGACAACCTGGAAGGCAGAATGGGATGAAGGAATTCCTAAGCGAGCGCGAGGAGCTATACTCGAACAAGGAATTGTGAGCACATTGACAAGCGCAGAACCGCAGGGGCGTGGCGCTTATCTAGGTGCGCTTGAAACTATACCGCTCATCAAGGAGCTGCGCCTGCCATGTTGAGAGGGTGTTGGGAACATACGGGCACGTTGTCGAAGGGACCAGGAGGTCCAAAGGGGGCGGTAGTGCAAATTCATGACAATCAGAGTATCAGTATCTTTAACATCCATGTCGGATTTCATCTTAAGACTGGAACGGGTCAGAAAAGTAACATGTTGCTAGGCCTGGGAAGTTAAGAAATAATCAACTCATGTAAATCTGGCACGGACCAGCCAGATCACAGGTAGAAAGGCCTGGGGAGTATTATATATAAACAGACCTTATCTCCATCTGCAGAACTGTGCTTTACTGTTATGTGGCAAGGCCTGAGAAGTATAACAGATATAGTTTGTATCCTCATTTGCAGAATTGTGCTTTGTGTTCAGTGGTAATTCATTCTAACAGCATATGGAAAACATTTTTTGCAAGTTGAGCTGGTTGATCTCCAGCCCTTCAAGATGAGTAGCAATACCCTTGAGATGGATGGGAATGCAGACTTTTATTCAATAATCGAAACCACTCAAGTAGTTGGCAAAAAGGATAACTGTATTAAGAGCAATTATCTACAACAGGGAGTACAACAGACATCAACGGACGTCTCAGCGCAAATCTCTCAAAGCATCATTAAAAAAGCAGTCTTATATAGCAAAAAATCCTCATTGATGACGTTAACCTACGTATTACTAATGTCATCCTATGTGGCAAACTACAAAAACTTATTGCAGAAAGTGATTGGTTCTAAGGGAATATCTAAGTATACGTTCTATACTAGTAAGAGACAGTGAGTGAAAGTAATTGGCTTCTTAACATCAGGTGGGACAACTAAGCCCTCCCTTCAAAATGGCCACTATGAACGTCACTAAATACACGACGTTCCATTGGCTACACAAACTATAGGACCCTTAATTACGTGGTCGCCTACAATCGGTTGGCACTCTAACCTTCATCAGTACTTTTCCACCTACGTCTACCAGCACACAGATTGGACCTCCAGGTGCTGGTGGAAAATAGAGCTTCCTACCAATTAGCATATCCATCTATCATCACCTCAGTGGTCTGCTGGCAATTAAGACTTTGAACTTGTCCTTGGGAGTGTTCTTAGCTCTGGAGAATTCAGGGGAGTGAAGTCACGCTCTGCCCTCATGCGTGTCAGAATCGGACTGTCCTAAATCTTGCAAACTTCCCAAGTTTGAGTTGTTCACGTGAGATCCCCTTCCATTTCCCAACTCCTCTTCACCTGATTATTTTTCTAATATGTCCTCGAAATCCAAAGGTCTTCTTTTACGATAATCCTTCTCTTTCTTTTTTTTGTGAAGCTTAGATCCCTCCCGAGGGGAAGCCACCGTAAAGGCTTACCTACTAGCCACACGGTGACTCCCGCCTGGAAAGGACAGAACCGGGGAAAAAGCCAAGCGTGGCACAAAAAACCCCCAAAGCAGAGCGATTTGAAGGTGGTCTCCGGTATGCAATATGGGCTCCGTGCAGGAGTAAGTAACGAGCGAAGAAAGACTCTCACAACAGTGGGTGGTAAAAAATAGGTAAAAAATAGCAAAGATCAGAAGAAAACAGGAAATAACGTAAGTGAAGGAAAAAAAGCAACCAAAGAAAAGAAAGAAAGCAAGGGATCAGGGCAAAAGCAACAGCAGCTCAGCAATGGAGAAAAACAAAGGAAAAACGAGCACAGGGAACAGACGCTCAAACAGGAACAGGAGAGACAGGAAAAAAAGAGGAGTAAGGGGAAAAAATGAGGGGGGTAGCGATCAGTGGAATGCAAGAGTAGCACCAGGAGCGGCGCGAGAAACAGTAAGGAAGCGTACAGCAACTGGAAGTCGGGACGGGAAGACCAGACTCGAAAGAACATTGCAACGCAACGCAGAAGTGGAAGGCGCGGCTAATAAGCCCTGTCCGTGGCGTGCAACAACTAGACCGTCAACACAGAAATTAACGTGACGGACTCCCAACGTTCTTCTGTGGGGACAAATGCGCCATGAACCTAAGCAGCGCATGACAGTATGCCCACCCCCATAGGCGCACAATGCCAGGCATGCCGGGATGGAGGCGATGAAAACGCAGCAGGCGGAGAGGAACCCGGAGATGAGAAAGAGGCTCCCACAAGTCTTCAGAGTCAGGGAATCCTTTCCAATGGACAAGATACTCCAAGCGACCCCTATTGTACCGAGAATCCCTCAACAGTGCCACCTCGTATTCGTCACCAGTAACTAAAGGCTTAGGTAAGGAAGCAGTACTTGCGGACTGCGCCGAGTCCTCACTCTTTAGTAACGAGGAGTGAAACACCGGATGAACTCTACGCATGCTATGGGGCAGCTTCAGGCGAAACGCCACCGGTTAATCTTGGCCAGAATGGGAAACGGACCAATATACCGCAGAGACAACTTGGAAGGGTGCAACAATTGTGGTAAGTATTTGGTGGAAAGCCACACCTTGGAGCCCATCTTCCAATCCGGAACCTCCTGGCGTCGCTTGTCTGCATAGAACTAGTAACTGAGTAAGCTGTCCGAAAGACAGCATTTGGCAACTTGGTGTGCCTCATGTATTCGAGAAAGACCAAACTCAACTGCCGGCAAAGCGGGTTGTATCTGATAAAGAGGGTGAATGGCATGGGGATGAAACCCATAGGTGCAAAAAAAAGGAGAAACCACGATAGCGGTATGCTTGGAGTTATTAGAAGCAAACTCTGCTGTGGGTAGTAATTGTGATAAAGAAGACCGGTGGGGGGTGTCTGTACTTCTGCTCTCTATATGGTAGAGGAGAGGCACAGAAGACCCCGGCCAAGATTCTCTATTACGGTAGCAATGGTCAAGCAATCAAGGCCTAGCTTCTCAGGAGGTGATGCAGGCTGGTTCTTAAGTACAGTGTAGTCCCCAAGCCCCCACAAAGGAATGTCCACACACTGTATTGGTTAGAACACAGTCTTTATATAATCAATATTCAAGGTTATGTACACTTATCATAATAACTCACCTTGTACTCAGGAAAATCAACAATGGCAAATATATACAATTCTAAAGTGGTACCACCCTTTGTATTAGATCTCCTTAAAGTGCATGAACAATACTGTAACAATGTCACACAGATCAATAGAGTTAAACCAGCAATAGAGAGAGGAGAGAAAATAAGATGGTTGAGCAATAGGCAGAATACTGGCCCCTACCACTAGACACAGTTCTGTGTGGAGATCCCCCCACCTGGGCAACCTGTAAAATAAAGATATAGCACAAGCCCAGTCCATATATTGTTCTGCCAGTCTTATTCCCTCCTATAATGTTTTTACCCCCCCAATGTACCTGGTGGAGTCGAGTTCTTCGAAGAGGCGTCGACTGATCCTTCTAGAGCGACCCCCTTTCAAGCGGGAGTCACGGATCGTCGAGAGACGTCGAAAAACTCGGCGTTCGGCGACGGGGAATCGACGGCCGTTCTTGAATGCCTTCCCTTTCAGGCGGGAGACACGGGGCGTCGAACGTCCGTCGACAAACAGGGTAGAACGGCGTCAATGAGGCGGCAGCTTCGTCCGAGCGGTGCTCGTCGGCGTCAGAGCGTCGGCGTCCTGCAAGGCAGAGGCGTGCGGGGCACCTCAGTGACAATAGTTCTGGACCCCAAAGATTGTGGAGACGGAGGCCCAGCAAGGGCGTCGAGTCGTTCGAGTCTGTGTGATCTTCGGGTGGCGGGAAACCCACCGGCAGGTTTCTCCTCGGCGCGTTGGTCGTCCTCGACTTTCTCCGGCAGGAAAAAGCAGTCGACGGTGCGGACGAGGGAGTCCTTCGATTCGAATATTTCTTAGGCAAAGGAGCGGACGGCTCCGGACGTCAGCGGCACGGCGTCAAGTGGTTCCCACGGCTGGGCAACACAACTTCGACGGGCCTCCAGCGGTTACACAAACCTGCGAACCCTGGTCGACGGCAATGGACTTCGACGGCGGCGATGTCCGGGTGCTTCACTTCGATCTCCTCGGCGGTCCCGTCTCGGGTCGACAGCCTTTCGAGGGTCTGTCTTCCAGGGCGCTTCGGCGAAGATGGAGCGGTGCTCGATGGTCCCTCGGAGCACGGGAAGAGGGCGCCTTACCAGGTCCTCTCTCGGGTCAGCCTTCGACGATTTCGGCAGCCTTCGGATCGGTCGAAGCAAATGCCACAGCAAGTCTTCTTCTTCCAGCTGGACGTCGAGGATCAGCAGATCCAGTTACTCTTAGAGTGGAGACTCAGCTCCAGGATGCTTCTGAACGTTCCTGAACGTTCCTGAACCATCACCAGTGGTGAGAGGTCCCCAGATATACTATTCTGCCTCTCATCCACACTGCTGGCACACACTCAGCAGCCAATCATACAGAAGGGCATTCATGCAGTCAGTCAGCCAATCAGGCACACAGTGCATTCAGGCCACACTCCTCCCTTTCAGACACTCACAACAAGGAATGTGGATTGGGACAAGTACCCAGCCATTCAACACTACACACTGCATTCAGGCCAGTTTCGGGCAGGGCTGTCTCAGTCTTTGTCTCTCATGCCAGAAACCAGACAACCACAACAAGGAGTGTATATTGGTCACACACTCCATTCACCCAGGTCCCACCCACAGGAGGTACCCACAACATACAGTCACTGGGAAGGCTCCAGTCAGTCTAGCTGGGCCTTCGCAACAACACCATATATGGAACTTCCACCCAACAGCCAGTCAGGGGGAAGGGACAGAGTCAGGGCTTCCCAGGACTTTGGGAAAACAAGATAACAGGCAATAGAAAGCAAGAGGCCACAGGGGCCATCTTGTTTTCTATCAGGAATCAACTGATCCCAATGGCAGGGCCTGGGTATCCCAAAATGGAGGACACCCAGAGCACCTGTCAAATTCAGCATGGAGCTGCCACCAGCCCATACCCTGCTCTGGGGCTGCCCACAGGTGCCCAAAAACATACACTAGGGGCACAGGGTTGTACCCCTACCCATGGGTGCCATAAGGGTATCCCATGGGTCTGTTCACCAAACCAAAAGAGAGAGCTGCACTGCCAGGAGTCCCACATGGACTCCTGGGCAGAAAACATGACAGAACACACGATAAAAAGCAGTAAAGGACAAGGATTCAGAGGCCCTGTCCCTCTGATGCATTTCCAGCATCACAGTCGCCCCCCCCAGACTGAGGTGGAGGGTGTCTAATCTCCCACGGGATAGACACCCTCATCCAGACGGTCAACATACCTTCTGGAAAGGCCATCTGCATTATCGTGACTCTTCCCTGGTCTGTGCTCTATGGTGAAGTCTAGCCCTTGCAGGCTAATGGACCACCTGAGCAATTTCGGATTCTCACCCTTCATCTGCATAAGCCACTTCAGGGGCTTATGATCTGTTTGGACCTTGAAGGTAGACCCCGTAAGGTAGGGCCTAAAACGCCTAAGGCTCCAAACTATGCTAAAACACTCCTTTTCAACAGTAGCCCACCTAAGTTCTCTACCCTTGAGTTGTCTACTGATGAATATGATAGGATGTTCTCTCCCTTTGTCATCTAACTGGGACAAGACAGCTCCAATTCCGGTGTCGCAGGCATCCGTCTGGACGATAAAGGGTCGGCTGTAGTCAGGTGCACTCAACACAGGTGCCCTACACAGACTTTCTTTCAAGCCATCAAAGGCCCTCTGACAGTCTTTGGTCCAATTAACCTTCCTAGGCTGCTTGGGTGAGGTTAGAGCTGTCAGGGGTGCAGCTATGGTCCCATAGTCTGCCATGAAATTGTGATAGTACCCAGTCAGGCCCAAAAAGGCCCTCACCTGGGTTTGAGTAGTGGGAGTCTCCCAGTTCTGTACATCCTGTACTCTACTGGAGAGAGGTTGGATTTGAGCCCCTCCTACCTCATGACCAAGATAGGTAACTTTCCCCTGAGCTATCTGGCACTTGGTGGCCTTGATAGTGAGGTTAGCCCTTTTCAAGGCCTGCAACACCTTATCCAGATGTGTCAAATGCTCTTCCCAGGTGGAACTGTAGACGGCAATGTCGTCTAAGTAAGCCACACAAAAGGCTTCCATCCCACTGAGCGCATGGTTGACCAATCTCTGGAAGGTGGCAGGGGCATTCTTCAACCCAAAAGGCATGACCCTAAACTGGTAGAGTGTTTCAGGTGTTGAGAAGGCCGTCTTTTCCTTGGCATGGTCCGTCAGAGCTATTTGCCAATAGCCTGAGGTAAGATCAAAGGTGCTCACAAATTTGGCAGCACCTATGGTGTCCACGAGCTCATCAGCCCTGGGCAATGGGTGCGCGTCAGTTTTGGTGACGGCATTGACTCCTCGGTAGTCCACACAGAACCTCCAATCCTTGGTACCCGCCTGGGAACTTGCCTTGGGGACAAGGACCACTGGACTGGACCAGGGGCTGGTTGAGGGCTCAATAACACCCAGATCCAACATCTTGGCGACCTCAGCCTGGATGTGGTTCTTGACGGTATCTGACATACGGTAGCACCTGCTTTTGACAGGCACACTGTCACCAGTGTCAATTTCATGCCTACACCACGGTGTAAGGCCTGGCGTCAGTGAAAACAGAGAGGCATACTGTTGGAGCAAAGCCCTGCAGGCCCTCTGTTGCTCTGTTGTCAAATCTGGAGAGAGATGTACTCCCTCCACTGAGCCTTCCTGAGGGTTGCTATGCAGCAAATCAGGAAGGGGCTCACTCTCATCCTCTTCTTGCCCGGAAGCTAGCAAGAGACATGAGACTTCTGCTCGCCGGTGGAAAGGCTTGAGCCTGTTGACATGGAATATCTGAGGGGCTACCCCAGAGGCTCCCATGTCAACCAGATAATTGACTTCGCCCATCTTGGAGATGATCCTGAAGGGTCCAGTCCACTTGTCTGCCAAAGCTCTAGGCTTGGTAGGCTCCATCACAAGGATTTCCTGTCCCGGAGTCCAATCCACTTGCGAGGCTTTAAGGTCATGCCAGTACTTATTCAATTCCTGGCTGGCCTTGAGATTTGCTGTTGCCTGACCCATCATCTGTGTCATCCTCCGTCTGAGGCCTAACACATAGTCCCCCACTTGCTTGGCGGGACCTGGAGGGGTGGCTTCCAAGCCTTCTCTGATCAAGGCGAGGGGCCCCCTCACGGGATGTCCAAAGAGTAACTCAAAGGGGCTGAAACCAACACCCTCTTGAGGTACCTCCCTGTAAGCAAACAGCAGGCATGGCAGGAGGAGATCCCATTTCCTCCTTAGGGGTTCTTCCAAAGCCCCTAGCATGCCCTTGAGAGTTTTATTAAATCTCTCAACCAGACCATTGGTCTGGGGGTGGTAAGAGGTGGAGAACTTGTAGGTTACCCCGCACTCTTTCCACATGGTTTTCATGTAACTAGACATGAAGTTGGACCCTCTGTCAGAGACAACCTCCTTGGGGAATCCAACACGGGTGAAAATGCCCAGGAGAGCCCTGGCAACCACCTTGGCAGTAACAGTCCGAAGGGGTATCGCCTCAGGGTACCTGGTGGCATGATCTACCAAGACCAGGATGAACCGATGTCCACCTGAAGTGGGAGGGTCAAGGGGACCGACGATGTCGATGCCCACCCTCTCAAATGGTGTGCCAACCACTGGCAATGGCTGCAGTGGGGCAATGACACTGCCTCCAGTCTTGCCAGACAACTGACAAGTTGGGCAGGTCCTGCAGTGGGACTCCACCTCTACTCCCATCCGTGGCCAGTAGAAATAGGCAGAGAGCCTCTGCTTAGTCTTCTTGGTCCCAAGATGACCAGCCAAGGGCACTTCATGCGCCAACTGCAGTAGGAAGGGCCTGTAAACCTGGGGTACCACCAACCTCTTGAGGGCACCAGGTTCAGGCTTAGTGGGCTCACTAACAAGGAGCTCACCCTCCCAATAAATCCGGAATGTCCTAGGCACTTCTCCTTGTGCCTGGGCCAGGGCCTGTTTCCTCAGTCCCTCGAGAGAGTGGCACTCTCTCTGTCCCTTACAGAAGTCTGCCCGGGAGCGTCCCCCTTCAGCTAACAAGCATTGAAGGTCAGGATGATCCTCCGGGTTGAGAACCTCTCCCACAGGAGAGTCTTCTGTCTCTTCTCCCACAGGAGTTGAGTTTGGGTTTTCCACTGGACCCAGCCCGTCCGGAGCATGGATCCCAATGGGTGCTGTCGGAACAGCAGGAAGAGAAGGTGTTCCCTCCACAGAGGTGGCCTTCTTGGTCTTCCTTCTTCTTGCCTTAGGCCTCGCCTTTGGCTTGGGTACCTGACCCACAGCCAGACCTGGTGTCACCTGTGACCTAGTGACTGCAGCAGCAGTCATGGGAAGACCATCCGAGATCAACCCCAACTCTACTAGATCATTTCCTAACAAAATGTTAGCAGGGACATTGTCCTGAACCAGGACAGGAAGCTTTGCTGTCTTGTCTCCAATCATGAGTGTGACTAAGGCTACAGGTGATAATTTGGGAGGCCCACCGGCTAACCTGGTGGTTTGCAGAGGAGCACCTTCATAGTCCTCTGGCTTGAGCAGGGTCCTGTCCACCACTGTCATGCTTGCCCCAGTGTCTCTCAAACCAGTAGAAGGCTGGCCATTCAAGAGGACACTTCTCAAAAACCTACGGGTGTTCTGTGGGATAGTCGCCAGTACTTCTGCATACTGGTCCCAGGCCCCAAGGGACACTAAGGAAATCTCTACCGGAGCACCAAATGTGATCCCGGCAGAGGAGGGGAGGACAGTGGCCTCCACCTCAGACACGGGGTAAGGGTAGGTCAGGCTGACAGCCTGTACTCCAAGTGCCTTACCTTTACACTTGGGGTCACCCCTTTTGTGATCCAGAGCCCCACAGTCCCAACAAGCGCCAGGAGTGCGGGGTACGGTACTGGAACCACTGGGAGCCTGCTTTGCAGCAGGTGGACCACTACTCTTATTCCCACCCCCAGATGACTTATCCCCACTAGATTTTTGGGTCTTAGGAGAGGAAGGTTTTGGTTTACCCGACTGTGACTGCTTGGGGGACTCCTCAGCTTTCTGAGAGGCCCCCTTTTCTTTGTCCTTGTCCTTCCCACTGGAGTCCTTAGGGGACACCCGGTGGGAGACCCACTTGTCAACCAACCTAGCCAGCTTAAAGGGGTCCAAAATGTTCTGGTCAGCCACATACTGACGCAGCTCTGGTGAACAGGCTTCAGGAAAATGCTCAAAAAACAAGAGGTGGGACAATTCAACAAAAGTCTTAACCTTGTATCCATCGATCCACCCCATCATGTTCATGTGCGCAGCACTCACCCAGTCAACCCAAGACACATTCTCTCTTTTCTTAAAATCCCTGAACCTTCTAAGGTATTGGGTAGGTGTCTTGCCAAACTTGGCAATCAAAGCAGACTTCATACACTCATACTGACCCCTTTCTTCCACACTCAGCTTCAGAATACAGTCATATCCGGTTTGAGGCACTCTGCTTAACAAACACTTAGCCCAATCTCTTTTATCAACATCATGAATCGCACAAGCCATTTCAAATGCTTCAATCCATTGGAGGATATCTGAACCCTCCACAAATACACCAACCAAATCTTTCATAAACTTGGTGGCTGGGGACCTGACACTCTCACTGGTTTTAGCTGAAGCCTCCACTCTAGCCTTCTCTAGCTGGATTCTCTGACATTCAGTGTCCTGGCTCTTGAGTTCAAGGTCCTTATTTCTGAGTTCCACTTGTTGAGCCAACTCCTCTTTCTTAAGTTCAGCATCTATTTCCAGCTTGCGGTATTCAAAGGCCAATTTCATCCTTAATAACTCAAGCTCCAAGGAATTGCTGGGGTTTGGAACAGAGGCAGCAGGAATGGCGGCATTCCCAGAAACAGATTCAGCAGAAACCCCAGGGGCAGAGTCCTCATTGGTTGCATTCCCCCCTCATCAAGAGTTTCACTATCAGTCTGGTAGTCCACCAGGGCAGCTATCAGCTCAGCCCTAGACTTATCCACAAAGTCTAACTCCCTGGCTTCACAAGCACTCTGGAGAATTTGCCATTTGCAATAGACTCCATTGTTTGTAATGCAGTTATCTTGTACACAACAAAACCTTAATTTAATAAAGGGCAGATATCCTTTGTAAGTGGCACGGTTATACACTGATTCTTAAAACCATAAGCATCCCACCGCTGCCACCAGTGTGATAAAGAAGACCGGTGGGGGGTGTCTGTACTTCTGCTCTCTATATGGTAGAGGAGAGGCACAGAAGACCCCGGCCAAGATTCTCTATTACGGTAGCAATGGTCGAGCAATCAAGGCCTAGCTTCTCAGGAGGTGATGCAGGCTGGTTCTTAAGTACAGTGTAGTCCCCAAGCCCCCACAAAGGAATGTCCACACACTGTATTGGTTAGAACACAGTCTTTATATAATCAATATTCAAGGTTATGTACACTTATCATAATAACTCACTTTGTACTCAGGAAAATCAACAATGGCAAATATATACAATTCTAAAGTGGTACCACCCTTTGTATTAGATCTCCTTAAAGTGCATGAACAATACTGTAACAATGTCACACAGATCAATAGAGTGAAACCAGCAATAGAGAGAGGAGAGAAAATAAGATGGTTGAGCAATAGGCAGAATACTGGCCCCTACCACTAGACACAGTTCTGTGTGGAGATCCCCCCACCTGGGCAACCTGTAAAATAAAGATATAGCACAAGCCCAGTCCATATATTGTTCTGCCAGTCTTATTCCCTCCTATAATGTTTTTACCCCCCCAATGTACCTGGTGGAGTCGAGTTCTTCGAAGAGGCGTCGACAGATCCTTCTAGAGCGACCCCCTTTCAAGCGGGAGTCACGGATCGTCGAGAGACGTCGAAAAACTCGGCGTTCGGCGACGGGGAATCGACAGCCCTTCTTGAATGCCTTCCCTTTCAGGCGGGAGACACGGGGCGTCGAACGTCCGTCGACAAACAGGGTAGAACGGCGTCGATGAGGCGGCAGCTTCGTCCGAGCGGTGCTCGTCGGCGTCGGAGCGTCGGCGTCCTGCAAGGCAGAGGCGTGCGGGGCACCTCGGTGACAATAGTTCTGGACCGCAAAGATTGTGGAGACGGAGGCCCAGCAAGGGCGTCGAGTCGTTCGAGTCTTTGTGATCTTCGGGTGGCGGGAAACCCACCGGCAGGTTTCTCCTCGGCGCGTTGGTCGTCCTCGACTTTCTCCGGCAGGAAAAAGCGGTCGACGGTGCGGACGAGGGAGTCCTTCGATTCGAATGTTTCTTAGGCAAAGGAGCGGACGGCTCCGGTCGTCGGCGGCACGGCGTCAAGTGGTTCCCACGGCTGGGCAACACAACTTCGACGGGCCTCCAGCGGTTACACAAACCTGCGAACCCTGGTCGACGGCAATGGACTTCGACGGCGGCGATGTCCGGGTGCTTCACTTCGATTTCCTCGGCGGTCCCGTCTCGGGTCGACAGCCTTTCGAGGGTCTGTCTTCCAGGGCGCTTCGGCGAAGATGGAGCGGTGCTCGATGGTCCCTCGGAGCACGGGAAGAGGGCGCCTTACCAGGTCCTCTCTCGGGTCAGCCTTCGACGATTTCGGCAGCCTTCGGATCGGTCGAAGCAAATGCCACAGCAAGTCTTCTTCTTCCAGCTGGACGTCGAGGATCAGCAGATCCAGTTACTCTTAGAGTGGAGACTCAGCTCCAGGATGCTTCTGAACGTTCCTGAACGTTCCTGAACCATCACCAGTGGTGAGAGGTCCCCAGATATACTATTCTGCCTCTCATCCACACTGCTGGCACACACTCAGCAGCCAATCATACAGAAGGGCATTCATGCAGTCAGTCAGCCAATCAGGCACACAGTGCATTCAGGCCACACTCCTCCCTTTCAGACACTCACAACAAGGAATGTGGATTGGGACAAGTACCCAGCCATTCAACACTACACACTGCATTCAGGCCAGTTTCGGGCAGGGCTGTCTCAGTCTTTGTCTCTCATGCCAGAAACCAGACAACCACAACAAGGAGTGTATATTGGTCACACACTCCATTCACCCAGGTCCCACCCACAGGAGGTACCCACAACATACAGTCACTGGGAAGGCTCCAGTCAGTCTAGCTGGGCCTTCACAACAACACCATATATGGAACTTCCACCCAACAGCCAGTCAGGGGGAAGGGACAGAGTCAGGGCTTCCCAGGACTTTGGGAAAACAAGATAACAGGCAATAGAAAGCAAGAGGCCACAGGGGCCATCTTGTTTTCTATCAGGAATCAACTGATCCCAATGGCAGGGCCTGGGTATCCCAAAATGGAGGACACCCAGAGCACCTGTCAAATTCAGCATGGAGCTGCCACCAGCCCATACCCTGCTCTGGGGCCGCCCACAGGTGCCCAAAAACATACACTAGGGGCACAGGGTTGTACCCCTACCCATGGGTGCCATAAGGGTATCCCATGGGTCTGTTCACCAAACCAAAAGAGAGAGCTGCACTGCCAGGAGTCCCACATGGACTCCTTGGCAGAAAACATGACAGAACACACGATAAAAAGCAGTAAAGGACAAGGATTCAGAGGCCCTGTCCCTCTGATGCATTTCCAGCATCACAGTAATGACACCCAATTGTCCTGTTCGAGGTTGGTGTAACTCCTAAGATATTGTTCGAGCATACTGTTTAGTCTTTCAGTCTGACCATTAGTGTGCGGGTGATACCCAGAAGATAAAGCCCACTCAATGCCCAGGTTCTTACAAAGAGACTTCCAAAAGTTCGAGACATATTGGTTACCCCGATCTGAAATCACCTTGTCGGGGAGGCCATGGAGCCTAAATATGTTCCTAATAAATGTTTCCGCCATCTCTTCTGCAGTAGGCAACCCATGAGGGGAGAACAATGGGCCATCTTAGATAGGGTATCAATGGGCACCATAATGCCAGAGCATCCTTGCGAATTGGTTAAGTCCACAATAAAGTCAGTAGATACATGACTCCAGGGTCGATCTGGTACTGTACTTGGTTCCAACAGCCCCAAAGGTTTGGAAGAACAATATTTGCTTCTGCTGCAAGTTTCACACAATTTGACATGTTGTTTCACCTCAGTAGACATTCCAGGGCAGTAGAAATCCCTGCAGATCAGGTCAAGGGTTCCCTTTTGTCCCTTATGACCAGCCGTCTTATCCTTATGGCACCAGGTTAGCACTCTTTTTCGAAGATCAGC
Organism: Ambystoma mexicanum; assembly: GCF_040938575.1. Lineage (NCBI taxonomy): Eukaryota > Metazoa > Chordata > Amphibia > Caudata > Ambystomatidae > Ambystoma > Ambystoma mexicanum. Next base: position 916,244,446 of record NC_090932.1, read on the forward strand.
AGTAGGTAAGAACAGACGTCGATCATAAAATAGCAGCCCGTTGTGAAGAATGTACTTCTGTTTGGTAGATCGAGGCCTCATATCGACAACAGCTCTTTTGACCTGTTCCAAAAATGTAGAGACAGTATTGATTATCCTGTTTCCGGGAAACATCTTCTCTGGTGATATTATGAGCGATCTGGTACTGGAACGTTTCCTTGAGAGAGCATCTGCGATGGTGTTTTGACTTCTGGGAATGTAAGTTACATCAAAGTCATACTGGGTGAAGAAATGTGCCCAGTGAGCCTGGCGGGAATTGATACACTCCATACTTTTAAGAACCTGCACATTTTTATGGTCGGTTCGAATCAAAAAGGGATGAGTTCCTCCTTGCAACAGTTGTCTCCATTCACTACAGGCTGTCTTCATGGCCAAAAGCTCCCTCTCAATGACAGAATAATTGCGCTGACTTTCTGTAAGAGTTTTGGATAGTTAAGCGATGGGATACTCTTTTGCTTCATGTTCCTGTAGGAGGACAGCGCCAATAGCGGATACTGAGGCATCAGTCTCCAAAACAAAAGGTTTGTTCTGGTCATGTTGGCGTAAGATAGGAGCAATGCAAAAAAGCTGTTTTAACTGTTGGAAACTTTCCTCTGCTTTACTGTTCCATTGAAAAGGTCTGGAACTCTTCTTAAGCAGGGTAGTAATAGGTAATACAGTTTCTGAAAAACCAACAATGAATCGCCTGTAAAAAATAGCCAGGCCCAGAAACCGCTGTACCTCTTTAAATTAAGATGGTGCTGGCCACTTCATGATGGCTTCGATCTTCTTAGGATCCATCAGTATACCTTGGGGTGATAGAATGAACCCTAAGTAAGGGACTGATTCTACTCCAAACATACATTTCTCTTTTTTCACTTGCAACCAATTCTGTTTCAAGCGTTTCAATACCTCCTCCAGATGAACCATATGATCTTTCCAATTGTGTGAATAGATTAAGATATCATCCAGATATACCACTACTGAGATGAATAACAGGTCTGAAAATACACGATCCATAAATCGTTGAAAGATAGCCGGTGCGTTCACTAAACCAAACAGCATCACATGGTACTCGTATAAGCCAAAAGGTGTGCAAAAGGCAGTTTTCCATTCATCTCCTGTTCGTATCCTCAGTAAATAGTAAGCACTGCGCAGGTCGAGTTTAGAGAAAATAGTAGCTCATTGAACAGCCTCTAATATGTCTGGAATAAGGGGCATAGGATACCGATATCTTACCGTGACCTTATTGACACCTCTAAAGTCAATACAGGGCCGAAGGTCTGTGGAGTCTCGTTTCGGAACGAAGAACAGAGGGGCACCTGCCGAAGATTGGGAAGGTCGGATAAGTCTGTTATGGAGATTTTCATCTAAGTACTTTCTGAGCACTTCTTTCTCTCTATGGGAAAGAGAAAACATTCTTCCAAAAGGTACCAAAGCATCCGGAACTAAATCGATATTACAATCCTCTGGTCTGTGCGGTGGAAGGTCCAGTGGGCAAGTCTCCATGAAAACTTCTCCATATCCTTCTAGGAGACCTGATATGGAATGTATACCAACTGAGGTTTGTAGGACGTTAGGCAGAGTCCAGATCTCTTGATAATTTGAGACTTGAAGACAATGTTTTTTACAGTGAGTTGACTCAAAACCCAGCGTATTAGCTGCCCAGTTGATGGTTGGATCATGTTGGCGCAGCCATGTTATTCCCAATATGAAGGGAAAATGCGCGGCTCGTATGATATCGAATCTGATCCGCTCTACATGATGTTGGATGGACACCTGAAGTAAGTCTGTAGTTTGGGTAATGGGACCTGAACTCAACTGGGTGCCGTCAACTCCCTCTACCTTTTGTTCTTGACCAAGCTCCTTCCGTAACAGGCCCATCTTGTCTACCCAAAGGGTGCCTACAAAATTTCCAGTTGCTCCACAGTCCAATAACGCCAATGCTTCCACTGAGCGATTTTCTAGTTGCGCGGTGATGGTAAGTACCATTAGTCTGGAATCTGTCGAGCTGTTGTTTGAACTGATGGACATGGACAGATAAGGACTAGAATCCTTCCCTCGGTTGCCTGTCCCTTCTAGGACCGAGGGCTGTCGTTTCCCACCGGCTTGGCAGGTAATTCTGAACAATCACGGATCTTGTGTTGGTCCGACCCACAATAGGCACAAAGGCCCAGTTCCCTCCTTCTCTTTCTTTCTTCTGGTGTGAGTGAGCGTCGAGTTGTTCCAATCTGCATTGGTTCTTCTGTTCCCTTGGGGATAGGTGTTTGAGGAGGAGTCTGTGAAGTGAACGGAAAGGAAAAACGTATTCTCCCTCTTTCATGTCTTCTCTCCTGAAGACAGAATTCAATTTGAAGAGCCGCTGTCATCAATTCGGTTAATGAAGAAGGGCGAGGAATACGAGCCAATTCATCTTTTAAGTCCTCTCGGAGACCTCGTCTAAACAGAACAAATTGTGTTTGTTCTGACCATCCGGTTTCAGAAGCCAGGATTCTAAATGAAGATATATATGATAAGACGTCTGACTGACCCTGACGTACGTCCAATAATTCCTCGCAAGCTGCTTGAGCAATCTCGGGTCTCTCGAAAGTACCTTTGAGGAGGGCTGTGGATGCCCCGAAATCTTGAAGAACAGGATCTTCGTTAGTAACCAACGGGGTAGCCCATGCCAAAGCATTCCCTGTCATGTTGGAGATTAGAAATCCCACCTTATTGTTGTCTACGGCATATGCCCATTTTCTGAAACTGAAGTATACTTTACTGGCATCCAGGAATTCCTTCAATTTCTTTGGAGTACCATCAAATTTGCCAGAAGACAGCGCCATGGGAGGTAGTTCAGTGTTTGGCGGTTCCCTTGCTGTCACCATCTGTTTGAGAAGGTTATTTTCCGCCTTGATGTTCTGCATCTCCACAGATAAGCCCTGGACTGTGTCCACAAGTTCTTGTATTTGCTCTGGGGTAGCCATTTCCAATCTTATCTGGTTCTGCAGGCGTTGCAAACTGTCAGAATCGGACTGTCCTAAGTCTTGCAAACTTCCCAAGTTTGAGTTGTTCACGTGAGATCCCCTTCCATTTCCCAACTCCTCCTCACCTGAGTATTCTTCTAACATGTCCTCAAAATCCAAAGGTCTTCTTTTCCGATCATTCTTCTCTTTCTTTTTTTTGTGAAGCTTAGATCCCTTCTGAGGGGAAGCCACTGTGAAGGCTCACCTACAAGCCACACGGTGATCTCCGCCCGGAAAGGACAGAACTGGGGAAAAAGCCAAGCGTGGCACAAAATAAAACCCAAAGCAGAGCGTTTTGAAGGTGGTCTCTGGTATGCAATATGGGCTCCGTGCAGGAGTAAGTAACCAGCGAAGAAAGACTCTCACAGCAGTGAGCGGTAAAAAATAGGTAAAAAATAGCAAAGATCGGAAGAAAACAGGAAATATTGTAAGTAAAGGAAAAAAGCAACCAAAGAAAAGAAAGAAAGCAAGGGATCAGGGCAAAAGGCAATAGCAGCTCAGCAACAGAGAAAAACAAAGGAAAACCTAGCGCAGGGAACAGACGCTCGAACAGGAACAGGAGAGACAGGAAAAAAGAGGAGCAAGGGGGAAAAAATGAGGGGGGTAGCGATCAGTGGAATGCAAGAGTAGCACCAGGGGCGGCGCGAGAAACAGTAAGGAAGCGTACAGCAACAGGAAGTCGGGACGGGCAGACTCGAAAGAACGGCAACGCAGAAGTGGAAGGCGCGGCTAATAAGCCGTGTCCGCGGCGTGCAACAACTAGACCATCAACACAGGAATTAATGTGACGGACTCGTGCATGACAATGCGTAGGTGTGATAGTCCTGTTCGTCCAACTTCAAATGCCCACGTGACTGTAGACCACAACTTCAAGCTTCTCATGTATTAAAATACTATTTTCTAATAGACCTCTCATGTCTTCCTTGTTTAGTTCATGCCTTCTGAATAGGAGTTTTGTTCTTTCACATGATTATTGTCCAATGTCTGCTCACTCCCACCTGATAAGAACTTGGCTTTTTGGCTTGGCTTCATGGCTCGTCCAACCTCGCCTTTCTGAGATTCATTTTTAATTCATTTGTTTTCTTACTGCGAAACACTGAAGATGGGGACTTCCTTTTTCAGTCCAATTCTGCTGTAACACGTAGTGGAAACATCCATCTTTCACTTACTTATGTATATATGTATATGTTGGTGCATACCACAATCTATTTACTATAAAGCTAGCCTCAAGAATACTTCATCTGCTTGCATTCCTCTGCATCTGTACACATGAAAAACATCTTGATATCTTCATCATTTCTGTGGCATAAGCTTCTTCACCTTGGTCCCAAGATGGCACTTATCCTTGATTCATTCTTGATGCCTTATAGAATATCTTCATTCACTTGTCTCTGTATCTCTTCTATGTACATCAGCTCGATTCTGTATAACGTCACCATTCATCTTGGCCATTCATTTGCTCTGCTTCTTCCAGGATTTCATTCAAATGGCCATCGTATTTTCTAGTATGCAGGTATGGCTTTCTCAATTGGAACCTTGCTTCCAGGATTCTCTTTGGTATCGGTATTCTTACTGGTACCGCACGTGTCTCACACTCTGGCTCCCAACATATAGGCAATATGGATGACGTGGTTGAGGTGGGGGTACTTGGCTCGTTCTCAACACTCCCCCTTCTGGGCAATTCATCGACCACTCTCCCATCGTACTTCATATCTAGTCATCCTTGTCTGAAGAAATGCTTTTTAGGGATCCATATCTTTATGACTCCCTTTGGGTATCCTGCTTCACATGCTTGTCCTTGTTACAAGTCATGAGCATGCACTGTCCGCCTGGACTGCAATAGATTCATCTTCCCAAATACTTCTTATGGTTCTTTGGTTATAGGATATCCGTTCCCTCAAGTGCATGGATACTGTCCTTCATGAAGTCTCTGATTTCTTCATTTGTCAAGTCTCTGGCCTTCCATCCTGATTTGACATCAATCATGATCTTCATCCCTATCGTTTTATTTTCTGTCTTCTTGCATTGTGTTATTAGTATCTTGATTACACAGAATCCAAGCAACACTAACATGATCAGGGCGCCAAGGAACGTGAACATATCTGCCATTCATTGTGGAACCCAAGAAAAGAGTGATCCAAACCAACTGTCATCAGCAATGTCCTCTACTTCATCTATCATCTGGACATGTAGCTTCGTTATAATGTTTATAATGTCTCTCGGAATTTCATTAAGCGCTGAATTGTTTCTCGGGTCTCTTAGGAACGTTCGTACATTGTTTGCCTCCTAACAAGATGCGGGCGCTCTTCAATCAGATAGTAGAATACTAAACTGACCCACCTGTGTCCATTATCCGGTGACATGGGCATTTGCGTTCTCCCCACTGAACTCGGTAAGCTGGAGAATCTGCTCAACAATTGCTATGAGCAATCTCCTCACAATTGGACCATTCCTAGGATCTTGCAAGAAAACATGAGCACTAGTAGTTCGCCCCACAAGCACAGAATATGCACACAATATGAACATGAAAACCTTGTCATTGGGCACCACCATACGTGCCTCCAAACAGGAACTCAGTAAGAAACAAATCTGGATACTGCTCCCTCTTCTAGTTGTCGAAAAAGGACCTCCAGATTTGGCATATATTTTTATTTTCAACCAAGGCTTAAGCATGCCTCAGTCCAATGTCAACAAACTCCTGTGGCTCAAGAACACAGTAACTTCCCTTAACTCTTTTTTTAATGACGGAAAAGAGTGTCCCGAAATAAGCTTCAGTTCAATAAACTCTTTATCTTTGTTCAGCAGCTTCTATGTCCTTCTTCCTCACCATAGATCTAGTCTGCATCTGCTGTGGTTCTTCCCCGATGCTTGCTTCCGATGGGTGTCGGTCTGAGGGGGTTCTCCAGCATAGACCTTTACGCCACCAAGGAAAGTCCAAGCGCATCTGCCTTGCACCTTGACTGCAGACGGCGTGACGTCTTCCACAATGAAAGGGCCGTTGAAACGAGGTTCATGCCACTTTCTAGTGAAATTGGGCATTAGGACCGCATCTCCGGGCTAAAGTTTGGGAAGACATAACTTTTTAGTTCCACTTGTTGAAGCATCTCCTTCTGTGTTCTGCGACGCCCAACACCCTTTTCACTTAAGCTGATCTGAAATGACAGAGATACTTGATGTAATACAAATATGGTAATTACATAGCTCCTTTCCTAACAATACTGCAGTTCACTGGGCATCACTTCTAACCCTAGTCGGAGGTGTGAGAGGTGTCCTCATTCGCCTGCCTGTCACTATTTCGTGGGGGGTAAGATGGGGGTCTGAACCTGGTTGATTTCTCAATGCGTACAATGCCAGTGGAATGCAATGAAACCATCCTTTTTTCAAGATAAGTTTTAATGTGGCTATTCTTTCTTTAAGCAAGCCGTTGAGTCTCTCACAGATACCGTTAGTTTTCAGGTGATAAGATGATGAAAACTTGTGCTTTATGCCAAGCAACAAGCATATTTGCTCAAAGACTTTGTTAACAAAATGAGGGCCATTATCTGATCTCAATATTTCACATATTCCCCATCTGGGAAACACTTCTCGTACTAGAAATTTTGCTGCACAGGTGGAGTCTGGGTGTGTACATGGGCCAGCCTCAATCCACCTCGAGAAAGGACGTACTACTACGATCATATATCTATATCCATTATATACTTGCAGCATGTCGACATAGTCGATATGCAAATGCTGAAAGGGGCTACTGGGTCTAGGAATAACTGCCCTACTTATGCACAATGTGTGCCCATCAGTAAGCCTTTGACATACGATACAATTTACTACATAAAATGCAACGTGTTCTACCAAATTTGGAATGAACCAATCCTCTGCAATAGTTGCAGTGAGAATCTCTCTAGTTGTGTGCGCATGGTAGTGTAGCTGGTCCAACTCCACCCTTAATAAGGCTACAGGCATCACTAGTTTACCAGTACTGTCTTGTAGCCACATCGCTTCAGAGGGGTTTAAAGAACACCCTCTCTGTGTCCATAAGTCCTTCTCATCTTGGGGTGCTTCCTCCTAGATTTCTATCAGTTGAGTTCTAGACAGGTTGTTATAACAATCAGACACACTTATCATCACTACCATGCTTTCATTCACAGTTGGTGTGTCAAATGACATAGGGCCTGATTCATGGAAGTGTTTTATAATGGCACAATCCCATAGGAAAACATTCCATGAATCAGGCCCATAATGTCATCCGAACATGCAACACGTTTGGTTTCCTCATCTGCTTTTTGATTTCCTTGTGAAATGAAATCTGCTCTTTTAGTGTGAGCTGCGCATTTAACAACTGCGATAACTACTGGGAGTTGTAGCACTTTAATAAGCCTGTCCAATAGGGCTCCATGTTGCACTGGAGTGCCGCCTGCTCGCATGTAGCACCTCCTTTTTCAGCGTGCTAGCCTTGCATGCACCGTCGACATCACATAAGCGGAGTCACTGCAACACGTTTACTTCCTGGTCTTATTCTCGAGCGTGACAATCAGAGCCACTAATTCTGCAGCCTGTGCCGAAAAATGAGACAGTAGTCGTGCACTTTTCAATACCTGAAACTCCCCATTGGCCGTGTGCTTTACCACAGTGGCATCTGTATATTTTTGTCCATCATTTTGATTAATTCTAGAAGAACCATCAATAAAAAGAATCTCCCCAGCTGCCAATGCATTCTCTTTTACCCTCAGGATTTCATCATAGAACTCTTCATAGTTCAAACAATCATGTGCTTGTTCGTCTTCTGCCAGTGGTTCAGCTACAAACATGGCAGGATTCACTATTCTGCATCGGACTATTTTAATCGCCGGATTCAATATGACTACTTCATAGGCAGAAGCCATTTGAGATGTCAACGTGCTCTTAGGTTTCTCCAAAATGGCAAATAATGCATGTTCAACAAATAACGTCATGGAACACCCCATCACTATACTGGCAGCCTTCTCAATAGTGAACATGGCAGCTGCCAAAGAATGTTCACAAGGAAAGTGACCCCTCATTACTGGCTCTAGAATCCCACTGTAATTTGCATGGGGTTGTACCCCAACGTGGTTCTCTGCCTAAGAACTGCTGTCATAACAGTGCTATCCGTGTATGAAAACAAAAAGAATTCCTCAGCATAATTAGAAATCCCTAAAACTGGAGATGTGCAAATTGCCTTTTTCAATTCATCAAACCATTCTTCCATTTCCTCAGTCCAAACTATTTTCTCCCCTGTTGCCTGTGCTTTATTCAGAGCTTTCAATAAGGGCCTTATGTATGAACTGTAATCAAAGACACATGCTCTCACATAGTTAAATAGCCCCAAACATCTTTGCATGTGCTTTATAGTCTGTGGCTTTACTGTTTTCAAAATAGCCTCAGCTCTTTCAGGAGTAACCTTCTCTCCTTCATGCGAAATTAGCTGGCCAATGTACAGCACTTCTTGTTGACAATACTGAAACTTCTCTTTGTCAACATTATACCCTTTGTCAGCAAGAATGATCATTAGCAGAACAGAATTGTGTCTGAACTTTTCCTCTGTGGTACTACATACCAATATGTCATCTATGTACTGCAACACAACACTTCCTAAATCAATATTGAAAATCAATGGAGACTCACAGTACCCCTGTGGTAAAAGAGTGCTTATCAGGCAAATCTGTCTGAGCGCATATGACATCAAATCTTGCAAGTTTTATGCAATGGGATTGAGAAAAACACATTTTTCAAGTCAATCACACTGAAATATTGTGCCTCAACAGGTATATTACACAAGATTGTCACAGGATTAGGAACTAGAGGGAACTCTGACTCTACAATCTGGTTAATCGCCCTTAAATTTTGAATTAAACGCCATGACCCCCCTTTTCCTTTCTTGATTAGATAGATTGCGGTTTTACATGATGACTCTGACATCACTAGGATGCCTTGTTCCATCATAGCTGATATCGTCTTAAAAATATCCTCATCTGCCTCCCGAGAGATAGGATACTGTTGTGCTCAAGGTAAAATTGTTCCTGGTTTCAATTTAATCTTCACTTCTCCAACCCCCTTAAATAGGCCTACGTCACAGGGGCATGTCGTCCATAATGAAGCTAGCACTTTTGCCATGTTTTTCTCAAAATACTAAAGACGCTGAAAAATTCCCCTCTCGTATACATGAGTGTGTTGCACGCGTGTTTACTAAAAACGAAAAATTCTTGCCTCCTATCTCGAGGTCAAACCTCGCTTCCTCTTGAGGATTAGGCATCACTGATAGTATCGAACACATCAAGTCTCCCAGTGAGCTGTCCTATTGGGATACAGACTCATCCCTGTGCCAGCTCGATTCTGTATGAAATCACCATTCATCTTGACTATTCATTTGCTCTGCTTCTTCTGAGATTTCATTCAAACAGCCTTCATGTTTTCTTGTATGCCGGTATGGTTTTCTCAAGGGGAACCTTCCTTCCAGGATTCTCTTTGGTATCGGTATTCTTACTGGTACCGCATGTGTCTCACACTCTGGCTCCCAACATATAGGCAATATGGGCAATGTGGTTGAAGTGGGGGTACTTGGCTCCTTCTCTACAAAGTGTTGGGAGATTTAATGAGGAATCTGTGGGACTGCCCCAGCACCATCCCGAAGTGACAGTGGGAGTTTCTCCTGCCTGAAGATAGCTGGGAAGAGGTACATTACCTAGGGGTGGAGCCTCCACCATGCCAAACCTGGAACCCCCACCCACATTTTCGGTAACACCTGGGGAACCTGTCATTCCTTGGGAAGATTGGAGAGACCTATGTACATTTTACTTTGTGGCATCAGGGGGTGAGAGATACTCAGATGAGAGGAAATTCTCAAAATGAATGTGCTGTTTGGGTGCAGAAGCAGTCAGAATAATCAAGAAGCTGCCAGATGTGGCGGATGAGGGGGAAGAGGAGGGTGTTAGAGGTGATGGGGATGGTCTTTATGGTATGGCAATGAAAAAACTACAAGCCCAGTTTGGTAAACAGATAAACATAGTGTTGGAAAGGTACCCATTTTTCTTAAGGAGACAAGATGTAGGGGAAGTGGTTGATTCATTTGTAGCAGATTGACATTGTGTGGGTTCACTAAGAATGAGGATGAGTATATTAGAGACCAACTATGATGCACATGCCTAACCCCAAAATACAAGAATGCTTATGGCAGGCAAATTATCCACCAGTATTGGATGCATTAGCGACAGCCAAAGGAATATAATTGAAAAATATGTGCCTTAAGGAGGTGAATTCGAAAAATCACAAGGAATTAGTACATACCATCATTAAGGATGAGGTAGAAAAGGTAAATGGTGTTGAAGATAACAAAATTTGGCAGTGAAAAAGACTTGCAAATCGAGCATATGGAACAGCAGTTGTAGTGGGTCATCATCTGTTGGTTGGAATAATACATCTGCACATGATAATTGTAAGGGGCAATGTACCAGGTATGGGTTCATAAACACGCCATGAATCCCAAGGAATGTCCTTCTACGAGGGTAAAACGCAGGCATTGTAGTAAGATGGGTCCTTTTGCAAGGTTATGCAAGTTCAATTACAGGCTCATGGAAGGGGACAGGAATGTGCAATTTGTGAGTGAAGAGAAATGTGAATGGTCTAACAAAGTAGTACTCATAGTTGGTGGAATTGAAGATGATGTGGATGAAGAGTATACCCCCCATAAGTGGAGATCATTAGGTCAGGATGTCCACTAAGGCTAAGATCCGCATACACTATCATTTCTGAAGGAAATATAGGGATATTTGGGGGGCGGGAGCCATGTCTTACACAATACAGACATAAAACCCAGAGCATATGGTGGAGGCAGAATCGACATCAAGGGTTTTTTGTGGGGTGACATTACTTATGGTGAAAAGAACATAAGGGCTAAGATCTGTGTGGCTGTGACAGCTGCTTGTTTATTGGGATGGCACCACCAAGGGAAATTGGAGTTGTAATTACACCCAGGTAAAGAGTTACAAGTGAGAGCAGTGGGGGTGAGTAAGGGAAAGAAATTCGCGAAGGTGGAGGGAACCAGATTCAAGAGAGTGTTTGGTCAAGGGATAGGGAAATGGAAGGGATACTGTCACAAGATTCAATTGTCAGACCAATCAAGGCCACCTGTACACAAAGTAGGGAATCTTCCTTTGAGAGTGAGGGAGAAAGTGAAAGAGGGGTTAAGTGGCTTATGCAAGCAAGTCATATTTGAACCTATGGAGAGCAGTGAATGGTTGTCCCCCATAGTAGGTGCTCAATGTCCTGATGGACGCATTAGGTTATGTGTGGACCTAAAGGATCTCAAAAGATTAATTTGGGTGAATAGACATCCACTGCCAAGATTAATGAGATGCTCATAACTATGGAAGAGGCAGAATGGTATAACACTATGGAACTCTCCTCTGCGTACTACCAGACAAATCTTCACCCCTCATCTCATGCCTTAACAGCGTTCAGCACTCCTATGGGAGTGCTTCAGTTCAAAAGAATGCCTTTTGGTGTGGCATCGGCATCTGCCGTGTTTTAAAAAATCATGGAGGATTTGTTGGGGGATGTACGAGTAGTGAAGTGTTTTCAGGATGATATTTTAATTGGAGCAAAGAGTGAGAGTGAGCATGACAGCAGAGTTCAAGAAGTGTTACAGAGGCTTGAAAGGGCAGGGTTGCCAGTCAAAATTTCCAAGTGCCAATTTAAAGTCAATAAGGTAGCATATTTGGGACACCTGCTTACTAAAGAGGAGATGGTACAACGTCCAGAATTGGTGGATGCAATTTTGAAGGTGAATTCTGCATTTTACAAGGATGAGTTGAGATCTTTTTTAGGTTTAATTGAATTTCACTCCAGGTTTGTGGGTAATCTGGCAGTGAAAAGTCAACCTTGACGTGCTTTGTTGAAGGAAAGGAGAGAGTTTTGTTGAGGTCAGGAAGCGGAAGTTGCGTTTAAGAGCATAAAAGTGGAAATTGCAAACTCTCCTATCTAATACAGGTTTGATCACACAGCAGAAACAATTGTGTCTGTCGATGCCAATATTTTGGGATTAGGTGCTGTATTAAGCTAGGTCAGACGTGGCAAAGAAGTACCAGTAGCTTTTGAATCTAGGTATTTATCTGACACAGAATCTAAGGGGGTAATTCATAGAATTCGGCACACAAGTGGCGCACACGGCTGGTGCACAGTGTGCACGTGCGGCAGTCTGCGCTAGCCACGTGAGCCAAAACCCATTTCAGCGCACAGCGTATTCATGGATTCCAACATCCATAACCAGCCGTGGTGCAGAGTGGCGCAGTGACCCCGCAGCAGCGCCAGTTATGCCTCTAACCCCGCCCCATGCGCCATGAACAGCGCACAAATCCAGTACATGGTGCAAAGGCCAGTGCACCAGCACACAGCCCCCCAACCACGAAAATGCATGTAAAACTCCCCACGCACGCCCTAGAACACACGTACCCCGCTCGCGCTAGGCCAATAGGGTGTAAAACTCCCCGCGCACGCCCCAGAACACATGTACCCCGCTTGCGCTAGGCCAATAGAGTGTAAAACTCCCTGTGCACACCCCAGAACACACGTGCCCCTCTCACGCTAGGCCAATAACATGTAAAACTCCCTGCGCATGCCACAGAAAACACGTACCCCCCTCGCGCTAGTCCAATAGCGTGTAAAACTACCCGCGCATGCCCCAGAACACACGTACCGGGCTCGCGCCAGCGAAATCACGTGTAAAACGTGGGAAAAGTCCCCGCTGTGGAGTGGGCTGCCTGCGGGGCATGCCCAGGGGTGAAGGGCGGCCTGCGGGGTATGGGGAGGGTGGATGGGCTGCCTGCGGGGCATGCCCGGGGGTAAAGGGCTGTCTGCGGGGTATGGGGAGGGTGGATGGGCTTCCTGGGCATATTCTGGGGGTGCGCATGGGAAAATCACACGAAATAGCCCTTGGGGAGCGGAGTACGTGTATTCCGAGGGGTGCGCAGGGAGAAACACATGCGATAGGCCTTTGCCGAGTGGGATACGTGTATTCCGAGGGGTGCGTGGGGAGTTTCACACGCGATAGGCCTTGGCCGAGTGGGGTACGTGTATTACTGGGGTGCGCGGGGAGTTTCACACGCGATAGGCCTTGGCCCACCGGGGTACGTGTATTACTGGGGTATGCAGGGAGTTTCACATGCGATAGGCCTTGGCCGAGGGGGGTACATGTATTACTGGGGTGTGCGGGGAGTTTCACACATGATAGGCCTTGTGCAAGCGAGGTACGTGTATTTGGGGGTTGCATGGGAAGGTTTACACGTGGTTTGGCTGCCACAGGAGGGGTACGTGTATTACTGGGGTGCGCGGGGAGTTTCACACACAATAGGCCTTGGCTGAGAGGGGTACGTGTATTACTGGGGTACGCAGGGAGTTTCACGCGCGATAGGCCTTGGCCGAGCAGGGTACGTGTATTACTGGGTTGCGCAAGGAGAATCACACGCGATAGGCCTTGGCCGAGTGGGGTATGTGTATTACTGGGGTGTGCGGGGAGTTTCACACACGATAGGCCTTGGTCGAGCGGGGTACGTGTATTACTGGGGTGCGTGGGGAGTTTCACACACAATAGGCCTTGGCCGAGCGGGGTACATGTACTACTGGGGTACGCGGGGAGTTTCACATGTGATAGGCTTTGGCCGAGCGGGGTACGTGTATTACTGGGGTGTGCGGGGAGTTTCACACATGATAGGCTTTGTGCGAGCGAGGTACGTGTATTTGGGGGTGCGTGGGGAGGTTTACACGTGGTTTGGCTGCCACAGGAGGGGTACGTGTATTACTGGGGTGCGCGGGGAGTTTCACACACGATAGGCCTTGGCTGAGCGGGGTACGTGTATTACTGGGGTATGCAGGGAGTTTCACACGCGATAGGCCTTGGTCGAGCGGGGTACGTGTATTACTGGGGTGCGTGGGGAGAATCACACACGATAGGCCTTGGCCGAGTGGGGTATGTGTATTACTGGGGTGTGCAGGGAGTTTCACACGCGATAGGCCTTGGTCGAGCGGGGTACGTGTATTACTGGGTTGCACGGGGAGTTTCACACGCGATAGGCCTTGGCCGAGTGGGGTACGTGTATTACTGGGGTGCGCAGGGAGTTTCACACGCGATAGGCCTTGTGCGAGCGAGGTATGTGTATTTGGGGGATGCGTGGGGAGGTTTACACATGGTTTTGCTGCCATGGGAGGGGTACGTGTACTCCTGGTGTGCCCCAACACGAATTGGCAGTGTGTGTCCTCCCAGGTGTGCCCTCCCACCCCTCCCCAGGACCTGCAGTCAGCCCACAACACAGGGGACTACCCTGCCCCTCTGGCCATGCCCCGCAGGCAGCCCATCCACCCTGGCCATGCCCCCAGCCACCCCACATGTCACCATGCACAAGTGAGCACCGACACATGTCCCCCTGCACCCCCACCAACCCAGCAGTGACAGGCACCTGCCAGCAGGCCCCGACTCATGTCCCCCTGCACTCCCACCCACCCAGCAGTGACAGGCACCTGTCAGCAGGCCCCGACTCATGTCCCCCCACCCACTCACCCACCCAGCAGTGACAGGCACCTGCCAGCAGGCCCTGACTCATGTCCCCCTGAACCCCCACCCACCCAGCAGTGACAGGCACCTGCCACCAGGCCCCGACTCATGTCCCCCACCCACTCACCCACCCAGCAGTGACAGGCAGCTGCCAGCAGGCCCCGACTCATGTCCTCCTGCACCCCCATCCACCCAGCAGTGACAGGCACCTGCTAGCAGGCCCCGACTCATGTCCCCCCACCCACTCACCCACCCAGCAGTGACAGGCACTTGCCAGCAGGCCCCGACTCATGTCCCCCCAACACCTCATGACGATCCACAATCATGGGCCTTATGGCCACCCAAACCACACCCCACGCCACCCCAGTCCAAACACACAACCAGGTATGACATCCACCCCACAATGAAATCCCCATCACATGATACATCCCAAATGGCAAGTATGCACATCAACATATTTCCGTCTCACCCACACAATGGGTGCATGTGATTGAGAAAACACACATTGTGACATGCATGAATCCAAAGAGAGAGTACCACACATTGAAGTAGGAAATAAAAACGTATTAAACACAAAAGCAAAGGAATTAAATGAAACACAGAAAAATGGAAATAAATAATGAAAAGCTGCATATCCATAATATAAACCAAAAATGCATGATAGCAAAATCCAAAGCAATCCAAAAGCACGTGTCCAAAGTGTCAGTCTGGCAAAACAAATCCAAAGTGCAAAAACAATAAAAAATCATTGATCCATGGAAAAAAAATAATAAGAAGCCAAATCCATTGTCGAACTATTTACAAAGTACAAATCCAGGGTCCATGTGCCCAATCATTGAAATGAAACCTATAAAAAAAAACAACCTAATGAAGAACTATATACAAAAACGTGGGGCGTTGACCAAGCGCCCCAAAATAAACAAAAACAGAAAGGAAACCTAACACTAACTAACTATATACAATGGCGGCGGGCAAGTCCTACGCTCACTCTGTGATGCCCCGGGCCAGGGCATCATCAAACTCTATGTCAATGTCCCAGAGGCAGGCCTCTGCCCTGGCCCCTAGGTCTCGCAGGGATGCAGTCATGGCCTCTTCCAACTACCTGCGAGTTGCCTGGAGGCACCCAGCCTGCCTCAACGCCCAGCGCATGGAGAACTCTGCCCTGACCATGGTGAGCCGCGCCTCTTCCACCCGCCGCCGCTCTGCATCTATCCGCTGGCCCAACCACTGCCACACGGAAGACACTCCCATTCCAGGGTCCTCCTGCCCTCTGGCCGATGCCTGCCCCTCTGATGTTGATGGCCCCGAGCCATCATCGCTCCCACTTTGAGCCTGCTGCTGCTGTCCATGTGCCCTGTCCGATGATGCCTGCACATCCTCCATCTGCTGGTCTACAGTTGGTGGGGTGTCCACCCCTCCTGGACCTCCAACTCCCAACTGTGGCAGGGATGGGATCTCCACCTAGCCGGCTGTGTTGGTCAGGCCAGGTCCACAGGGGGCCCTGGTGGAATCTGGGCTGGGAGACGGCAGGGAGAACGACTGGCGCATAGTCTCCACAGAGGAGGAGAGGGCCGCCAGAGTGCTCGACACATGTAGGAACCCTCCGACCATGGCCCCTCCCAACTGTGCCACGTTGCCACGCAGCTCTTCATGATGGCGTGCGTGGTCCCCCCAGGAAGCATGCACGTCATCACGAATGACACGCATTCGCAACGCGACACCAATCAGGACGGACCCCATACGGTCATGGGACTCCTCGTCCGCAGGTAGTGGAGTGCCAGATGACGTGGGCCTCCCCCCTACCTGAGGACAGGCCTGGGATGGGGCATCCCTGCTGGTGCATGGTAGTGCAGTCACAGGGTCAGGGACAGCGACATGCACAGGCCCCTTCGCAGTGACCTGTGCTGCCTCCTGCCCCTGGCCCTGGACTGCACCACTTGCACCAGTGGTACTATCCCCACCAGGCCCCATGTGCGGCTCAGTAGCAGCCTCCTCCTCTTCTGTGGAGACCACCAACCTGGATGTCTCTGCACCGTCTTCCGCCATTGCAAGCCCCTGTGGGGGCTCACCCGGCCCTTCCGCTACAGCCGTAGTGGCAGACGCGGCACCAGTCCCCTCGCTCCCGGATGATGGCAATTCTTGGGAGGGTGGCTGGGCCTTGCGTCGCCGCCCAGTGGAGGCATCCCCGCTACTTTTCTCCACAGCACTGTCTCCAGCCTCTTCTTCACTCGACGCTGCGTAGAGGGAGACATAGAACACAAGCATCAGGGTACTGTACAATAGCCCTCTAGACAGGAAACAATAACACATGAGTGGCACTGTCAAACGTCATTTCCATCCTGTCCCTCCACAACACATGGGTCAATGCAGGCAACACACATGCAGAAACAGGCACGGCGCATGCAATCAACATCAGCATCCATGTACAAGGGCCTCTATTGACATAACGGTTTGGCTTCAAACGCACATGCATCATGGCTCATACTGATCCCATGCACACACATCACCGGAGGGTCATGCATCAGGGCTCGTACACCACAGACACAGTGGATACAAGGGTGACTAGACTGCATAAGTGAATCAACACATGGTCACGGACATGTGTCATGCATCCATGGCGTTTCAAAGTCACACACATGCTACTCAGACACACAGACATGTATACCATACATGTCCATGACAGCAGCACCCATCTCTCACACCCCATCCATGTCCAAGAACAGAGACAGGCATGCATTCATGTGTGCATTCCGCATGCTGCTCCCCATATTGCATTGGAACACATGCACCATCCATGTGGTTCACGCATTACTGGTCTCACATGCATTACCATGATGTCCCTGCACACACACATCCATACATGGCCTATGTAACACATACAGGCAAGTAGCTGACTACCAGCACACTGCAACATGCCCTGTTTCACACAGCAATGCATGGCCACTTACCGCTCGACTCCAGACGGGTCTTCCTTCGAAGGATCTGGACATGGAGGGCTGGGCTTATGCGTTCCAGGACCCTCATCTGGATGTTGATCAGGCTGACCGGGCACCCCTCTCCATCCTCTGCCTTCAAGAGGCGCCGGGCCTTGTTGAGGGTCCTGGACCTGAAGTCCTCCCAGCGCTTCCGGACTTGCTTGATGTCGCGGGTTGCCTCCCCCTCCATGTTGATGGCAACCACTACGTCCTCCCAGATCCTCTCCCGTCCTTCCTTGTCGGCGCACAATGGTGTGAAGAGGGCATCATAATGCCCCAGAACTTGCTCCACCAGGATACCAACTTCCTTGTCACCGAAGCTGGTAGCCCTCTGCCTCTCTGGCTGGGGGTCTCCAGTGGTCTCTGATGGTGTTTGCCCCGACATGTCGACCGCCAAGACAGGAGTGGGTGGGCAACTGGGTCCTGGGGCTGGGCTGTGGAGCAAAGGTATCCCAGTCGGGAGTCTCCTGTTCCAGTAGGGGTGGACACATCAACTGGACCCCTGCAGATGGCTGACGTGCAGGCACCAAATAGCAGGGCACATGGGCAGCCGGCAGGCAGGCAGGCAGCAGCAGATGGCAGGTGGGAGCGTGCTCGGAGCTCTGGGGGGCAGTAAAATTGCCTTTTGGGCAGGAGCGTGGTCTTCCCTGTGTTGTCGCGTGGCCAGCTTGATACGGAGTGATTTGGCACGTGAAAAAAGTGCATGTCAGCGTGTAATTCGAGGAAAGGCCCTTAGTGCATAAGCGTGACTGTGACGTAACGCGCACGGGCGTTTCCCTCAACACGGGTGCATAGTGGATCAGCACATGAAAAAACCACATGTCCGTGTGTGAATGCGTGCAATCTGAGGAAAGGGCCTAAGCGTGTAAGTGACGTGATACGCGCAGGCGTCACCCTCAGCACGGGTTAAAGGTGAGCGTGTTGTTTCATGCCCCATCACAACTTCACAGCGGATCAAGGACGTATCTCTTCTTTTGGCGGGTGTATTGGCTACGCGTGTTTTTCATCATCACGCTAGTCTGACGGTGAGTCGTGCACGCTATTTTTCCCACTGCGGGTGCCCCTGTGTATCGTGTAACCGTTTTCGAGGTCATAGTAGCCTGCGTGTCCCACGCGTACGCGTTTTTCGTGTTCCTGGGTGCCACTGCGTACTGCGGGAGGTTAATTCCACGCACGTAGGCTGCAGGGGTTGTGTGCATGATTTTACTGCAGTTTTGGGGTGCATGAGCGTTGCGTGACCCGTCACTTAATCACTAGGGTCACATACAGCCTTGCAGGTGCAGGGGTGCTGTTAACATCTTGCATCCCACCCCCTTCACCCCAATTGCCCAGGGCAATTGTCGTGTACACCTCCCATTGGCACTTCTCCATCTGTGCCATGGTTGGGAGGCCACCAAAGGTGAGGGGCGCCTCAGCTGGGCGTACTCCTCATGGTGGGCGTGGTCAGAGACGTGGCCAGGGTGACCAGGGAGTGGGGGGACTCCAGGGTGTCCAGGGTGGCCGCAGAGGGGGAAGAGGCAGGGGTGCGCCACTTCGGCACAATGTTGTGCCATGTGTTGGTGCAGTCATGCCACCACCCCCTGTGGTTCCAGGAGAAGCAGCTTCTGCATCTGTCACCGGCGCCCATGTGACCCGGCAGTCCATTTCATCGACTGCCATGGTCCCAAGGGTAGTGGTAGCTGCAGATGCAGCTGTAGACACCACCACCCAGGGTCAGGGTCTGCCAGCGCAGGCTGCGTTGGCACTTGAGGAGTCCATGGAAGATTTCCAACAGGTCAGGAGGAACACCGTAGGTGCACGCAGGGCTGCCCTGACTGAGACACGTGTCCCTGGGGCAGTAATGTCATCTGCTGCCCCGACCAGCCGGTGTTGGCAAGTGCAGGGGCACATGCAGCCAACAACACCCCGGTTGTGAGTCTACCAACCAGGACAGTCGTGGTCAATGACCCTGCCGCAGCAGATGTTGCTGCACAGGGTCCATTCTAGGGCACCCAGCAGCCACTGGTGCAAGTCAGGCCTTTGGTCGTCCTTCCACCTGCCACTCCCTTGGCTCAATCCACCGGTGCCACTGGCCATACTGATCAGGGCGGCATTTGCCAGCCAGGGTCCACGCCACTATCCAAGAGGAGGAAGGTTGCAACTGCAGCACAGGCTGGGACCTCACACACAGCCACGACCTCCTGCACGTCGAGGAAGAAGCCTTTCTGTGCACAGGAACTGGACTTCCTCGTGGACTACGTGCAGGACCACAACCGTGACTTGCTAGTGGGGCCTAATTGTCAAACTACGGCTGCCCATCGTGATACCCACTGGAAGCAAGTTGCGGAACATGTGAGTGCATACGGCCATGAGGTGCGCACTGCGCAAGAGTGCACCAAGCATGGGAATGACCTCAAACGCAGCGCTAAGGCAAAGCGTGCCTCAAATTACAACAGGACTCTGGTGACTGGCAGTGGGGTCTGCACCTGAGGAGGAAGACCTCACTCCGCATGAGTCACTCGTTGCAGAGTTCATACCACCTGAATCGGTCGAAGGAGTGGGAGAGATGCTGGACTTTGATGCCCAGTCCAGTGAGTGTTGCTGCGTGTTTGTCAAGGCCATGTGTGTTTTACTTGTGTGATGTGTTGTGCATGACTGTCACTACATGTCATGTGTACATGGTTCAGATGTGCAAGTAATGCAATGCTTCACTGATGCATGGCTGCTCTGCAGGATGGTGGACATGTGGAGCAGACGGGGACTGTCCTCATCACCACACTTGCACCCTTCTCACATGCTGGTCACCTGGATGCCCCTCCGGTCCATGTTCCAGCTCGCTGGCCCTTCTGCATGTAGCCTGGGGTGTCCTTCCTCTCAGCACTGGGACTGTGTCATAGCATGACTGACGTGCATGTGTCCTCTGCCTGCATGCGGGTACTCCACGTAGGCATGCTCCCTTACCCCTCCACCCCAATATCACCTTTGCACTGGTCTGCATCATTTTGCCGTAATGCAATGGCCTGTTCATGCGTCCTGTGTACATGCTAACTTCCACCAGCCAACCTGCCAGACACGTGCAGTGGGGTACATCCTTTGTACTTGATGCAGGGTGTCTCACTTGGACTGTGCAGATGGCAGATGCTCCGAAGGGACATGAGTGCCCATTCATGCTCCATGTGCATTCCATGGATGCCCCTATTTGTCCTTGACTGGATGATCATTGTAGTACGTGTCCAGGGTGACCTACATTTCATGGCATTTCATCAGCCTTCCCATGCCCACTGTGGCTCAGTCATGCGCTCCACACATGTTTAGGGTGTGACAGTCTGTGTGGGTCACAGGAATCAGCCTGTTTCAGGCCCACTGACTCCAACTGGTGTAGTGTCTTCTGAACACGTGGGTGTACTACTGAGGGTTCATCATGTGTCCTGCTTACTGTTCCATCATCATCTGCTGTGTTGTCAGTTGACTCAGATGATGCAATTGATGCTAGTCAACACTGTCTGCCAATACACAGGTCTCTGGTCATCCTTTTGATACCATGCAGGCATCCCTGCATTTCCACTTAGGGGGAGGGGTGGTTTGCTTGTAGCCATGCAACCAATTGCATGCACATTGCACGTGATGCCTGAACTTGACCTTGCACTGCCTTCACATTTTCTGATACACATCATGAAGTACTTCTGTCACTCAGGGCGGACATTCTGTATATGAAACTGTCATGGGTGGAGCCTGGGTAGTTTGCATAGACAGAGGTGATGATTCCCTTTGCATCGCATACCACCTGCACGTTGATGAAATGCCAGTGCTTGCGGTTTCGATAGATGTACTCAGTGGCCCTAGGTGGACGTAGGGCCACATGGGTGCAATCTATGGCACCAAGCACTTTGGGGAAGTGTGCCACCCTGTAAAAGTACTGGACTACGGCCTGCCTTTCTGCGGGTGTTCTGGGCATGTATATGTGCCTGCGGACTGAGGGGCGCGCAGACATGATTGCCAACACCTGGTGTAGGCAGCGTGACTGCATGGCCTGTGAGACCCCTCCACTATGGCAGTAGTCTGCTGAAATGACCCAGTGGCCAAAAAATGTAGGACATTGAGCTCCTTCTCCAAGGGGCTCAATGCTTGGGAGCAGAGGGTGGGGGATGTAAGGTCATCTTCCCACTCCCTGACCAGGTCTAGGATGATACGAGGTGGAAACCTATACCTGCCGTAGACCTGGTCGTCAGGCATCCCAAAAAGGCTAGTTCGGGGGGAAAAAATGCGGGCCCTGGCTATTCTCCTCCTCCTGCGGTGTCCCACTATCAGTGCTGCGACAAATGGGGCATTCATCGTAGCTGTATATACGTGTTTGTTGTTTGCGTGCACTTTTATACTGTGTGCGGGGACGCTTACGCCTGCCTTCCTGTGGCGGACGTGTTGACGCCTGTGCGCGTCTTTTAGCATGCACTTGTTTCCCGTATTCGAATCCATGAATACGAGTTGTTTGCGTGCGTGTGGGCGTTCTGTGTATTTCCCTGCAGTACTTCCCCAGTTACGCCTTCCTTTTCACGCGTTGTTCCCAATTCCGCGTGTTACGCCCCGTGTCCTGCCCCCTTTTTGGTGTGTGCTTTCCCTGTGCGCGTCGTGCACGGCATTCGAGTTGTTGCAATGACGTGTGCGCCCGTGTGCGCCACGCACGGATTTGGCGCACAACCAGTGGAAAACACGCACAGGCACTTCCTTGAATCGCACGCGTGCGTGTACGCTTGCTTTTTCACGCTTGCGCCACCTTGCGCCAGCTTGCGCTGAGATTTTCGCCGCACGTTTGTTCCATGAATCGGCCCCTAAATATTCTACTATTGAACGTGAAAGTCTTGCATGTTATTGGGCCTCTATATTTTAAGACTTACATTTGGGGCATACCCTACAAGATCAGGAGCAACCATAAGCCTTTGGCTCGTTTGTTTTATACAAGGGGTTTGGGGTTTGCAAACCCCAGGGATATCTAGGTGGTTAGTAGCACTACAGGGTTTCAATTTCTCGCTTCACTGTGCCAATGCTACCCGGTGGCAGATTGTCTGTTTAGGGCTCCCTTGGTGGTAATCGTATGGAGATATAAACAACAAATGGATTGCTCAGATTAAAGGTACCGTGGGCGATGTTTTCTCCAAGGCAATGTGGTTGGACGCAATGAAGGAGGACCAGGAGATGAGATTGGTTATGTTGTTTACAGAGCAGGGTTGGAAAGGGGAAGACTACATGAAATCTCTCGACTGCAATTTCAGAGATTAATTAAGTAGTTCATAATGGGGTCAAGTACTGGGAGAGAGGGTAGTTTCCCCTGTGTCATTACACTGCGAATTGACTAGGCGTGCCCACAGAGGTCATTTGGGAAAAAGCTTAACAAAGAGGCAACTGAGGTCAAAATGTTGGTGGTCCGGAATGGACTCCATGGAAGATTTGGAGGTGGGGCAGTGTATTCCTTGTTCAGTTAGTGACAAATCTCTGAAAACCCAATGGTGGAAACAGGGTGTGTGTACATACCTAACAGGGCATGGGAGAAAATTGCTATTGATTTCATGGGCACCATGTGCATGCTTGGGCGAGAGAATAGATTTACCATAGTGGTTGTAGATTATGCCTCAAGGTGGTTTGAGGTGGAGTTTGTAGAGAGCATATCTACTGGAGTGGGGATTGCCTATATTGAGAAGCTGTTTGCAAGGGATGGCTGCCCCAAAATAAATATATCTGACAATGGGGTTCAGCTTGTGTCTAATGAAATGTGGAAATACTTGTTGCATCATGTTATTGAAAAACATTGCACTGCATTATATAACCCAAGGGCGAATGGGTTAGTCGAACACACCAACCGCATAATCAAAGACTCCATACAATTGTCTAGAGCAAGTGGTTTAGACTGGAAAAATGGTATGTGTGAAAAGTTAATGGCCCACCGTGAAACCCCGCATGTGTTAATGGGTGTTTCACCTTTCCAAATGATGAGAGGCAGACCCATGACTTATTTCCGGATTGGCTGTTGGATCAGAATGAGGTTGAGGAGTGCCCACATGTCAGTGGGGAACAAAGAATAAATGAGGGTGATGTGGTAAGGATCAAGAAACCTTTCAGAGTATCTAAAGGTTGTTCTCAATATTTCAACCTCATAGCCATTACTAATGTTGGTCATAAACATGTTATAACCAGTGATGGCAAACGTTGGAACATGAGCCGGGTGGCTATTACAGGACAACCTGAGGCATGGTATCAAAGGGCAGGAAGCACCATGTATGATGAGTCAATGGATGATTGGTATTTGGATGGGTCTTTACAAGAGGAGTGTGGCAGTGGGGGTGAGTCACAGGGAGAACGTCACAACAGTGAACTGGGAAACGCACTAGATGTACCTAGAGAACAGGAATTCCGTTTAGCCGGGAGGGATGTGGTGAATGGCAGGTTGGAGGAGCAGGCTGAGAGGAATGGAACTTCATGCTGTGTGAGGAGGAGACCATCTAAATTTGATGACTTCAAACTTTACAAATAGCTATTTGTCTTAATTATATCCCTGAATGTTATCTCACTGCTCCATGTTGTTTATTCCACATGTTAGATTATTTTTAACTTTAAGCATAGCATTTGGTCTCAGACCTTGTTTTTGAATGCACGCAATTCTATGAACCATGCTCCATGTTTCGTTCATCACATGTTTTTATTCTTATTTTTCATCCCAAAGGGGGAAAGTATGTTATAATAATTCGGTGCGAGAGATGGCTCATTCTGTCATGCGAGTCGCCCCGCGCACCGATGCTGTGACGTCACAGAACGTTGATGACAGTTTAACTGTCATATTGTGCTTGCCTTCTCCGTTGAGACAGGGTCTTTCTTCACCTCGTCTAATAAATATATACTTCATCGGTACAGCGGTTTTTTGTATCATCCTTACCTCAATATTGTATGGGACTGAATACTTTTTCACAAGTGTTCAGCGGTCATTACACAAATTAACAAAATAATATATGTTGTATAATTATTAATGTTTATTATTATTACTATTATTATTATTATCATTATTATTATTATTGCCATTTAACTTATATGGTGCTTGGACCAAATGTTTTTCATCCCCTCATGAGCACATTTCATCTTCCCTTTTCCGCGTAGGTTGAAACACTTTCCATGGCAGTTAAACAGAATGCATAGCAGCCACAGAGCGACAAAAGTCATATTGCCGTTCATTCACTGCGTCTTTTAAGGGAAACTGCGAGTCCCTTTCCATGACATGTCATGTGTGGCTATTAACCTGCACTGACTCGGGCCGTGGGCGCTTTGTAGCGGCTGGTAATCCTAACACTATGAATCAAGCCCGGACAATGTGTTCAGTGTCTAGTATGCGCGTGACCCCTGTAACATCGACAGCGCCTGTTGTCTTGTTCCGTCTATTTTATTCATAAAGCACTGCATATTTATCACGGGCAAATGAGTGGAGGGCTGCACAATATGACCCAGTTCTAGCTGGGCCCTTCTATGTGTTCAGTTCTGCAATGTATTTCAGTTTTATGACTGCATTCCAACGATAACGCCTTCATTGTGAGCACTCAGATTCACTTAAATAACCTTCGCTGTCATGCCAAACAATGCAATAGCTTCCAGTCTCAGGTGGACTGGCTGACTCGATACTTCTTTCATTGCCGAGTTTAAAGGTTGTGTTCTTACTGGAAAACCTTATCTGACCTGTGCTGCGTTTGCCTTCCATTCCTCCTGCTTTCGCCTCTTTCATCAACGTGCTCTGTAACTCTTGCATCTCCAGTTTCTGCTCACATTGTATCTCCTGCAAAGTCTTCGGCTATTATTTGTGTTTTCACCTTCAGAGGCCCAGATTCTGTGATGGTCGTACCCAGAATCCAGTATCTGGGTCCTCCTACGATTCTTTTATGCTACCTCTTGGCTTTCATATGAGGGATGGAAAGTCAACAAGGGCCAAATGCACAAAGCGCACACTGATGCCAAATAGTACTTAGCGAAAGGTTCACATTGATGGAGGAAGTTATGCATTGACAAATAGATTAATGTGAGCTATGTCCGCTTTGTAAAACAGAAATGGGTGACGCCGACCATAGGGCACGCAACTAATAAGGGGGAAAGTCCATGCATATGTTTTACATTAGACCTCAAAAAGTACACCGACATATCGGCCAGGTTGCCAACCGAAGGGGCACTAATCACCAAACAAGTGGCCCTCCTGTCATGATGGTGCCACTGTGACTGGGCGCAGGGCTTATGGTACTGAGGGTGGGCTGAGTGGGTCCAGGGAATGTGCCTGGAGCATGCGCTCAGGGCAAGGCTTGTGGGTACTCTGGGTAGGGTCACTGCACCTGGGTCAAGGCTAAAGGCCACTGTACCTTCAGTGCATTGCTGCATGGTATGTCCTGTGTGCATTGTTGGTAGATTCACTGTGTCTTGAGGGCACTATGGCTAGGGTCACTGTGCATTGGAAATACATGTAGGCACGGCAACAGTGTTGCGCTAAAGCCATGCCCTGTGTGACCAGTGGATGGTGCCAACGCGAGTCCCTACTCTACAAGCACTGTGACCAGGACATGCCCTCAGCACAGTGACCACAGAGCGTGCTCTGAAGACATAGCCATGGTAAAGCACCATGGTCAGATTGACCCCACTCTCTTCTCCTCCTGAAAATGTTCATGTTTCTGTTACTCCACTGGAGCCTTCCAATGCACTAATATATAAAATTGTTTAGCTATGTCCTTACTACTCCATCTTTTATTTTTTCTACAATCGTTTTTTGATTTCCCGCCCCCCGCCTAAAGTTGTCTGCAGTTCTGTACTGTTTGACTTTTAGAAAGTGATGCTTTCATCAAAGGGCTGGCAGAGTCCATCCCCTCTTTGGGTTGCACAGCAACACCTTGAGCAACCTTTAAGCAGGAGGTGCCATGGAAAACCTGTTTGCATCATTCTTAATGGGCATCTGTGGCAAATGGGCACATTTTTTCCCACAATCTCATATTACGGCTAATTAGAATATTTGGTGATGATTTCTTTTTTTTTTCTTTTTTTTAGTTGGCATTTAGCTACAATAGAAGCTTTTTAGCCGTTTACAATTCAGAACAGTTCCAAGTGTCAATTAGATAATGATTGTCACTAACTCTAATAAAACAAAAGTCATAGATAACCTGGATTCTTGTAACAAAAGTAGCCAAATGTCTTTTTTTAGTTAAAATTCGATTGTTCGCAAAGAATTTACATAGCAGGTTTCGCCGAGGGTTAATCACACCACCATGGCAGCTCATTTTCAGATGGCGAAGCAACTCCCTTTTATGTCCACAAAGTCTACAAGCATCGTCTCTTATACCTTTTGGTTTCCTAACTTCAAGGATCTCTTTAGTTGGGAAAATATTGAGTCGTAGTCTTAGGAATTGCTGACGCAATGCTGCTGAAAGAAACTTGCTCAAGTATTTGGGGATTGTTCCACGCTTATTGACTGAGACACAATATTTCCCATAAAGTTTGGACGATTGTGCAGCCTCCAATCATATACGTACAAGCGTTTTTGACATAGTCTGGATTTTCAATAAGTAATTTCTCTGTTGTTATCACATTCCACAAGTTAGGGCTCTCTTTCTGTCTCAAGCGCCAGCAGCATAGAGCCACTTTCAGGGGGCGGCAATTTACATTTCCAGTAGAAAGATAGCGTTTTCCAGCTCACGTAGGTAATAAGAGAGGTCAAGCCTAACTCTTTCCTTATTACTGCCATTGGCACACAATTTGGGAGCCCAAGAACCGGTGACCAAAAAAGACCCTCTAAAATTTGCCATAGCTTCCAATTTAGCTGAAGTGAACATTCGGCCCCATAAGTTAAAATAGGGACAACCTTCATGCTATAGAAAGTTATCAGAGGTGCCAGAGAAAATGTACAGTATCTGAATTTGATCAGTCTTGCCTGGGCGGTAAGCATCTTTAATTTATGTCTCAGACATACTTCCCTTGGGGCATCACTATTACTTGCATTAATAGGTATCCCCAAGTAGGGCATTTCTGTTGTTTCTTGGATTCGATCGCCATTTATGTACCAACCCTTAGATTTAAAGTTCTTTTGTTTTGTGTTCCCGACAGTCAGGACTGCAGATTTGGCAGCGTTTACTCGCAGGTCATTCGAGGATAAAAAGCACGCCAAAGCATCCAATTGGCGCTGAAGCCCAATGGGAGTTTCATCGAGAAGGATAACATCATCCGTATACAGTAGTCTGTTGACTGGAGTTCCGGAAATAGATGGTGGGAAACATCTAATGCCTTCAAACGCATCACCCATATCGGAGATATACAACTTAAAGATGGCTGGAGCCAGACGGCACCCTTGCTTGAGGCCCATTCCTGTTTTTATGGGGCGTGTCATGTTCCCCCTTTGATTTAACTTAACCTGGTGTCGAAGTGAAAAGCTTCAATTGCCTCACGCAAGTCAGCAGGACATCCCCAATATTTTTAATTTTTAATTTGAACCAGAGCTTTTCTCTGTTAACTGAATCAAAGGCTTGGGATAGTCCACTGATGCCAGGTATACATTATTGCTGTTCTTCTTTGCAGTTCTTGAATTACTGCAGGTTTTAATTAGTTTGACAATGTCCTCCCTCTCGGTCTAGGACTCAGACAAGAATTCTCTGTGACCTTCACTGTTTGGTCTGTCGTCCTTGAAATAAGAAAGGAAAAATGATCCGTCCTATCCTTTGCTGAAATTGGGTATGTTATAAGGCTCTGTTGTGGACCATCCAGTGAATTCAAATTTTGCCAAATCTCCCTTGAATTTTTGGAAGCAATGAGTTTCAACATATGTTCTGCATTTGATTGCACCAGCTAGTGTCTATATTGTTTCACCCAATTATTATGAACTGTTTTGATCTTCTTAACAGCTTCATAAGATGTCGCTACAGGATTTATTTGATGAGCTCTTATTAGACACTTTAAGTTCCTTTTCTGCTCATCCACTTTATAATCAAATTTGTATCTATGGCTAAATCTTTTGTTTCTCCCTGAGCCCAAGTTCTCATGATAAACAGCCAGGTACTTTGTGTAGTCTGTGTCCTCCGGCCACCCAGTATTCCTTAGTTTCCTTGTCAGATCCAATACATTATTACAGGATAGCCTCAATCTACTTCTTCCAGGATGCAATTGTAGGATATCTACTTCCATAGCAGGAGTTGTCTTGGCACCCAGAGAGAGGCATAACTTCAATATAATATGGTTGCTTTGTAGGGTTTCAATGACCGTCATGGCCACTAGGCTTGAATGAAAATTATCGGAAGCGAAGAAATAATCCAATGTGTAGGATTCTTTCCCTCTCGTCCAAGTTGGCCCTGGCGGTATGTCCCCTACTATTGCGCCATTTAGTAAGGAGATGTTCCTCAATTGAAGTTCTTTCCTGATCAACAAACCTTGTGGTTCTGGTTTTTGTAGGTTGCTAGTTTGGTGACCTATTAAGGTATTGGATCTATCAAAGCAATGAATATTTAGGTTGCTAAATAAAATAATGTTCACATTGGAGTTTGCGATCATTGCAGTTTCCACCTCTTCCAACAATTTTCGATGAATCCCTTTGCTGCTGCGTCCTTGATGTTCCAATATAAATTACAAAGTAAGATCTTCCTTGTAGAATCCCCCTTGCAAGCCTGGTATTCCAGCAGCATGATCTGAATCAGAGGGGAAACATTCTTTACCCATCTGACTCTTAGGCCACAGCTCTCTTTGACCACAGTCAAAGGGCCAGCCATTGTTCTGCACTTTAGCCCCTTAATTGCTGGGTTAAGGATGGTGAAAACGCCTTCAATAATGGGCTGTGCCGGCAGCCATGTCTCCTGAAGACAAACAATATCAAAGTCATAAAATCGAATGCTCCCTTCTCCCAACAAATGTTGAAACCCACGCGTGTTCCATGTTCCCAGTAGAACATAAGGCGCGGCGTTGGTATTTCCCAACTTTTGGCATTATGATCTGTGCCCAAGTGTGCTGGCCAGCCAATCCCAGTTTTCCTCACTCTTGTGGGCCTGAGTCGTCCCAGTCACACAGGGAGTTCTCCTGAGTGATTTTGAGTTGTTTATCACTATTCTAAATGTATCATTGTTTTTTTCATCCCTTCATCCTTTCTGTTTTCGTTTGTTCTCTGAGACCATTTCCCCTCAGTTTTTCTGCTTGCATGTTTTGTATGAGGGAAGGTTTGGCATCTGTCATAGGCTTGTTGCTGTTGGTTTTACCCCTCTTGGAAGGCGAATGGGCATCGGAATTGTACTTGTCATTTCTTCCTGAATTCAGAGTAGTAACTGCAGTTATTGCAAAGCCATTGCTTTCAGAATGTCTGTGTTTTGTACCAGCACTTTTTTAACTTCCATAGTAGCAAGATACAGTATCACCCTGTCGTTTCTTGATTCATCAGAGAAGTCTACCAAAAGTAGATCCTCAGTATTCATCCCGGCAAGTGAAGAGATGCTGTGAAAGAGCCTTAAGATGTTAGCCCTGTTGAGAATGAGATTGTCCTTAATGTACAGAATTCTGCTTAGTTCCAAGCAAATAGGGTCTCTTACCCACTCATTGAGGGGACTCTTACCATGTTTGACATTTTCCAAGTTAGATCCCACTGAATCATGATAGTTCTTAGTCTATTTTGGCTGTTTGCCTAGGGCCCTACTGTTATCTTCGAGTGTCCTGAAGCGTCTTTCAACATCAGAGGACTCTTCGTCTCATGGAGATCTGTTCCTGTGCACTCATGATACCACCCTTGTTTTATATCGGGGGTTTGCATTTATTGGCAAAGTCAAACTCTGTTGTTCCTCAAAATCTGATGAGCTCGATGTATCACCGTCAATACCCTCAAAGTTGATGGCCTCCGGCAAAATGCTCGGCGAGGAAACCCAGGCATCATTAGCTTTCAAGTCTGTTAAACGATCTTCTAGCAAGCAATCGATCTCCAAGACCTCGTCCCAGTCTGCTGAGTAAACTGAGAGGTTCATCAAATCTTCCAAATCGCTGTTAGAGACCGAAGTTCTCGGGTATGCTTGGTCCTTATTTCCTTTAATGCCTATAGAATCTTTTGTTCCTCGTACAGTTCCTCATCAGAGTCCACACTTATGTGGGATTCATCATTATGCTTCCTAGATAGCCCGCAAGCATGCTCCTTGTCTTCATGGTTGACCTGCTTGAGGGCCAAGTCCCTAAAGTTCTTTATTGCTGAAGGTTGACGTTGTTGGTTAGTCTTTCCAGATTTAGTGGGAAAATTCACTTGTTTAATTTGTCTGTTGGTTTTAGTGGGTTTGCTCCCAGGACAAATCTTACCAATGGTGCCTTTTTCCATCTCACCACCATTCGCAAAGATATCATAAGTTCTTGAAGAAGATGCCATGGGTTGCCTAATGTCACCAGTCGGAACAAAGGGCACCGATTTGTTAGCGGCAATACCCAGCATATCACAATCCAATAATTGTCTCCCCTTGTCACAACTCCCTCCGCCTTCGCTTCACAGGGGGAGCGTGTATTGAGGAGCCGGGTATCTGATTATCTTGTACCCTACATGGTTCCACGGCCCCGTTGGGGCATTTTTACCTCAAAGTGGACTCTATTGTGGGTACCACTTTTATTTGATTTTAGAATTTCCTTGTCTCATTCGCAATTGGGTATTTCCTTGTCAGCCAAGTCATCCACTAATGTAATGTTCATTGAGACCAATAGAGGGTTTGTGGATCCCAGAATAGTTTCACTTGATCCAAAATGTCCTCTATTGTTGCAAAAGCCTGTATCCAGAATGGGACAGCTCTGGATATTACTTGACAAGGATAATCTTCTTTTTTCTTTATCTTTGATCAGAGGATCCAAAATGGACTTCAAGAAATTAGTGATACGTTCTTCTTTTTTTTTTGTTATCACTGAGTGCTGAAATATACCCTTCCACAAAAAACATGTTTGCATGTAGCACTGCAATCATCAAAGTGGACTGGTCTTTTAATTGATCAGCTATAGACTCGTCCAACTTCATGAATGGAGTCATGGTAACAGAAAATGCAGCAATCATATTGGCATCCAACGTAGCACTTGAAGATGACTTTTCCTCCACCTGGGCCGCTACCATATCCAATAATAGACCTTCATCAGATAATGCCTCATTAATCCTCAATTCTGCCTCTACCTGTGTAGAGAGTCTACGTCGTTTACAGGGGAAGCCTACTGGAGCCCGCTGTGATGATTGAATGTCCCTTTGCCGTACTTCCTCAGGATAAGGTGAAGTGTGTGTTATACCACTGGGGTGATTAATAGCAGTTTCACAGTCAATAGCTCTGGTTTCTTCATGACAAATTGGCCTTTTTCCCATTAGGTCAAAATCTATTATCTTGCCAGAACTAGTTGCCATATCTTTCACCTCCACTCCCACCGAGTCAAGGGATCCTGTTGTTTTCTTGAGCGTCCAGGCATATTTCCTATTTGATTCAACAAAACCCTGCTTCCTCGTGGTCTATGTTGCCCAGGGTTGGCTTGCGAGGTCATTTGAGCACTTAAGGAGTTGCCGCTATACATGTGATGTGGGTTCCCAAGATGGGAGCCGAAGCTGAAGCCACTGGGTTTCCATGCAGGGCAATTTCAGACCCTGTTAATAGGACTTTTAACAATGTTGGCCACCATAGGCGTGACCACTCCAGAGGTTCTAATCAGAGATGAAGGTGGAGAATGTTCGTCTCCTGTGAAGGATGCAGCAACAATGATTGCCTCCCAGGGTTGAACATTACTTGAAGGGCTTGCATTGTTTTCATTTAGAGGTGGTGTGCAGCCCTCTTGAATTTCCTTAGTCTCCAATTCAATTACTGCAATTTCGGAATGTTTATGTAAAAGCAAGTCTTTATGTAGTGCTTGATGGACCTCAGTCTTTGTTTGAAGGGAGATATTTAAAGCATGAGGTTCCTGACTGTAATCAAAGACCTTGTCATTTTCTAAAACATTCAGTGCAGAATCAGTTTCCTGACTTTTTTTTACGTGTACATCAATTGGACAATTGGCAGTGTCCTTTGAATTTGAGTCACTCCTGGCGTCCTCCCCAGAGGTTGTATCTTCGGTAAGAAACGCCATGGTCGTCGTCGTACTTCCCAGTACAAGGAATACTTGTTGACACTTTAAGGCTTAAAGAGTATCACCTCCGGCTGGCTTAAAGATATGTTAATCCACAGTCACCAGCAGCAGAGGCAAGGCAAGACAAGCCCCCCAACAAAATTGCACGTTAGTTAGTTAGTCAAACCTCAACGTGTCGTCAGTTGAAAACAGACTGCTGGCTCAGAGAAGTTATCCGCAGCCACCAGCAGGAGTTTAGCAGGAGTTTAGCAGTAAAGCAGACTAAAAAAACAGAACCTGCGTTTAGCACCGTCCATTTAGCATGAAATGTGCTGCTTAATATCAGCGGTGACGGCCAGGTCAGGCTTTGCCCTGCTCTGCACAACTCACCTCGGAAAGTGCCAGAATCATTTCGGGCATCTTGGTACAACCCGCACAACCCTGCACACCTCTGATGGTCGCAGCCGTACCCCACAAGAGGAACGCAGGAGGAACACAGGCCGGCAAAACTTCCTCGAGGAATTCACAGAGGATTCGAGGAAAGCACCTCACACGGAATCACGTAGGCACAAGGAACACACAGCAGTGCCATATGTGAAAGAATCAAGCCGCACTGCAACCAACGCAACAACACAACAAGCAGCCGCTTCCGACTCAATACTCATGATTTCACCGGGAGCAACCTGCAAAAAGTCACAGAAATGTATATGAATACTCAGTTTGCTGAAATGGACACAGATTACCCATAATTTCACTGATAGGTGAAATGTTTCCAAATCTTCCTATTCTTACCCCTTAAATGAAACAATATTAAAATGTCTTGCACATTTCCCTGCTGAGTGCAAATACACTAGGTCTATCAAACAGGCAAAGCTTAACTGAGCCCTACTTAAAATAATACGTATTTGATCTTGAGCCTTCCATGAGAAGTATCCAATGTTTGCCAAATCTACCAAAAAGTATTATTGTTACCAGAGATCTCACTAGTATTGTCCATCTACAGTGTTGAAATCTACTCACAGTAAGTCATTGAACTGCACAGTGCTGGTTATTGTCTAAATATGTCTCCCTTGTATCACGCGTGAGACGTTTACTTGTGCACAAGCTTCTGTTGCCTTTCTACGTGGGTGTGTCAGTACACTTTAATGAAGAAAGTATCATGAATCAAGGCCTGCACATGTGCTATTGACAAAGTTATGAAAAACAAATTCAACCCTAAACCGTATGTGTATTTATCATTGAAAATATCAATTTGCTAGCGAGTGCCGCAGCACTGTCCAGAGCAATGGAACGATCAATCACCTAGGATACAACTCTTTTCATCTGCAACATGTCATAAAAGCAGTGAGAAGTCTTCATAAAAAAACTCCTCCATCATTTCAACACATAATGGATCTTTGGGGCTCCTGCCTGCGTGTATACATTTGATTGACAGTGAAAATGTAATTGTAAGCTAGCTGTTAATACACAACACTTCATTGCATAAAACGCCTTTATGATTTAACTCATGTTTTTCCGGGTGTACATATAAGTCCATTTATCATCATTACATTTATGTGCAAAGCAGATTTATACATTCAGGTGTTACTTTCACTTTCTTTGCCTGGACTACTCTCTGGTACTTGTGGGTATGTATTTTCCTCCTTAATGCTTATTTCCCTCTCATTTTACCTGCTACCCTATGTTTTCTCAGTTAAGCACAATTTGACCCTCAACCTTTTCAATTACTATTCATTTACTGGTTTTGGAGACTTCAACTCCCCCTACCAGAGTTCTCCTTTCTTGAGGTTTAGTGTTCACAAATAACAATGTTCATACCTACCGTACAACTCAAAACAACCCATTTAATTTAACACATCCTAATTTTATTTACCTTCTTCCACTCTCTACCTCATGTGTTCCTTAGCCTTATAGCCTTCTTCAGATAGGTTATCTGGGATCTAGCATGTTTCTTTCCTTACCTAAATCCCTTTTTCTAGGAATCTCTTTACAAGGGTCTTCTTTCAGGAGAAGAATGATTTATTCTATCAAAAGCTACTGACAGATCTAATGGTAGCAAGGTACCTGGCCTCCCTCTATCCATTAGGCCCAAGACCTTCCCTCTCACCAGTGGGGTTGTGATCTATCTCCCTACTGTGACAGAGGTGAAAGCCAGACTAATTGTCTGAATGGACTTCTTTGCCTCTGTGCAACTGGACAACAATATGCTTTCCTGCATGTACACATATGACGGAAAAAATAAAACATTGCCAAAATGTAAAGGGTACACTGTCCAATGAAATCTCAGTGTTCCTCAAGCTTGACTATGGATGTCAACCACAAGATTTGAAATGCATAAGAAGTGGCCTCTGGGTCTTCCAGCAGGAATGCAGGCAGCAAATCTGGTTTTAATTTGGCTTTGGGGGATTATGTGATGACCTAAGACAATAAGTAGAGGTCACGGGAGTACAACAAAGGCACTGCATGTAAAGAAAACCGTAACCAAAAAAACGAATTAACTCTTAAAAAAGGTAAAAAATAAATCAAACAGATTCTTCTATTTTAGCTTAAAAGTAAATATAAAAAGCAACAATTCATGTAGGCTATAGAAAGGAAACATTGTCAAATTATTAGTAAACAAATATATACAAGTGAAAATCCAACAATCATATCCCAAATATACATGACAGTACACAATCACAGATGTGCTAAGAATTAATAACATTGGAACCCAATTTTTACATACAGCACAATGGTATTATAGTGTAAACGTTTTGTTAATAGCTTATAGGTTGACATAGGCATTTTATATAATTTGGTTCAGCTGTCAGATAGTGATTATGTGTGGACATGAATAGGCTGTATTATGCAGTCTGGTTGTAGTCTCTCAAAGAAGAACAGAGTCCCATAGCTGTTGGTGGCAGGTTGTATCTTGGCGGTATTCTGTCATTGTTGATGTATTTCTCTTCATGGTTGATGGTTACATGTGTGCCGCGATGTGCCATAAATCGGAGATCTATGTTCAGACCTCAGTTTTCTAGGTCACGCATCTTCTGGAGCCCCCACATTCTTTGGCGTCTTGTATTCAAGAGGCCATTTTTCAATACATTTACCAATAGGTCCTGCATTGTGTAACCATACTCTGAGAAATGTTGTTTTCAAATTGTTTGTATTTTCAACCTTACATTTCAAGATTTCACTTCAATAGCATGAATGATGTTTCGAAATTACTGGGTCCCCCTTTAAGATTCCTTACACTTAAGTTGATGAACACATTACTTGCAGATGTGTTATGTGAGGAACATGTGACTTTACAACATCTAATTCCCAACAGTGTTAACACTGCAAATAGTTTTCAATGAGTACAAGTATGGTTCATTCCTGCTTTCAAAAGTATTGTTCTGAAGATAAGGTGTCTGTCCCAGGACATAATTCCTGCACCCAATGGAGATTTTTGGTAAACCATTCAAAGATGTCACGGGAGCCTCAGGTACAGATGCAGGAAAATGTGTGTGTCTTCTTGGGTTACAGTTTAGCTTCGGGATAACTAGAGGGCAATACGAACCGTACCCCCCATCACTTTCAACACTGAGGCATCCAATTCTGCTCTTAACATCTCCTCTTTTTTGCTTGCCCGATCTAAATCAGTCTTTAACCTGTTAATTAGCTGGTTATC
Source organism: Ambystoma mexicanum (assembly GCF_040938575.1). Taxonomy (NCBI): domain Eukaryota; kingdom Metazoa; phylum Chordata; class Amphibia; order Caudata; family Ambystomatidae; genus Ambystoma; species Ambystoma mexicanum. Next base: position 916,280,701 of record NC_090932.1, read on the forward strand.
ATTTTCTTGCATTCGCAGGGACCTATTCAAAATAAACCAGATCTTGGTGCATAGCCGTATTAAACAGTCTTTCTCTGCAGTTTTATCGGCTGCATTCAATAACCTTGTAAGGCAGACCTGAATTATGCTGCCTTCTGCAAAAATATTGTCTAGTTTTTCTTTCTGCACCTCACCAAGAAAAAGACAAGAGAAACAAAGAATTCAATGAATGCCAAATGCAAATGTGCGACATGCAGGAGGTAATAAATAAAATGAGTGATGAAAACAACTATCTGCAAAATGAAGCACGCAGGCTCCTTAAAAAGTGCAAAGACTTAGAACAACAAATGTGCATTCCCAGGTCCCAGGAGAGGCGGCAGGGTACTACATTCAATGGAGTGGAGGTGAATTCTAGTTCTGCCCAAAGAGCTAGTGCTCCAGTGACTGGGGCGGTGACTGAAATTGGTTGCAGCGCCCTTGGGGGATTTGATACTCCCATTGGGGGCAGCCACCAATCCCATACACCTGAAACCAGGATTAAATCACAAAATGGTGCAATTCCATGTATTGCAACAAGTAGCCCCATAAAGATAATGAAATCCATTAAAGCCCTGATCAAACCGTTTAAAAAAGGAGGGGAATGCTGCATTGAGGATCACTTAGAAGCGGTTCATGACATTTTTAAAGCACTCCAGATACCTAAGGAACAGTACAGACAATATTTTCATTTAACCTTAGATGCCCCGACGGCCAGCATCATAAGGGGATTAAATGAACAGCAGAATATGACATGGGTGGAGTTTGAAAAGGAAATTAGGCGTCATTTTACTCCTTTTCAGTCATTGCAGGAGGCAAAGAAAGTCGCTTACACAATCACTGCTGGGCCTAACACATTCCCTCGCCAATTTTTACAGGACTTAAAAAGGGCATTTTCTCGCTTTTATGTATCTTTTGACCCCAATTCCAATGAGTTTAAAATTGCCTACTTCTATGGACTACAGAAAGACATCATATCACAATTGGTCCGTGAATTTGACCGTGACAAGTCCCTTGAATGGATTATACATCAAAGCACACAACTATATGAGGTACTCTATTGTCAGGGTAGAAAAAGTGATAAAATTAAAGATATTAGACCTAAATCTAAAGAACCCTCAGCCACAGTGATGGAAATCAGGTCAGCCAAAATGTCCCTTGAGTCTGCTCAAAGTCCAGGCAAAAATAATTCGGCACCTGAACAAAGGGTTAATCAACAAAGGTCATCACACTCTGCACCAATGTTCCAATCACATGATCCTAGTAATAGGGAGAGCTACATCAGCCCTAGGTATTTAGGGGATAGACCCCGGGCAGGATATCAGCCTGATATGTCAGGTATGAATAATAACCAAAGACAAAATCAAGATCAAAGAAATGAGAGTCCCTACCACACATTGGGGACACAGAGCAGATTTGATCCCAACACCATGATATATGGTAATCAGGATAGACCCCGATATGTGGATCGATTTGCTGATAATGGGAATCAACATAGGGGTCAGTACCCACAACATGAGAGACAGGACATGAGACAGAACATGAATTATACTCCACGTCAGTACAATGATTCCTCACCAGGGGACTACAACCAAAGGATGAGTGCACCCCACTCCTCTCCACAAATGAATCAAGAGTTCAGGAACCATCCCAATAGAAATCACTCACCTGAGAGGTATCAGAATAGATCCAATCAGGGGGAAAACAACCAATATCGACCTAGGCCACAGAAAGAGGATTCTAGAGAGATGGAAAGGTTCCAGTGCCTCGAGGCCCAAGTGAAAATGTTAGCTGAGCAAATAGGGAAGCTCTATACAGCGCAAAAACAACCATCCAAAGAGGGGGCTGATGGCCATAGCAATGACTGGGGGGCTTCTTCTGAAAAGTGACTAAGTACTCATGATACCTACAGCGCCGAAAAGACAGATTGCCCTAATGTAATTTTGCATAATGACTCTGAGATGCCTAATGATGTAAAAGTGAAAGTGCCAGTAAGTGAACATGTAACAGAAAGTGCAAATACTTCTGAAAGGAAGGTACGGTTTAACCTAGAGCTAAATCAAACATTGGAGATTTGTACAAATGAAATAAGAAAACCTGAAACTCCAAAAGAACAAAGGGACAGATTTAAGAAAAATAACTCATGCATGGGGAATACCAGTGAACAGGGAGTAAGTGGGGATGCTATAGCTCCTTCCCTGGACAGTCAAAATGGTGAACAAATACAGACAGAAAAAGGAAATACTCAAAAGGAGGGTACAAATCAATCACCTGAAGAATTCTTTGAGCCACATATTTTTGAAGAAACTGAAAGGGCTGGTAAAACACTAAATGATCACAAATGCACAGAATTAAACAATGACAAATTACTAAATGATGTTGTTACACATGTTCAGTTGGAAGGTTGTAATGTGGTCCCTGTGATACCCAATGGGTGGGCGAACAGTGGCCACACTCCAAAAAACCTCTGAACATGGAGAAATGAATAAAGACTCTCGCGCAGAAATGGGAAAAAAAGGAAGGAAAAATGTCTTTTCATTTACCAATGTGCTTAGTCAAAAGTGAAAAAGGTCTGAGAAAGGTGATCCCTGAAATCAGTAAGAATTCACACTTCTTATGTGTATTAGAGGAAGTTGAGGACAGATATTATGCACCCATCACTGTAGAAGAAAAATGCCAAACATTTGCTATGATTGACACTGGCGCACAGGCCACAATTATGTCCAAGGAGCTGGTAAAGAGTATCAATGAAGGCAGACCCCCACAGAATCAGATCACAGTGAAAGAAAATCAAGGTCCAGTGCATAATGTTAATGGGGAGGAGGTGCCTGTCATAGCTGTAACTGAGGTTGACATAAAAATAGGAAAGCACAGAATGAAACAAGAGGTATTGATCACATCTATTTGTGAAATTCCATTTCTGATGGGGACAGATTGCCTGAAAAGATTGTCTCCTCTCATAGATGGGGTGAATGGAGTGCTGTGGTCCTTAACCAAAAAACCATTGTGACCTAAGAAACTAAAATCACAAAACAGCAACATAAATGAATGTCACACCATTGCCAAAACAAATGATGCTGTGGAGGTATATCTCCAGAATAGTTGCATACCTAGTGTCACTGTTATATTAATGTGTCAAGACAAAATGCAGAGCGACAATGAAAGACTAACTGTACAAATATACTTGGACCCAAGGAAAACTTGGCAGACTGCCATAGATTAGCACACATTACGTTTTTATTTAAAAGAGAGAACATTCAAACAGAATATTGCTCCTAAAACAGTTTCAGAAAAACAGATTACCACTCTTGCTGAAATACACATGGAAGATGAGCAACCATGGGTTCATGTTGGTATAAATGACTGTTTTAAAACAATAAAAGCCACTTTAGCGCTTGAACAGGAGAGGAGTTTCATTAATGAGAAATTATTGCAAAAAATAATGGAGAGGGAGGAGATCCCTAACTTTAGAATTAAAAACCAATATGTTTCTGGGTTTGACAGTCCAGACTTTGAAAACCGAATTGCAGGCAGATGCATGCTTAAAATTAGCATTGGGCAGAAAACAATTTACCATAATGTATGGATAGTGAGTGGAGCACAAAATGATTTTTACATGGGCAATGACATCATGCACAGAATGTGTATGGTGTTAGATTTCCTTAATCAAAAAATATGGTCACGCCTAGGTGGGCCGGCATCTGAATTTGAAGACAAAAGAAGGGCCTATCATTGTGCACAACTGGTTCCTTATGCAATCGAATTACAAATGCAAAAAGATACTATTATTCCTGCATTTACAAAACAGTTTGCAATAACACTGAAATGCAAAAATGGACAGCAGATGAAAGACTCTGATGCATTTGTATGCCTGAATGAATCCATAAAACAGCAAGGCCTGGATTATGAATCCATTCCATTGGTAGATATTGGTGAAGGGCCTGTAAGAATTATGGTAAATAATAAGGGTTGTCAAGATATTCATTTAGAGGAAAACTCCCCATTAGCAAAAATCACATTATACTGCAGATCTAAATAACCTGGTGATTGGAAATATCCCTGAAAAGTATGTAGATGCCAAGGGTGAGTTACCAGAATACCTGGACCCTCAGCCCAAAGGAATATTTCAAATTAATTCTGTGTACCCTTATGATTCAAATGAGACAGTGTGCTGCCATCAAGAGGATTGCATAACATTTAATTTAAATGAAAATGAAACAGAAAATCAGCCCATTGAAGTGAAAGCTGATATGCCAAAATATTTAAAAGTGGCAGCTTTACAAAAAGACACAGCCACACAGTTAGAGGAAAACGCCGAGATTCCCTTACCAGAAGATTTTCCAGAATTTTCCAAAATGGTAGAAGAGCAGATCTCCTTAGCGGATGCATGTGACAGCGATGAGGATAGAAACAATCTGAGGGAGATATTTATGGAGTTTAAGGATGTATTTGCAAAAGATGCTTATGATTGCGGTTTAACTGATTTACATGTGGCCACACTGCCAGAAGGGTGTAGCAGAAGTCCAGTATTTGTTCGCCAGTATAGACTACCGCTGGCATGTTTAGAATCATTAGCAGAGATTATAAAAAATTTGGAAGCTCAGGGAATCATCAGGCCCATTCATAGCACATCCAATACACCTATTTTAGGTGTGTTAAAGCCAAATGGTCAATGGCGGCTAAGTGCAGACTTGAGGGAGTTAAATAAAAGAGTACCAGTATCCAGATGGCCACTGCCATTCATTGATCAGGGCCTAGCTCAGGTACATGGTTCAAAAGTATTTACCACATTAGATCTCACTTCTGGATATTGGTGTGTGCCATTGGCAGAGGAGATACAGAATTTGTTTTCCTTTTCGTTTGCTAAGACTCAATGCGCCTGGCTTAGAACTCTGTTCGGGTACATCAATAGTGGGAGTGAATTTGGCATATATTTGAGAAAGGCCATGCCAGATGCAGCAGAAAGAGGAACCATCGTTTATGTGGATGATGTCCTGATAAAAAATGAAAGCTTAAAAAACCATTTTGATGAAATAAGACATGTTCTTGGCCAATTGCAGAAAGCAGGCGCCAAAGTGTCTTTACAAAAAGCACAATGGTGCAAGAAAAAAGTGAATTTTCTAGGCCATGAAGTAACTGAACATGGGTTAAATCCACAAAAGAAGAAAATAGAGGCCATACAAAAACTTAAGGACCCTAAAAATGTGAAAGCGGTAAAAAGTTTATTAGGGATGACAGGCTATAACAGAAAGTTCAGTGAAAATTATGCTGAAATCACACAACCATTGACTAAACTGCTTAAACTGAATACACCCTGGATATGGGAAAAAGAGCAGTCTGAGGCAGTAGCTAAATTGAAGGAATGTCTTGTAAAGGCTCCATATTTAGCATATCCCATAAAGGGTAGGGATTTCTTTATAGAAATAGGGTTCTCTGAACATTGTATGTCAGCAGTGTTATTACAAAAACATGATGTGAATCACAAAACCATTGCATATACAAGTAAAGCATTTTCCCAAGTTGAAATGAAATTCAATGAATGTGAAAAGGCCCTATTAACCACTGTGTGGGCGCTACAACATTTCCGCCCTATTGTTCAGGGAGAAAAGGTGGTTATTGAAACAAATCATCAACCTTTGCAGTTTTTAGAGAGTAAAAGAATTAGGTCAGGTAATCTAGCGCCGTCCAGAATCACTTCATGGACGCTGGCATTACAAGGTTTTCCTATAGAAGTGAGATATGGACAAAATAAAAAGAGCCCAATTGCTCAAGGGTTAGCTGACTTACATGACTGTGCAGCTGAACAAGTATCAAACGAAATGGAAGTGGAACCTAGTTTGCAGCAATTTGAACAATCACCACACAAAGCTTTTGATGAAAAAACATGCAAGGATCTGCCAACTGTATATGTGGATGGTTGTGCTTTTCACGTTGAAAATGACAGTAATAAACAATTAGTGTCAGGAATAGGGAATGTCTGGTTGAAATGTGAAGGCGTCCCCAGTGTAGGGATGAGGATTGGAGCTAAAAGCAGTGAAGTGGCGGAATTGGCGGCCATTTATAAAGCAATTGCTACTGCAGTTGATAATAAATTCAGTGAAATTGTCCTGGTGACTGATTCTGACTATGCACGAAATAGCTTTGTGGAGTATTTACCTGGCTGGAAAGTGAGAGGCATGGTTACATACAACAAAAAGCCACTTAAACATGGAAAAATGATACAAGCCATAGACAAATTGGTGTCAGAAAATGATTTGACAATATACAGAGAAAAATTCGTGGGCATTTAAAAACACCCGGAGAGGATAAGGAGGGAAATGATAAGGCAGACCACCTGGCTAAAATTGGGGCTGTGTTGGGAGAATTGCTACCTATAGATGATTTACTGGGTGAAATACAAATTGATACAGTAACACGTTCTACAGCACCAAAGGAGGTAGATCAACCAGTGGTACAGTGGGGTCATGATGTGCCAGACCAAGATTTGATTGAGGCACAAAAGAATGATCACATTTTGGGAATCTATTATAACCATTTGATAGATCCTGAACAAAACCCTTTAACAGAAAATTATTGTATGGGAAAAGAAGAGTTGTGGGTGCTATTGAAGAATAAAAAACGAGTTAGACTGCAGGATGGACTCATGATTAGAGAGTCCATAACAGGACAAATACAGTGGGTGGTACCCCTTTCATTCAGAGGGCTAATGCTACAACATGCACATGATGCAATAACTGCAGGCCACAGAGGTTCACAAAAAACATTGGAAATACTAAAAGATTATGCTTACTGGCCACATATGTCCCAAGATGTGGAATTATATACTAGAGGATGTCTAGTATGCACCCAATTTAAACATGCTTCACCAATGCATAGAGTACCATTGATGAAAAGAGGCCTAACTCTTCCATGGTCAGATTTGCAAGTAGTCCCTTTAAAAAGGTCGAGCAGAGGAAACCGTTACATTTTAAGTGTGATATGTTTGATGTCGAAGTGGATTCAATGTATTCCTGCACCAGATTGTAGTGCGCAAACAGCAGCCACATTGCTGGTGAACCATGTGTTCTCAAGGTTTGGGTTGCCACAAAGAATTGAGTCAGACAGAGGAAGTCATTTCACAAGTACTCTAATGAGTAAGGTATGGCAAATACTGGGTGTGAAAAGGAAACTACATATCGCATATCGGGCAGCCTCTTCAGGTGGAGTTGAACTGAGCAATAGGTCTGTTGTGGACATATTAAAGAAATTTGTGGCAGAAGCAGGTTCCTGCTGGGATTTACGTTTACCGTTGGTTTTGATGGCAATCAGATCAACTCCTGCCAAAGCAACAGGTATTAGTCCACATGAAGTCTTAACAGGTAGGAAAATGGTGTTACCACAACACCTACTATACAGAACACATGAGCAGGCACTTGTGAGTGCATCCACGGTTCATGAGTACATTGATGAATTGAGGAAGCATTTGCAACATGCATTTGCTTTTGTGCAGAGAAATCTAGAAAGAGCTGCTGACAGTGCAAAGTCATACTACGATAAAAGAACATCAGTGAGAGAATACAGTGTAGGGGATCAGGTGTATAAGTTTCATTTTGGAAAAAGTAAAGAAAAAAATTCTGAATTTCTAGCAGCCTCGCAGGGGCCATTTAGAATTATAGATAAGGTTTCTCCTGTAGTTTATAAAATTTTAAAGACTGAAGGTGAAACAACAATAGAGCAATTTGTGCACGTAAATCAGATTAAGCCATGCCATCCCAGACACGAGATCAGGCAACTTGAGCATGTAGAAACAGATAAAGTCCCTTGAACGTAAAAAGGTGGAGTGACTATGTCTAGTCAGGAGGCAGTGACAGAGAAGTTAAAAAAAAGATGGTTGAAATGGTACATAAACGCTGTAATATATGTAAATATATATAAACTATAAATAATATAAAAAGTAAATAAATAAAAAAAAAATAATGGAAGCTCATGGAGTCGGTGTGCAGAATGAAAATGCAATAAATATTGAATGTTGTTTTATGTATGCTTGTTCTCTATAACCTGTGCTTAATTTCAGAAGGCGAAGAAAAAAAGGCGAAGTGTTGTACAAAGCATGTTTTATTTTTGGCAAAAGGGTGAAGTTAGTATTGTGCTATATACTTAATCTGTTTCTTTTCTATTTGATTTAGAATATTAACATATTTGTACCGGAGGTCACGGGAGACGATGGAGTCCTGGAGCCCACGTGGACGGATTCCGGAAAAGCTCCGAAGGGGGGCGAAGACCAAGGCTGTGAAGCAATCAGCATTGAAGATGACACCAACAATATGGTTAATGATGATGATATTCGGAGGGATCTTAAAAAATTCAGAAGCACAGGTTGTCATTGAACCTGGACCGGCATCTGGTATTGCGGTAGAAGAGGCACCAGGATTCATCATGAGTGATAGAAGGATGATTTTCCAAAATATCTACATACCATTGAATCCTGAGATTTTGATTGAAAAACATTTGAACAATACCGGAATTAAGATTGAACAGACTAAAGAGTGGCTAGAAATAAGAAAAGAGGACTCTAAGCAGTCAATAAGAGATGTATTGATGCAATTGGAGAAAACATTTGTGAATCCAGCAGACATTAAGAAGAGGAGAGGAAAGAGAGGAGCCATGATGCTGGCGATCTCATTGGTAATGTCTATAATTGGAGCCATAATAGGTACCACAATATCAACAGCCAATGCCATTTCAGTAGGGACACTAAGCACTAAAGCACAACAACTGAGTGTTGACCTAGAAATAATACAAAAAACATTACATGGAATCAGAGGGGGATTGGATGAACAAGTAAGGTTCATAAATGAAACTGCGATCATATTGAATGAACAAGCGGATGTGATGCAACGAACAACTAAGTTAATTATTAAGCATGACAAAACACTCAGTGAGATTTTGAATATAATGAGTCCTGTGGGTAGACTATTGACAAATTATATGAGAGAAGTTCAAACTGCAATTTCACAATTGATTCAAGGACGTATACCATTGTATTTTGTTTCACAGGATATTATTCATCAAATGATAGAAAGGTTGACCAGCAGGGAGATTGATGTGATACAAGTAAAAATTGCATTTGAAATGGGTAATGCAATGCCATTATATGTGGACTTGGGGAGGTTGGAGATGGGGTTTTTACTATGCATCCCATATGTGGCTCCTGAACTTATTTATCAGACCAAGTGGGTACACAATATGGGATTTTGGCAAGAGGACAAATTTATTAAGATTAAGACTCCAGAAGTAGTGGCATTTCAGTCGTGGGAACCTGAAGTTTACTTGATACCAAACTTGGAAACGTGTGTCAAATTTAAAGAACAAAACTATATGTGCCCGGGTAAACCGTTTGTTCCTGATGCCACAGACGCTATTTGTGGTTTGAGATCTGACCCAAGTTTATCAGAAGGATGTGAAGTGATCATTAGCAATATGGGGAGTGAAGAATTGGCACAGGCTAAGATGGTCTGAGGTAAATGGTTAGTCAGCACCCACTTAAAGAACATGACAATAGTACATTTGAATCATGGAACATATGTGGGTAAAAAGGTGAAATATAATGTTTTTTACTTGCAGGTTCCCAAGGATACAATTGTGTCAATTGGAGGGTTAACATTGTTTCATGTAACAAACGATATTTGGGAAAGCCAAGTAGAGAATATCAATTTTTTTCAAAGGGACACATTTCCAATAGATCCGGATGTGGAGTTTTTATTGAATCACAAAGAAAAACATGTAATAAGAATGAATCTAAAAAAACAATATTACAGTTAGTATCCTGGGTATAATAGAAGTGGAAAGATTTAATTGGGGAACCTGGGGAGAACGCTCTATAGTGGGTTTGGCTGTCCTGGTGCTAATCATGGGTGGATGGTTGATCGTACTATCAGTAAAAATGAAAATGTTGATAATTTTAGTAGCTACGTCAGGAAGAGAAAGATATCCCAATACACACACATTTTGAAAAGAAGAAAAGAAGCAGGTTGTTTTTTCAAAATTGGCTTGGATCGGAGCCAAGTTCTAAAAAAAGGAGGGTATATGTAAGATTAATTAGCGGGTTTTGGGAGCACAGAGCGCAGCACCACTGCACAGGATCAATGTATAGCATGTTTTTTTTTTAAGTGCAGCGCCACTGCATGGGTTTGGTGCATTGATATAATGTGGTACAGCAAGACATGTGTTATTGAGCATTTTTATGCAGCGCCACTGCATGGGTTTAATGCAATTGCTTCAAGCTATGTGTTGCCAGTGCAACATATGGATATGTAAATGAAGATAGGCTACACAGGTTAAAAACAAACCATTTTTCTCATTTAAAAGCGCATTTTATTTTTCATATTCAAAATGCACACCATTTTTTCTTTTCATCTGAAATGCCTATGTTGCAAGAGACACATTTGAAGATTAATGAACTAATATAATTAACCCTATTAACATGATTCTAACTTCTTAATAATATAATGTGTTCTTCACTGCAAAATGAGGCAGGCTGAAACTCATTTCAGACTGTGTGCAGATTTTTTTTTTCTCTCTTCTGGTTTTTCTGTGCTGCGTTGTCCATAGTAGTTGCAGGAAGCAAGGATTCGAATAGCAGGAAATCAGTTTTGTTACAGTTGCTTACTGTAAAAGATTTCTATTGTGTGCAGAGGGTGGATAGGGCATGATAGAATTTTATTGCTTAGGATCCTTTGGTAGGAGGTAACCAGAGTTTTCTTGTATAATCTCGGGGAAGAAGCTGGGGAGAGGACATCTTGACACAGCTCGGAGAAGGACTGGGTTGATAGCTGGGGATGCCTGATTCCTAAAGCAGAATCAACTTGGTTGCAGAGACTGGGATTTCCAGTCAACAAGTCCCAGTTTGAGTGACAGCAAATGCTTGTCCTTGCTGGGTGATCACATCCAGAAGGCGACCAGCCGAAGAATTTCACATGCTAAACAGATTAGGTAATTATACATTGCAAAGTACGGGGGCAGAGTGTGTGAATGCGAAACTATTCAGTCAGTGTAGACGAAAGAATTCCAGTGTCTTATCAACAGGTTTAATGTTGCAAATTAGACTATTCTCGCCGCTCACAGATAATGTTGTTACTGTGCTATTTCATTTATTTCTGTAAAAAGGGTGAGATCGTGTTTAAATGCAACTTTTATAATACACAAAAATATCTGAAAGCAGAAGGGTAGTGTGTTTTATTTTCTCCTTCCTTTGTGCATTTACCAATACAGTGCTGATGATGTGGGGAGATGTTTAGACAGTGCAATTGTCATTTTTAAGGTAGCTAAAAATAAGACTTGGCTGCAGTTGTGTGCACAATTTCATTCAGTATGAGCAATTATAACTAACTGTGTGTGTTGTAGCCGGCTGCCGGAGGTCTATGAGTCGGCAGAAAGAGAGGCCCTGGACATAGCTCACCACACGTAAATAAGTTGGTGATAAATACCACATGTTAGCTCGCTGTTGTAAATAATTCAGTGAGAAATTGCCCATGGTGGCACACTAAAAATGAAAATGTGGTGTTCCTGAAATGCAAGCCTGAGGTCTCTCTAGTGATCACACGAACAACCTAAACAAAAATAAAGGGTTCTGGATATTGGGGCCACAAATAAAACAAAGGAATTATGCTCACCAAAAATACCACCAACCACGCATACCAACCATGCATGTCTGTGTACTGAAATAATGCATATCCACTCTATTATTAAGATACATAACCCAATCTGAATACAAGGAGTGATTGTTGCTAAATTATTTTTCAGCGGTAAGAAAATACCGCCAGGCCCCAAATCTACACAAAATACCCAACAGTAGACGGAGACATGAAATCTAGAAGTGCATTCCTGCTGGAAGCAACATCTGGAAGTCAAAGAAAGAAGCTGTTGGTGTTTTTGAAAATTTCCCTTTGCGAATAAGGTTAGTAAAATCGTTGGGGCTAAGAACTGGATTTATGGATATAGTAATAGGCTCATTTAATAATGAATAGAACATTTTCTTTAGGAATTTCTTAGATGGTTAGAGAAGCTAAAAGCCTGTTCTCCTGAAGAAGGGTGCCTAAACACCCGAAACGCACAAAGTTTATTTCAAATTGGGCTGTTTAGCATGACATTAGATTGATGAAAATGAGTGCATGGAATGTTTTGTCAAATTGGACACATTTTGATTACATCAAAGTAATTGTCTTTGAGAAATGTGTTTTGAAGGTTTGCTTGTACTATTTAAGTACAGTAACAATATAAATGAAATAGAGTTGAATTAATGTTGAACAAATAAGAATATATTTGATTTTCAACATTTCTAAAGGAATGGAATACCTTTTACTGAATAAAACATGAGTTTTAAATGTATTTCTTATGAGTTTATTTTATATAGAAATGAACTATATAACAGTAGAACTCTTATGGGGATTATTCCCAAGAGGTGGGCAGCATTGATCACACATGTGCTGTGTGTGACCCTGATGGTACTCACTAACCCTATAGCTATTGCTGGAGGCTTTTAAGTGCATGCACAAATACTTAAGAGATCTTTTTATGTATTATTGTTTAAAAGTTTAGGAGTGCATTCCCAATTCCGTTTCTTTCAATTACTGATTCATTGTTCAGGCAAAAAGGTTTTTTACTGCAAGTATTTCAACAATCAGCAATAACATATAAACATTGCAAACATTCATTTCAATAATAACTGCAAAATACATGATTTAGCCACACATTAACTATATGTCCTACACTGTTGAACATAGTACACATATTTTAACCGGGGACAGAGAATAAAGTTTTGAGACTTGCTGATGTGTTTCAAGCTTTAGGGTTAAAACATTGCCAAAGAAACCAGAGTTGTAACCAACTGATGACTAATTAAAAGTCTGGGGCCTATAGAGAGGTGAAGGCGGGGGTTGGCTGGCAAAAAGAGATACATGAGAATTCAATTATAAAGAAACGAAATAGACTTAACACAATACCTTATTTAGTGGGATGTGTAGTTAGAATCCACTGAAAATCTTTAAACTGTATATAAGGGGTCTTCTTTCAAAACTCAAAAGGAACACAATATTGAAAATGCCCACTGAAAAGCACAAGCTAAGAATGAGCAGAATTAATTGAATTACTGTAAATCGGTGTCATATTCGTTCAGATCATTTTATCAATACAACACGTGCCTGCTCACATTTACAGTTCAGAGCTTATGTAGGCAGCTGCAGAGAGTAAAGGTTAAGTTACACAATAAGGTATTTTCTGTCTAATAAAATTGAAAATAGAATACTTCCAACAACACATTATTCCAGTTGTCAATCTACCAAGTCGGAGGTGGTCCTACCTGTTTATGGAGCCCATGGCAGCAACTGAGCCACCAGTACCTGCTGATGTAATGGTGTGATTGTATCCAAGTAGAAGTGAATTTGAACTCTGATTGAACCAACCTAGTGGTCTCTTCTTTAAGAGCATAGCTGTGGTGAGATTCAGTCTAAAGCTGTCAATTAAGTGCAAAGAAAGAAACAATAATACAATTACAATGTGAGAATCGCCATGTGGGATCGATTTCCAATTTGCTTTGTGCTGAATGTCCTTCTGCAATCACATGATGCTGCAGAGGAATATTGTCAAATAACCCTGCAGTGCCATGAACATTTGCAGGATGAGCAGTGACCTGAGCATTTCCTAAGTGTGCAGTTCCTTAATATTTTCTGGGTAACTAGGTCTAGGCCTTTTGGGTCTCAGAGTAAGCTGCAGTGGAACTGCCTTAACTGCAAAAAATGTAGCTAAGCCCCTAACGGGGTATGTGACGAATCAAGGGATTCAGTCACTTTCCCCAAAAGGTGGAGCCCTTTCCTGTGAGGCTACGAAGGTGAGCCCACTACTCTACATTCCCCCGAGCGGTGGCAGTAAGCAGGACCTCGAAGGGAGAGACTCCCATCTTGGGGATAAGGACTCCCTTTCCAATGAGGAAGTCTTTTTTTATCATCCTCAAACACGCAGTAGAACCCTTATCAGTTGACAGACAGCGAGATGCCTCTTACATGCCTGTAATTCAGGAGAATCATTCAGGGACTCCAAGTCCCAGGGAATGGCAAAGTTATAAGAAGAGTGAGAATCATTCAGGGACTTCTCATCCTCATCCCAGTGGTGTAGCACAAAATGTGGGCGTCCCCCTGTGAGCCATGCTGAGGCCCCCCAACCTCAGCAACAAATCATGAGTTGCGCCAAACTCTGGGCCGGCCTAGATGACACGCTTGCGCAACACACACGATCATGCTGCTGCAGGAGCATGCCGCACACTGCACTGGGAGATATGAATATGGGTTTTAATGCATTATACAGCACACTTTCTGTGAAAAACTGGCTAAAATTCCTGAGTGTATGCAATTTGTTTTTTAGGGTAACACTGATCCAAAAATCAAATACATTCAAGTCACCAACAGTGCACAGGAATATTAATGTTTTAATTAGGCAATATGACCCAACGAGGGGGGCCATTACCGGGGGAATAGTTAGAAGCCTGGGTGAAGCAAAGGATTTAATGGAGCCCCAGGGGCATTACCCAACCGGTATTGGCCCCCTCTGAGGTTCAAATTGCAATTTTTCTCAAGTCGAGAAACGGCACAGCAACCGTTTCTCAACTCGAGAAAATATTAAATACTAATGGCCGCCAGGGATTGGGGGAAGGGACAACACATAGGGCCTCATTACGAGTCTGCGGACTCGGACTTAACGCCACCGGTAAAACCATACCGGCGTCATTTCCATGACCGTGCAATCACGACCCACGGACCCGGAAAAACCACCACCACAAACCGCCGCCACAGAGTTAAGGGATCCGTAGAATGCGACGGTGGCGAAACCACCCAGTTAACGGCAACACGAAACACCATGGGCATCACGAGTACCACAGACATGGAAAAACTGCCACAAAAATGGTGGAAAAACCATGGCCACGGAGGCGGTATTGACGCCACTGCGAACATGACGATAAACAGTACCAGGTGAGGTGAATCAGGGCACAGGTGCACCAAATGAGGCCAGCCGGACCCAGCAGGTCACTGGGAGGCTACAAAAGGGCCACACCCACACCCAGGACAACTCCAAACACAACAATGCAGGCAGCAGCAGCAGCATTGGGACTGGGACTATTGAACCTACAGGCAGCAGTGCACATGGTGGCAGCAATGGTGCAGAGGAGGATGAGGCGGAGGAGGCACAGGCGTCAGTTAGCAAACCCTGCACCCATGCCAAACCCAATTGTACAGCTGGCACGACCCCGCAGGCAGCCTGCAATACCCTGCATCAGGGCCTCACCCTTGAAACTGACCCCAGGACAGATCCACACATTATACCGGCTGGACCGTCCAACAATCATGTACATCACTGCCATGATTGAGGACGACATCAGCAGCCACATTGCCATCTCGACCGCAATCCCCCCCCCTCCTGAAGGTGGTGTCAGTACTGCATTTCCTAGGCACCAGAACTTATCAGCACACAGTTGGTGAGCTGCACAGGCTCTCACAACCCTGTTTTTAAAAAATATTGGGACAGATACTGGACGCTCTGCTGCGCCATGTGTCGGAACACATCGCCCTACCCCGTACACTTGCAGAGGTCATTGCAACCAAGCTGGCATTCCATGCCATTGCAGCCATGCCAAATTGCATAGGTGCATTAGACTGCACTCACATAGAGCTGACAGTACCACGTGCAATGGAGATGGTGTACCGCAATAGGAAACAGTACCACTCACTGAATGTACAGATGGTATGTGATACCGGACTGCTGATTACACATTGCTGCGCACGTTTTCCGGGGTCAACTCATGACTCAATGGTCCTGCAGAATTCCACATTGCCAAGCTACATGGAACGCTACCCTGGACAAAGCACATGGCTATTGGGTGAGTACAACTGCCAATGCATAGGCCCTGTGGAAGTGTGTTGAGTGCCCAGGCCAATGGCCTGTGTAAGTGGGCTGCTACAACTGCACATGCATCACCCTCTGGCCCATTTAATGGACGGTCAGCATAAGCCACACATCACATATCTACACATGACAGGTTGCCACAGTACACTACCTGCCTAAGGAGACATACACCCAAAGCTACCAACAGTCCATACAAGTTGATCCACTCAATCCAGCCACCCACACTTAGGACCACTTCCCCCCCAAAGCACATGACGGCTGCACATGAGACATCCTGCAACAGCCAAATCATCACAGGCCATGGAATGACTCCCCCATGCGTGCTTGTCATTGCACAGTGCCTTACTTACCAACCACTATCGTGTATAAGGTCCACTTCATATGCACAGCAAGTAATAGTGCAAAGTCCAAATGCCACCATCTACAACAATTACCCATGGATGGCAATCACCCGCCCTTCCGACCACGGTTAGGCCCATATGGATGAAAGTATGATGACGCAATATTGCATTGCATCAGATCGTGAGATGAACCACAAACACTGACATGTCCCACACATTTACATCCCATGTAGGTGATGCTGGATATGCACTCACGCCATGGCTGATGACACCTGTACGGAGGCCAAGGAACAGGCACGAGGAGGCGTACAACAGGGCACACGTCCGCACACATGGCATGATTGAGAGGACATTTGGCCTACTGAAGGCAAGGTTCCGCTGCTTGAGGTGATCTGGAGGATCACTGCTCTAAAACCCAGTGAAGACAGGTAAATGTGTGCTTGTGTGTGCCATGCTGCACAATCTGTGCTTGTGCAGGAACATTCCGCTGCCCCCAGACGCAGAAGATGAAGATGGAGATGGGGATGGTGATGGGATGGGGATGGGAATGGGGTGGCAGCACAACCTCCCAGGGGTGCGCAAGATGGCCAACAAGCACGGGATGCACTCATTCGCATTTACTTTTCAGAGACTGCACATTGACAGCAAAGCCAGTGCATAAATGACTTTTGTCTGCTAATGAAATGACAGATGTCCACTCATTATGGTAGTTTTCAAAGGTTTTGTATTATCAATTAAACAGGGACGAAAGTGCATTGGGTAGGGAAGCTGTACACCCATGCCCACCCACCACCCAAACCACCTAAATGTTCCCACCCCCAACCAGGCCCCTAACAACTAACCACCGAATGGGCAACCCCCACCACCCCCACCACCCAAATGTTCCCACCCCCAACCAGGCCCCTAACAATTAACCACCTAATGGGCAACCCCCACCACTCAAACGTTCCCACCCCTCCAACACCCATGGTGTCCCCAAATGTCATGTTGACTGGCATCCCCACATGCCACTATTTGCGGGGGTGCTTGTGCGCAGGTGTGTCCTTGCTGACGGATCCAGTCAACTGACTTGAACGCTCCGTGGGCTGCCAGTGGCAGAGCTGGATGGGGTGGTGCTGGCTGAGGTGACTGTCGGTGTAACTATGGGCAAGCGTCCTTGAAACGCCTGCTGCGCTACCAACATTGACTCGGCAATGCTGGACTGCACACTGTTCCCTTCCCTGACATGGCGTGCCAGGGTGAGAATTGTGGCAGCAAATCGTACAATCGACCTGGTGAGCCGACGTACTGACGTGGCATTGCTCTCCCGCTGCAGCCTGGCCTCCTCCCGCTGCAGCCTGGCCTCCTCCCGCTATTGCATGGCCTCCTCACGCTGCAGCCTAGCCTCCTCCAACTGTCTTTCCACCAGCTGTGTCAGGGTGGCCTGTTGTTGCTCGATGTGCTGCAATCGTGTACAGAGCTCGGCCATGGATGAGTTGGGGAGCGCATGGGGCTGTGCAGTTCTGGGGGGCTGAACTGTAGGCCATGGATGGGTGACAGGCCATCCATGTTGTCCCCCTCACCCTGTTGTACTGCTTCGGCCTGCATGGCCGGGGCACTCCAAACACTCGATGCAGCCTCCTCAGCTGTGCAGATGGGTTGCAAATCGTCATCCGGGGCCAGGGTGGGTGGCTGCATGGGGATGGTGTCGCCTGCTGGTGTGCCTGCTGCAGCCGGTGTGCCTGATGTTGCCGGTGTGCCTGCTGCAGCTGGTGTGCCTGATGTTGCTGGTGTGCCTGCTGCAGCCGGTGTGCCTGATGTTGCCGGTGTGCCTGGTTCTGCCGGTGCCTGTGTGCCAGAGCAGCTCGCATCATCCTCCTGGACATGAGTGCTGCGTTGTGCACCTCAAGGTGGCCGCTGCGTAGCCTCTTGTCCGTTGTCGCTGTCACTTGTCACGACTGTGGGGATACAGAGGGCATGCAGTTAGTTGTGTGGTGTTACGTAATGTGTCCATCACATGCATCAAACATCACAATCCATGTCCACTTGCAATTCAACACTTTTGACTATTGATACACACAGGTGTTTGTCTCTGCTTCCAGTCAGGCACGCACTGTGTGAATTTCGAGGGGTCGTGCTTTGGGGATGTAATACTCGTCGTTTGGCCAGTCAGTGGGTCCATTGGGTCACTCCTGCCCTCTTTGGGGGGGCATTGGGAGTGGGTTCATTGGGTCACTCCTGCCCTGTTTGGGGGTGGAGGGGCTTTGGGAGTGGGTCCATTGGGTCACTCCTGCCCTGTTTGGGGGGGCATTGGGAGTGGGTCCATTGGGTCACTCCTGCCCTGTTGGGGGGGGCATTGGGAGTGGGTCCATTGGGTCACTCCTGCCCTGTTGGGGGGGGGGCATTGGGAGTGGATCCATTGGGTCACTCCTGCCCTGTTTGGGGGGGGGGCATTGGAAGTGGGTCCATTGGGTCACTCCTGCCCTGTTTGGGGGGGGGGCATTGGGAGTGGGTCCATTGGGTCACTCCTGCCCTGTTTGGGGGGGGCATTGGGAGTGGGTCCATTGGGTCACTCCCAATCACACATATGGCTTTGTACTCCGTGCACTTACCAGCCTCCGCAGGTGGGCTCACTCCTGCCTCTGCCTCTCCTATGCTGTGGATGCCTTCGAGGTGCATGACACTGCTGCAGCGCTCCTCCCATGATTGCAGCTTCAGAGGGGATGCAGGGCCTCCACCAGTACCAGTGCTGTGTTGGCGGTGTGCTGTGATGAGGTTGCGCACCCGGAGCCTGAGGTCATCCCACCTCTTGTGGCACTCCTTCACTGAGCGTGTGGTCATGCCAACCGCTGTGCACTTGTGTGCTGCCTCTGCCCACACCTCCTTGCGGTGTTGCTGAGTAGCGCACTGCTGATCTGCACTAAAGAGCATTTCAGCATGCTCAACAATGTGCTCCACCAGTACTGTGAGCTCAGCCTCACTGAAGCGCTGCTTTCTCTGTCTGCGTGCTGGTATCCTGGATGCCATGATGGTGTTGGATGGTTTGTCAGTCTCAGGGAGGTGATCTGACCTGTGGTGTCTGAGGATGGCAGTGGATTGTGCTTTATATAATGGCCGCCTCTCTGTTTCCGTTTTTTCCCCGCGGTCATGGTATATCCGCTTCCGGTGTTTCTGTGTCGCGGGGGCGGACACGTTTCTAGCGCCGTTTCCACGCGTGTAGGTGTTTACATGACGGCGGTGACTCCTTGCGGTCGCGGAAGCGGAGTCACCATCGACACGGAATCACTGCATTCCAGCAAAGCGGACTCGTAATGAGGCCCATAGTCTCTTCTCCCTTTCCATGGCAGTCATTAAAATCAATGTCTAGACATGTAATAAACATATATACAGTAAAACATGCCATGCCACATTAAAACATACCAAGGCTGGCAGCACCCAAATGCCAGTGTAGCCAGGTAATTACATTTAGCAGGACTGCTTTATCAGAGATGCCCATTTTAAAAAGAATCAACCCACAGTAAGAAATGATTAGACTGGCTGCGCCAAGTGCCTGTCAAGCCACTAATAATGCATAGCATGTCTGTATAGCCTGAACATGGATTAACATTGAGATTTAGTGCACAACGCCTGTGCCTCCCCATCCCCCACACATACCCCCTCCCACACCCTACCCCAACCTCCAAAATAAAGCTCCTCGTCTCACAATTACCTCCACGTCCCTCTTCCTCTTCCTCATCCCAGTGCTTATGTGTGAAACACCTTGCCTCATAAGTAAGTACTAGGACAAGGATGAGTGGGACTAGGAGTAATGAAGATTACAGGTAGCTAATCCATGCATTACCTCCCTGTCCCTCTACCTCGTCCCAGTACTTATGTATGAGGCAACATGCCTCATACACAAGTAATGGGATGAGGAAGAGTAGGGATAGGAGTAAGGAAGATTACCAATAAGTGATCAACCTGGAAAAAAAAATCCAGACAGGAGAATGTGCAATAAATATGCAGACAAAGTATAAAAGGAGCCCACCTTTTAAAACCAACAGATTATTATGAACTATACCAAGGGATACAAACTCCAAACAGGAGACGTGTGCTTTAATTACACTTTTATGTGGTCTTGTGGGTATGCATCTGCATTGGGAACATGGCAACCTGGGTGAAATCCTAGTAGCCGAACGTTGGACTTAAGCAAGCATACTTTTTTTAACGCTGTGTCAAAAACACCCAACAAGGTTTATGTCCGCCCTCTGCAAAAGGTGGGTGAACGCTGTCCACACACATGCATCCTCGACATGTACCCTGAAAATCAGCACAGGGCCAGAGTCAAAGAAAATAAACCCTCCAGTCTCCAAGACTGTAGCCACAACCTGGGCAAATATTCATGACTCACCTGCCCCCTCACCCTTTCCACTTTCACCCCCACGTTTGTCTTTCAACAATACTGTTTTATAAAGATATCTTGAAAAGTACACAAACCATAGTAAAGTATTCACACAAATATATAAATCCTTATAGAAATATTCTAGGCAAAAAGTTCACAGTTCTGGCATTATTTCCCCCCCAGCGTGAATGCAAGACTACAAATACTAGAATGCAATTCAGAAGAAGGCAAAAAATTGCCTGTGCATTTTGAAAATGTACTTTCAAGACTTAAAGACAAAAGGCAATGTGTAAAAAGGTTACCTGTTTGTGTTTTAGTGTTTCACAAAGGCAAGCTTTATTACATGGCCTCCAGGAGCAGCCCTGTAGTTATGGTAACGTTGCTCAACCCATAGGAAGAGCACTTTTTGGGTGTCTTATAACTTAGCCCCAACCCCCAAACGAATGCGCAAACGAATCCTCACGAAAGTTTGCAAAAAATGTTTATGGCCCCGTCAGATCGATCTTGCAAAGATTGGTGAGGATTAATCAAGGGGGGGTCAAAGTTATAGCGGGGTCCCAAAATGTGTGGTTTTTCCCATAGACGCAATGGAAAAATATTTTTCCTTGTGTCTACAACCCAAACCGCTGGACGGATTGTCACCAAATTTGCGACAGGAGCGGTGGCTTGGTCTTGAAAGCATGCTTTTGTAAATTTGGTGTGAATCCGTCCAGTAATTTTTTTAAAACAACCAAAAAGTAGGCCAAAAAAAGTGTGATATCTGTGTTCGGTCCTCAAACTCACTCCCTCTTGGGTCCGTGGACGGGTCTCCGATTGGTCTAGAGGGTGACGTGAGGTCCACAGACATGGTTGCGCCCAATCATTGGTCAATACAAAACGTGAGATGCGTCAGATGGAAGAGCCCGCCATGTTGGATCCGTCAACAGCAAATGTCCGGGAAACACATTTTGCGTCATTTGGTGATTGAAAGAGGGGCTGAGAAGGGTGGGGGAGTGGAAAAAAGATGATATGTGGCTATTTTTGTAGGTTGAGAAAGGCTGGGCAGGTGCCGTAGCTGCCCGCGGCGGGGTAGTGTGCGGGCAGCGTTTTGAACGGGCAGCTTGGGAAAGACATTTGGGGTTGTTTGATGGCTGAAAGAGGGCATAGAAATTGTAGGGAAGTGCAATTACAGTAATGTAAAGCTGTTTTTATAGGTGGAAAAAGGGTTTGGATATGTCGTCGGGTTTGCAGTCAATTTTGGTGTCCACGGACATCATTTCAATTGCAGGGGGATGGGGTGAGCTTTATTCATTGACCCTGTATGATACGTACTTGTTATACAGTTCATTGTGTTGTGGTCAGTGGCTAGATTCTGGCTAGACTCAGAATATGTGCACTGGCCACAATGACCACAGCAGTAATATGTGTATTGTAATTATAGGTAATGTAGTAGGAGTATGGCCAGAATCCCAATAGTAGCAATATGTGTAAAGTAATTGTACGTAATGAAGTGGGAGTATAAAGTGTTTGTAATATGGAGATATTATGTAATTGAATTGTATACAGTACTTATGATTGTAGTACAATTGAGGATAGTACTCACAGATTATGTAGTTGATTAAGATTGCTGTGGCTACTTAGTCTTGTAGCATCATGAAGCTGCAATCTATGGTTTGTTTTGTGCAGAAAGAAAAACAGTACGATTGGTTAAGCATGATAGTTCTAAAGCTGTATTGCTGTACAGTTTTGAATATACATTTTGTTTTTCAGACCCTCATAAATAGTACATTTTAAGTACTATGTTTTGTACAACATGTATGAAACACTGCTGTTGTTTTGCCATTACATAATGATTGGGTCATTTGGAAAAGAAATCTGTACTGGATAAAAAAACAAATACAGTTACGTGAGTGTAAAAGTGATAGTATGCTTGTTTGCAGTATGTTGTAATTAAGGGAATGTTTGAAATAGTTAGATAGCTGTTGACGTATTCTAACTACATTAGAGGTTAGAAGATGTTTTGTTATGCAAGAATTGAGATGGCATATTTGAAGTGCTTTGTACTGAAGGGTGTTTTTGAAGTAGTTAGATACCTGCTGGCGTATTGTAACTAGATTGACTTTTAAAAGTGTTCTTGCAGTAATATGGATGTAATTAGATACCTGCTGGCGTATTCTAACTGTTAATTGAGCTATAGTTTAGTGACTGAATTTGGGTTGAAGGAATATTAAGGAAGCATTTGTTAAATTTGACGGTAACCTATGTTTTGAGGTAACAGAGCTATTGTTACAATCAAACCAACAAAACGTTCTTTCCACATATGCAGTGTACTGCCCTGAAGTAGTTGCGGCACCAGCATGGTATATTATTCCAACTGTTGTGAAGGTTTTCTTCCCAAGAGATCCTTGGCCATGTGTGAAGCCTGTAAACTTACAGTTATTGTTGGTACCATGTGCAATGTACCTTAGAAGTATTAATATGACATATTGCTTTTGTGAGTTTATTTGTATGGTGGAACAATTGTTTGAATTGCAAAAAAGGTATAATATGACATGCTTTGCATTTTGCAGAAGCTGGTAAAATGGAATAGATTCACAATTTGGTTTGGATACATGTAGCAATTGTTTGTTAGGTATATGGTCTTGTGAAACATGCTTGCAGAGAGTGCATCTATGCTTCCACGTTTATTAAATCTTGAAGATTGTATTTATAGGGATGTTTTTGGTTTCTAGTACTTGTACAAAGTACATTTGTAATTCTTGTGGATGTTCTTGTCTGTTTATGGTACATTTTACCATTTCTGCACAGTATTCCAATTGTTGCTTTATGCACGAGAGACTGTAAGTGTTGTCAGGATTGTTTGTGGTATTTTTATGAAGGACAACCATTTGCAAATTCAACTGGTCTCAGTCATTCAAGTAAATGTTGTCAACAATTGGTGACCATTGAAAGAGTACATTCATTGTTACATTGGCATAATAATTTACTCCATCTATGTTACTCAATTTAAATGAACCAGAAAGTTCTGTTTGTGGATCTCAAAATACAGGTACTGTTAAAACGTTGTATGAAAAGGTACTTTATGAATGAAAACAATGCAGTACATTTTACAAAGCAGTGCAAAGAAAATCCAATTATTGCTATCATTCCACTAATTTATATCTGTATTTGTTACACAGGTGTTGCAGGTTTGTGGCATATCACACATTTACATAGTGGATTAATGGAAGACTGGGATTCTGCGTCCGGACAGTAATACCTGTTTGTGTGGTTCGGGCCATTATTGATGAACTTCCCAGTGACAGCAGACAGTACCGTTGATTGATGCAGCCAGTATGTCAACCGCAGCAGTATAATTTGTAGTGTTATTTATATCCACTTTACCAAACTAAATACAAATATTAAAAATAATTGAAGGTAAAAGGTTGTGAGAAACATTTGTAAATGCACTACACGTTCAAACATATAAGAGTGTTGTTACTTATTGGTGTGCAATAACACGGGCATGGGCCTATGGCGCTCACTTTATCCTTACATACCCCCCTCTAGTATGAATGACAGTTGGCACCTGTGATGGTGTGCTTGCAAGGGGGCAGGGTGGATGGAGATGATGAAGGTGTGCTCCACCAAGACATCTTATGCACTGTGACTATTGCCCAAATGGCCACTGCAGTCCTGGTGTCTGCAGACTCCCCTTTGAAGATCCCGTTCCTGCAATTAACATATGTATGTGTCAATTGAACTTTGTCGCGGGCCTATTGCGCTTGCCCAATTCTCATCGCCCTCCTATTACTTTTACCTAGAAGGTCAACGTCTGTAGAGCAATGGTGTTTGTAGGCTATACTATTGCAACTGTCTCTTCTTTAATTTACCCACTTACTTTCTCGGCCCACTCCAGGTAATTCGAAATAAGGCTGCAAGACTTATCATTGGCCTAAAGACGAGGGACTGTATATCTCATCCTTGGCCTTCAACATTGGCTTGGCACCTGTAGTGCACCTAATGTCTACATTCTCTTCTAACATTTAGTGTTATACGGATGACAAGCTTCAAGCTGTGTGCTGCACCCTCTCCTCTCCTCTCTCACTTATTGCTGACTGTGTATGTGAAATTCAGGAATGGTGTGCTTCGAACAATATGTGCCTTAATGCCAGTAAAGTAGTGAGATAATTCTTATTAGACCGCTGCTACTGTTTTCCCTATTTCACTTCGGCTGTCCTCCTTGGGTCCTGTATGTACACCTTCCGGTGAGAAATAAAACCTCTGTGTTATCTTTGACTCCACCATCTCCTTATGTCCTCACATTACGGACGTCTTAAAGATGTTACACTACCGGCTGCAGCTACTAAGAGGTATTGTTGATTTTGTCACTTTCCCCCAGAAGCTCACTGTTTCAAGAGCTGTAGTTCTGTGTAGGCTGGCCTACTGTAACAGCCTCTTTCTAAATCTTCCTGCCTCTACTCTTCGACCTCCGCAACTTATCCACACAGCACTGCAAGACTTGTCCTTGGTCTTAACTGAAGGGATGATATATCTCCAGTCCTGAAATCCCTACACTGGCTGCAGTTGGTAGCTGCAAGGATCAATTTCAAGACCATCTGTATTGTTCACAAGGCTTCACAAATAACCAAGAAATAAATTAACAAAGTAAATGAAGTTTGGACTCTCTGGAAAGTAGATACTATGATAAGTGGCTGCAGATTGCAATAGACGAAGAGTTAATGTGCCACAGTGTTAGCCATCTTTGAAGTAATAGGCTAAGGAATGTGTATTGCCAAGTGCATTATGAACATTTGCCTGTGGTCATTGCACATTTACATCTTACTGCCCAGGGCAATGAGGGGCGCGTGCATGAATGCAGAAATTGATATGATCGCAGGAATAGATGTACACAGAAGCTAGTAAGCTTGTACTGCACTGCTCGTGTTTTTACACTTTTAGGTGATGACTGTACTTGTATTTTCGACACTATTATTCCTTCAAGTTTCAGCAATTATGCAGGACAAAGTCTGCAGACTTGGTGGTTGCTTTAAGGATGAAATTGAAGACCTTTGCATTATCCACAAGGCTGTCTGGGCCGTGGGAACACACTACCTGCACCTCTTTCTGACACACTACTTTTCTTCATGATGCATTCGATATTGCCTCTCCAACTCTCTATTAGGGAAATGCTTCTCATAGCTGAGAGCAGGGAGCACATTAGTATGGACGTATAGGGAAATCTGTGCCTGTGTGCGCCAAGCATGAGGTTATTTTTTAAAGAAAATGTACTGTATAGGGAACATACACGTTGATACCGGTAAAATGGAAGTAAATATTGTGATATGTGGTTTACTTGAAATATTTGGTTGTTTTTGTAGTACACTGTTTGCCAGTAATATTGTTAATTTTTGTGGCATGTGTTTCCAGAAAATAAACTGATGCGGACATGCTGTGAATGCTACATGAAGGGTGTCATTGTTATGTGTCCTTCAAAACACTGCACTAAGAATTTGTGGGAGTAAACGTGTCGACAATCCAGAAAGAAATGATAAGATTCACTGTATTAAAAGCAGATATCGGAAAGTAAAGTTTCTATTTCAGGAAACTGTGTTGGAAGCGGTTGGTCCTCCGCAACATCAGAAGAATGGATTCACGAAACGCAATGTAAGCAAGATTTTAAGTAATAGTTATTGAAGTGTGGAAAGTGTACTGTTGGCCACATGGTGAATACTGTGACAGATGAATGTTCAATTTGACGCAAGTAGACATTGTACATGTTACTTAAAACTTTACCTTATAGCCAAAATAAGAATGTACTGTGTGTATTTAATTGTAAAGTGATTACTGAAATATGTTTTTGCATTATCGATTTTACATAGTTATATACTTCCGCTCTTTGCGTATCATGGGTACAGTCTACCAGCTGACGGCTTCTTCAACAGTATTTGGACACTAATTATCAACAACGATATGTGATAAAAAATCATTTGGGATGATCGCCAGACAATTTGTCTTTTCGCGCTTGCAGTAACAAGGAGAAACATAGGCACATATAGGTTCTAAAAAAAGTGTGGATGTGAAAGTGTTGCATTTATTTCAATTTTAAAGCAGTAATTTTTCCACTGTAATGGAGTGCCATGTGCATAGATTATTCGTTGGTTATGGAAGATATTTTTTGGTGAAGAACGCAAAGACTTGCATTTATACATTGATGATCGGAGCTTTTAACTGTGTTCGAAAAAGCTGACAAAGTTTTTGTGGACTTAATTGAATGTTTTCAACGTTATGTCAAAATGAAAAGTATTTTTTATGGTCCCGACTATTGCTGTTGTCTTCAAAATAAAAATGTTCTATCATTTTTGAAAAAAGACACAAAGGTTTTTCGTTTGTTGTGGATTTGTGTGTTTCAGTTTCTTGTTCTGCCTTACATAACTTTATGATGTTGGTGATGACCGGGTACGTTTGGCTACGCTGCCCACTAATGTCATTGAAATAGCTAGAGCTAATTCTGAGCATATAGTGATGTTAGCGTTAGAGGCGGGCGAATGTAATCAGTGCTGCAAGGGCCTTAGAAGTTCGGCCTATAGAATCTTATTGAGTTTTTCTACTTCATTAAGAAATGTAAAGTAGACGGATTCTATGAGATTACTTTTTGCAGTTCCATTTTTCAACTGTGAACAGTGGCTCCTAAAGGACTAAGGTAGGGGGCAGTGTTTCTCATGCTCTTTGATTACAGCTTCAAAAGCACTTCCTCGCCGCTGCGAGTAGTGCATTGCAGTATATATATACAGAGGACTGTTGTTTTAGCAGTGCATGGAGGTGGCTTGAGTTATGGTTGCTTAGCGTACCATAACTGGCGAATTTTCAAAGAGTTCTTCGGTTTTACTTGTAACCATAACATCCTTTAGCAATTTTTTTCCGTTAATATGTTACATGGCCTGCGGTATCAGCCATGTAGTTATGGTTAAGTTGCTCAACTGATAGGAAGAGCACTTTTGGGCAGCTTATAACTTTGCTCCACCTGGACCAATCCTCACCAAACTTTGCAAAAAAAAGTATATGGCCCACTCTGAATTTTTTTGCCAAGTTTGGTGTGGTTTCGTCAAGGGGGGGCAATGTTGTAGGGGTTCCCAAAAGTAGTTTTTTCCATAGACATAATGGGAAAAAACTTTGCTCATGCCTGCAGCCCAAACCGCTGGATGGATTTTCACCAAATTTGCAGCAGGAGCGGCGGCTTGGTCCCGAAAGCGTGCTTTCGTTAACTTATTGTAAATCTGTCCAGTAGTTTATTTCAAAACAACCAAAAAGTAAGTCAAAATAATTAGTGATATCTGTGTCCAGTCCGCAGACTCATTTCCCTGTTCGGTCCGCAGACCGGACTCTGATTGGCTTAGAAGGCAAGGTGGTATCCGCGGACAGTGAACGCGCCCACTGATTGGATAGTGAAAAGCGTGAAGTGCGTCAGATTTTTGCCCATCTTGGATTCGTGGACAGCGGCCGGTGTCCGCAGACATCGCGGTAAAACCATATTAAAAAACAGAACATTGCGGCAATCCAAGATGGTGGCTGTTGAAGGAGGATGCGTCTGATCGTCTCTCCTCTCAGGACTGCAACATTAAGCCCATCAACATAGCATATCGGGCGAATCGGAGATTAAAACATAACAGCTGGGCGGCATTTGATCAACCCCTGAGAGAACGAGAGCTTAAGTGCCACCGTAACTCGGGGCTGAAAGGGTGCACTGGACGAGCAGTGGGCCCGCGCCGAAGGCAGTGCCCACCTGGGAGAGAGACCGCTACCGTCACATTATCCCCATAAGCATAACACAAAATGCTATTGGAAATGTTGGAAAAACGTATTGTGTCTATGTACTTTACTGAGAAATGTAAAGTAGATGGAGTCTTTAAGATGTTTTTTTAGTTCTATTTTTTAACTGTGAAAGGTCGCTCCTAAAGGAACCTTTCTTTTGTTGTTTTAAAAAAGAAAATGTTTGCAGGAGAGCTTAGAACGTAAGGTGAGGAGGGAAATGAGGGAAGAGGCACCAAGCACTAATATGGAGGGGCAGGTGGACAGGGGAAGATGTTGTGCGTGTGTTACTTCTAAGGTAGTGGGCAGTGTTTCTCATGCTCCTTGATTACAGATTGAAGCACACGTTGAAATTGCTTCCCCTGCAGAGTGGTGTGTTGCAGTATATACAGAGGACTGTTGTCTTCCAAAGACATGGATCAACAGCCTCTTGTATTGCTTGCAAGGTATCTAGCGGGATTGTGTGTGCCACAGAAGTAGGCTGTGTGATTACAGTATTGCTTGAGGAAGATGAGGTGGAGGAAGACAGCCTACTACTTGCTGAGAAAGGAACAACCTTTCTGAGAGAATTGCGGTCGTTGGATTTGGTGTGGCGGCGCATGGAGGTGGTCCCGTAGGAGTACTGTCCAGGTAGTCCGCGACTGAGTACAAAATTGCATTTCACTTTGGTAGCTTTAGCCTTTGGTACACTCCGAACAGTGGTAAAGACCTGCCACACCCATAAATCTATCTGGGTGCTAGAGGTAGGCACTTCCTCTACCTCATCTTCTTGGTGCTCTTCATTGTCTTTGGAAGTGCTGTGCTTTTTTGTTTTGAATGTCCTCCAGCTGGTGGTGGTGGTGGCTCTTGGAGAGGAGGGATGCACAATTTCCCTTGCACAGCTCCTACACCTATTCGTACTCATTATCCATTAACAATCTAGTACACAGTACATACTTGGAAGAATTTTAGCAAAACTGCTATTTATCTTAAAATGGCATCAGCTAAGGCCATCCCTCCTCCCCAAGAGACACAACCACTGTTGTAATCAAGGAGCATAACAAACACTGCCCCCTACCTTAGAAATAACACAAGCGCAACATTTTCCCCTGTCCACCTACCTCTATATTAGTGTTTGGTGCCTCTTCCCTCATTTCCCTCCCCACCTTTCATTCTTAGCTCTCCTGCCAAAAAAATATATATATCCAAAAACCCAAAAACAACAAAAGAAATGTTCCTTTAGGAACCAGCTTTCACAGTTCAAAAATAGAACAAAAAAAAACGTATAGACTCCATCTACTTTATATTTCTCTGTAAAGTACATAGACTCAATAAAATTTTCCAACATTTCCATTTGCATTTTGTGTTATGCTAATGGCAATATTGGGGCATTCATCCTCCGTTCCAGGGACTGCAACGGTGGATACCGGCCGAGCAGCCCAAGTTATCAGCCCAAACGAAGCAAGGGTGGATAACAACGTCTCAGGACCATGATCCCCCCATTCCAGCCCCTGAAATGGGGGATGAAGGCCATTAGCAGCCTAGGTTCCCAAAGCGGGAACCCGTGGTACTAAAAAAGAGGATTTTTCGTCCTACACCGGGACGCCACGTTTAGGAAGGAAAATCCTTTTCCAAGATGGCCACCATGGAAAGGGAAGGTGGGGGTTCCATACAGGGCCCCTCTTCGCTTTCCAAGGCAGCCTGCAGAAGGCAAAAAGAACACCCTATGACCATATTACCATGAGCACATTTTTCTTCCCTTTCAAATCTATCCTAATTTCGAATAACTTTACCACAAAGCCAGTCCCAGGTGGACATGGCCACTTTAATCCTATGTTTTGTCCCTTGTGGTCATGGCCAGTAGCCAGATTTTCCGTATCATGACCTTATATCATGAACCAGACATTCTGGCCACTGCCCATGGCTACAGCCTACTCCTCAGTCACTAAAGCTATACCGCTATTTTCTTTTAACTACATTATGACACTTGTCAAATAAGAAAACACTGCCACATTTGCAAAACCATGCTTGTAGATCCTTGCCAATATGCCTTACGCAAGTTTGCTGGAGATCCACCCACGTTTTATTTTTGCAAAAGTGTCAAATGAATGCACATACAATCTTCATATAAGCTACCCCCTATGCAAAAAATCCCACCAAACTTTGTAAACTCATTCGAAATCAGGTCAGAAATATCCCACCCATCTTCATCACCCCTCAACTCCCCAGACATTATTTCATAAGTTTCACAGGTGCAATGCTCAGAAAATATTATTGTCCCGAGGGTTCGGCCATGTATTTTTGTACATACGTTGATCTATCGCAAACATTTCCAATTCACCTTAACTCACTTTTCCTCTTTTAAAAACATACGAAATCTGGCAGCAGGGCGCGTCCATCTTCTGCTATTCTTATCCATTGCTGCATCTGGGTCAACTGCCTTGACGTCACTAAATCATATGCCCCGCCCCTGAACCTCACATCACCAAACCTAGTGATATTCTACACCTTTCTCTGTGACGTTCCTCGTCAGCATAGCCAAACGCGCCCAAAATCACCTATGTGACGTTACGCAGAGCCCGAAAATCAACACACATCGACTAACAACACAGCACGTCACAATTTGCAATATTAAACCGTACTTTAAAAGAAAACAATAACACTGTACCATTTGTAAAGTACTTTTATTTCACAAGAAAAGCTCCGAGAACATCCGACTATTGCCATATTCAATCAAATTGCAAATGTGTTTCTTCGCTCGCGATCCAAAATCCTTATCGTGAGGCACACGTTGTTCTTTTTGCGTGCACAAAGTGTTCATTTTCGGTAAAAGAACTGCTTGGGTCGCACAGTGAATTCCAGTGCTTCTGCATCAACTTGGGGCTAGACCACTGTAAAGGATGTTATGTTACTCCTAATCGCTAGTACAACTTAAAGGCATATAGGCCCTGGCCGATCGTCCCAAAAAAGAGTCACTGTCATCCAGGCGTTGACCGCTAGGTTCAGCTGCCAATTAACATAGCCGTCAGTTGGCATCTGTACTCTATGACAATTGCAGAAAGGCAGAACATATCTGTTTCGAAAACATAACAGAAAATGTGTCTCAATACTCGAACTTTATTACAATGTATCTATTGACTTATTAATTCGGCATAGAGTTTAAACTAACGATTAGCACAGACATCAAACAATCTCAACAAAGAGAAAACAATGTGGAAACTGATACACAATGCGATATGGTCATACATGACATTTTAATGAAATATTAGCGTTGAACCTGGGTGAACTTAGTGGTGGTCTACATGCACCTCGATGCTGCACTCCCCATAACCACGTCAAAAAGACAACTACACACAAAGATAGTACTTGTGTTTCATTGCAATAAGCAACACAGAACAGACAAATAGAATATAACCCAAAAATAATCTTCAGATAATAATAAGGTAATGCTCATTCCGGTATACAATTGTCGAAAATCAAACTTACATTATATTCACCATTTCCATTCTCTTGGCATAAGTCAGACCGTAACGCTCACTGCGTTCGCACCAAAAATTCTTCATAAACTGAATTTACATGTTCCTTACACACTTTTGGAATGCATAACCTTATCAAATCTTCATTATTACAAACCTCCTCTCATTGCATTCCTTACGGAATGGTCCCTTTCGCTCAAGGTAAAAAAACAATTGAACCGTATACTATGTGTCCCATGCATGGGCTTCCTTAGCTCGCAAACAAACATTTAAAGCTGGTGACCTTCACTCAGAATCAAAATACATTCTCACTTTGCAACAACTTGCTCACCGCATCCATGAAAACTGTTATTCTCACAAATGTGCAGGGCCGCTCTTTGCATCAGACACTGCAGGTGGCTGCCTCAGATGCCAGACTCTAGGGGGCGCCAGTCTGACTCCATTATTATTTTAATTACATTTTAACACAGACACATTAGTCCTTTATTTGCCGCGTTCTGGTTGTACGACCAGCACATCAATTTATAAACATCAAGGGGCTGATTCATGGAATTATTTGCGCCGAAAAACAGGGATTTGTGTGCCATTCTGTCCGCAAATCCACATTTGTTGAACAGGGATTTGCGGGCAGAATGGCGCACAAATCCCCGTTTTTTGGCGAAATAATTCCATGAATCAGCCTCCAAGTGTTTTAATTAAGAGTGTAAAATAACCCAAAATTGCTTCTATTTAATATCAACAAATATTCGGCAACCAATATAAACAATATAGAGTAACGGGCATTCAGAATGGAGTATTACTCTGTAATACCACAAGATAAAGTTGAGGTTGCAGACTACAGAAGCAACAATCTATATTTACAAGTCCACAATTCCACGATTATACACCTCCATCCCTTGAATGCCAAAATGCAATTTCTTTCTCCTGTACTTTAGGCACATTATATTGTGGAACACCTCCAAATGTACCGTGTGACTTTCGTGACAAAAAAACACCAGTTTTTGCTTCTTGCAGCCATATCCCATCCCATCCTCATCAACCCTCACCTCCTCAGAGATTATTTGATAACTTTAACAAGTGCAATGTTGTGTTTTTTAATATGTTTTTGCAGTGATGTCCGTGGACACCAAAACACGGATCCAAGATGGCGGGCGCATCGGAACAATCTGACGCACTTCACGCTCTTCACCATCCAAACAGCGAATGCGTTGCATGTCCGCGGACATGACATAAGCCAATTAACCAATCGGTGTCCTGTCCGCGGAGCGAACAGGGAAGTGTGTCCGCGGAGCGGACATAGATATCACTAATTGTTTGAGACCCACTTTTTGATCGTTTAAAAAAAACTACTGGACGGATTTTCACCAAATTTACAAAAACACGCTTTTGGGACCAAGCCGCTGCTCCTGCCGTAAATTTGGTGAAAATCCGTCCAGAGGTTTGGGCTGTAGGCGTGCGCAAAGTTTTTTCCCCATTCACTCTATGGGAAAAAAAGAAATTTTGGGACCCCTCCTATAAGTTTTCCCCCCCTGGACCAAACCTCACCAAACTGTGCAAAAATTCAGAGTGGGCCATATACTTTTTTGCAAAGTTTGGTGAGGATCCGTCCAGGGAGAGCGAAGTTATAAACCACCCAAAAAGTGCTCTTCCTATGGGATTAGCAACTTAACCATAACTACACATCCACGGTAATGAGGAAAATGTTATATTATGCCAACAAAAAACATGTTTTTGGTTATGCTAAATATGAACATGTAAATATATGGTAGATAGTACATAGTCTCACCGTCTGAAAGGCCTGCCACCTTATGGGTTTCTAGGGAAGGCTACCAGAATTCTTATGGAAACGTTAACACCCAGGGAAACCCCACTGCCAAACGCCTAGCACAATCCTTAAGAACAAACAGAACAAACCACCATTGCCTTCAAATACCCTCCAGTGTGGGTCTGCGTGGGGTTTTGCAGAGGCTGAGAGGAAGCACAATAGGAAACAGCCACTCTGTAGAGTATGAGTGCCGCCCCCTTCTGTTATTTGCTCCTCTCCATCAAGGCTTGGCTGCCTGCCACAGACAG
This sequence comes from Ambystoma mexicanum, assembly GCF_040938575.1. Classification (NCBI taxonomy): domain Eukaryota; kingdom Metazoa; phylum Chordata; class Amphibia; order Caudata; family Ambystomatidae; genus Ambystoma; species Ambystoma mexicanum. Next base: position 916,314,642 of record NC_090932.1, read on the forward strand.
AAGACTCTCGAACTTCAAAAAGAAATTGTTTCTTTTGGAAGTTACTCTGCTTCATAAAGAAATGATTTCAGTGCGGAAATAATTTCTTTATGAAGCAGAGTGACTTCAAAAATAAACTATTTATTTTTTAAGTCCGAGGCTCCCCCACCACTCCATGACATGGGAGAATGAAGTGGGGGGGGGGCCTATGACTTCAAAAATAAATCGTTTCTTTTTTAAGTCACTCTGCTTCATAAAGAAAATATTTCTGCACAGAAATATGCATCGCAGGGGCTACGCTGGTACCTATAAATAGAGTGAGAACCAGAATAAATGTGTTTGCTGTACAGGAGTGAGAAGGATTGTGTAGTACGGAAGTTACTCAGAGATTCAATTAAGGTTTAGAGAAAGTCCAGAAAGAGCTCTGGGAAATCAAGGGAAGTACTACACAAAGGCCTCAGAAAGCCCCTTGAAAGAGCAGGAGGACTTGTAAAAAAAGAATCTAAGAACTATTTGAAGATCGCATATTAAGGAGAACAGTGCTAGAAAGCAATCCAGGAGAAGAATCCAATTCTTCTGGAATTGATGTTGTTTAGTAATAGTGGTAAGGCCAGCCTAGACTAGTTTTGGGATGGAGGCTAGACTTTTGGTTATGGACTTCACTATTAACAACGAGCAGCCTAGTTTAGTTGATTTAGGTAGGGAAACCCTTAGGATAGGGAAAGGTAGGCATTTTCTTTATTATTTTACAAGAAATCTTGTTGAATATGGCACTCATTTGTCTATCTGCTCCTTCTGTCCTTCCACAGCTGTTTGCCTTACATCAAGCATGATATCTTTTTCCTTGGGTCATTTGCTGCAAGAGCAACCTGCAAAAATGCAATCCTTGTTTTCTTCATCTGTCCTCATAAGTAGACTACATATGATGCTCTGACACCAAAACCTAGATTCTGGAGTACTCTGAATGTTTCAGAGAATGGGGTTGCATTGCAGGTTTAAGGGCCAACAACCATTTGCCTTACATACATCTAAAACAATTGGGTATTAGCAATGGGTTTAAATATGAATTCACAGATATGACTGAAGGCACATGGAAACTGGTCCTGTAAACTGTAGCATAGCAACTGTTATTTCTCCCTGGCTTTGTCATATACAGATTTATTGCATTAATCACAGACACATATTCCTCTTGCCGGCCAGGAGCTAATCCAGCAATCTGAACGCTGAAATAATATGTATTTTCTTTCCAATTGTCAGGGGTGTCCTGTAGGGGCGTTTTGGGGTAGCAATCACTACATTATCTTGCATTTTGCACCCCTTGTGGACTGCTTTGTACCCCATGTGATTTAACCAGTATGTCACATAATCTTTCAAAACGGCTCTTTGTATCAGATTATCATTATTATTATAATAATAATTATTATTATTCCTATTAGTATGACTACTTCTAGTATTATTATATTTACTATTATTAGTAATAGTAGTAGGCGTTTCTTAAAGGGGCAAGCACCAGGAAAGCATGGGTCAAGTCACGCTTATAATAAAGAACAGCAGATGTCCCCAGTCTTGTGGAACACTCCTGTCCTTTGCACACCCTATATATGTTGAATAAAGAACCAAATACTTATACAATTCAACAGAAATTCTTGACTCACATCTCGTTGCTTGTGCGATATTCATTTTTATATGTTCAAACAGACATTTTATCCAAGATAATCTTAAAATTAGTGAAATATGTAATTCTTCAAAATATCCTTAACAAAAATAAAAAGGTTAAATGGAAACATTTCCTAAGTTAGAAACAATTATATTCATTGTTTAACTTATATTCAATGTTCAGTGTTAAATAACATGTGTTAATTCTGCTCAGTGCGTTTCGGGAACTTTTCCCTTCTCCAGGAGCTGCTAGATCCTTTTTTTGTTGTGCTTCTTTCATTTCTAAAATTAATTAAATCAAAATAATATTTCAGTTACTATTCTCATGTGTATTCTTAAATCATCTACATGTCTGTCATGTGTAATTCTGAGATCGGTAGTCACCTGGATGATGCTCCAACTATGCAGGTTTCAATCAAGATTTAAGTGCTGTTCCTTGCGGCATGGTTTTAGGCCTGTGTTCCTATATGATCTGTAGCAACCTGTAAGTATGATAATATGTAGGGTGATCTTATAAAAGGTGCTCGGCTCTATCTTAAAAAGCTGCTTTCAGTTAAAAACAGGCTAACATTTCAAGGAGAGAGTACAAGATTAGGTTTATACCTCTTGTGAGTGGATCCATGTGTGATCCTTTAACACAGTAGATTCCACGTTCCTCAATATAGAGTGGTTATATTGCATCTTCAGGCTGGCATGGTCATGTCCTTCCTAAAACATATGGATGAGAGTTCTGTCTCTCTCTGTTAAAATCCCATCACATTTGTGGTAATATATTAGTTTGCTTCTGTTCTTACCTCATATGGGAGTGTGGGGGTTTACCCTGTAGAACAGCAGTGCATGTTGCCTTAGCTGTACCCTTAGCTGTACCGCCTTAATAGTTTAAAGATGACACTGTTCGTATCCTATAATTCAATAATGATACAGTATTTCAAAGGTTTATCCTATACCAATATGGATGTGATACTATCTCATGTATAATTCTCTATTGTTAATTTCATATTACAACCATATAGCTCAAGTTCTAACATCTCTCAGTGCCAACCCTGAATTACTTATGTGTGGGTACAACCAGCCCTTCTGCATTAGTTTTGCACAGGTATTCCCATTGGTCCACTGGGTTATCAACTACAAATAGAGAGAATAGAGGGAATAGAATATAAATCACGCTTATACCAGTAAATGATTACCCTCATTATGGTAAGCAAAGCATACAAATGTAGGTAATGTTTGCTATGTGGCGTCCCGAAGCATGGAAGCACCACATTGTGGTGCAAGCAGTGACAAATGTGATGGGAGCCCGCCAAGGGCAAAAGGTTCAACTGTAGGAGGGGGGTAGTTGGACGGAAGGCCCCCCTGCAATGAGCAGGAAGGAAGGTGGAAAGAAGGATGGGCGAAATGAGGCAGGAAAGTACTGAAACATGGAAGGATATGAAAGGAGCCGACTCACATGAGGAAATCGGCCCCAAAGGGAAATAAAGGAAATTGATGCAGGAGAGAATTGCCGGAATTGAAATGACTGATTTGTGTATTCCTGGGAAGAAGCAGCATATATCCACCTTTTTCACCTTGCCTCGTTTTCACTCTCCACCTTGCTCATCCGCCTCACGCTGCCTCGTTCCACCTCCTCGTTCCACCTTATGTCAGCCTCCTATCTCTGCCTCTGGCAATCTCTGTCTTTCGCAAGCCAGCTCTCTTCACCCACCCCACTCTCATACTGCTTTCAGCTTTTATCAGGGTTCAGCCGCTCCCTGGGAACCATCTGTCATAGTGTCAGCCTCTGGGTATGTTTATTAGTACAGCATAGGTTTTGGTGCAGCATCTTTTGGTTTGGCTGCCACCTTGGTTTCCAGAGCTATGCTTCTAATACTGAAGTAGGGACCGGCCTTAATCAAAAACTCACTGTTAGTCTGCTGATGTACCTGCCCTAGTGAGAATGCTACCCGTTCAGTTTCATTCACATTAAAAGTTGAATTACGATCTTTCCCTCTTCTCCCTGGCCGGGTTCCCTCTATTGGGCTTTATTAAACGAACCAGTAAAAGGGCTTTCTTTTACCTGACAACCCAGGGTATTTCTTAAATTGGCAAGCAGTGTGGAAGCTTGGGTCAAGTGGCACTCTCTTTCCAGGGACCTGGGTAGTGGTGGGTGGTCCAGGTGACATCCTCTGGGCCCAGTATTATTCTGTAAGTGGTGGCATCTGGCCCATATAACCACTACATCCGCTGTGCCCAGGCACAGGCAGGGGTCTTCGTCTCAGTATACACTGGCATCCTCATTGCTTTGAGCTTTCTGTATGCAGCGTCTTCAGGTCTGCACCATCATAAGCCACTATCCCCTTCCTTTAACCGATTCACAATCACACAAGGGCTGACTATTGATATGCATTCATATCCACACATCCGCTTAATATCATTCAATTAATTGAATTGTCTGAGGTGGCTTTACTATTGATTAGAGGGCCTGCTGTCGCCTCATTAACAATATATAGTGGAAACGACAAATGATGGCCACCGTTGGGTATTATGCATGGAGCTTAAAGATCCAATCTATAATACTGAATGCATGCCCACATTTGCTGTGGGTATACATTTAGTTGGTCACATAGCACAGCAAGTAGAGCCTGCCGACACAGGTTCGTATCCCACCAGGGCCAAACTCAGCCTTTCATCTTTCCTAGGTCGATAAATGAGCACCACACACCGTGGGTAACAATAAGCAGCGCTCAGGTGTCTGAGGGTGCGTGGCGCTATATAAATTCAAAGAAAAAAAGGTTAATGTGGGCATCCCCACATTTGCAGGAGAGCATCGCTCCTTGCAGGTGAGGAAATCCCTCTTGCTTCGGCACAGTTTCATAATGACAAAGCTTGTGCACAGGCACACAGGGCAGTGAACAGAAAGGAAAGCCTGACACTGGTGAGGTTGCCTGCATTCAATGAGCACCCAAAAGGTGAACTTTGAGTGGGGGGCAAGAAGGGTCTTTTCAAGTGATATTTCCATCCCACCACATTGACTTGTATAAAAATCAGAAGCTCATATCTTAGTTTTCACACTGCACTACTGTAAATTATATTACTCTACAGATGGCAACTGACCCAGATATCATTAGCGCCGACTTTATTGAGTTCTGGAATTTTAGCCTGTATTACATTTCATTCTGGGACTTGTAGTCCCATAATTATGTGGGAACAAGGTAGACTGCAACTTTTAACATTCACTGTAGTTTTGGCTGAAAACAGATACACAACAAGAGTAATTTTGCTGTATAAGACATTTCTCATGTTTCCTCATAGACCAGGTGTGTAGGAGAAAATGTTCAAAAGTGGATCTCAGAACTGAAGTAAATGAAAGCAAGAACAACATTGCAAACACTTGAATTGTTCTAGCAATGCTTTTATACATATTACTTTCATGTTGCTATAAAAAGGACAAAAGAACAAAAGTAATTACAAAACGAAAATGATCAAGCACACATAGGAAAACATCTTGTAGAGTGAAGGGCTAGAGAACATATGTAAGTAAACATTCACATAGTACTGGGTACCTTGCAACTGGCACGTGATGGGAGTACCTGAGCATATCATTACAATGTATGGCCATTTGATGGCGGTTTACTGCATCAGTGCGTATGTGTTGGTGTGTGCTTGTGTGACTCCGTGTCAGTACATTTATGTATGTGTTAGTCCAGAGGTTTGCAACCTTTGGCTCTCAAGAGGTTTTGCACTACAACTCCCATTAGTCCTAGCAATCACGGTCAATGGTGGGGGATCATGGGAGTTGAAGTCAAAAATATCTGAAGAGCGGCAAGTTGCAGACCACTGTGTTAGTCCAAGGGGATTTGTATGTCTCTTCCATTGTGTGCATGCATATAAGCAGGGACGTCATTTCACCAAAATGCCAGGGGTAGCGGAAGTGACATCACGTGACCCTTGACCCCCTGATGACATCACAGGACGTGATGTCATTTGACCCCACCCCAAAGTGGTACACGACCTTTCACCCGTTGACAAAACAGGAAGTGGCATCACATAGCATTGTACACTACGAAAAATATGGCTACGATATCACTATAATGTGATGTACATTTCATACAAGAATGGACGGCCATATGTATTGTTAAGATCAGTGTGTATAGGCCCATATGACCAAATTACTGTGACTGCAAGCAGACGTCCATGACCAAATGATAATGATGTGTTATTATATAGCACTTACGCTTAAGTGCTTTATAAAGAAAAAATATACACACAATATCACGCAACCTGTGTTGGTACTCATTTATCGACACCGGATGGATGAAAGGTTGAGTTGAGGCCTTTATGAACAGACTAAATCAGTGACTCACCCCATCAAGTTTGCCTGAAATACACCTTTAATGAGTCCAGCAATTATTGTATAGAATTCCAGAAAGACACATTATTGGGCATTCCTATTCTTTCTTATTTAGGGTCAGTGTTGAAAGTGTTAGACTTGTGGCACTCCTGTTCTTATTTTTCTTCTTTTTTTAAGGGGCCTGAACAAGAAAGCCAGCCAATCTAGAAGTAAAGAGCCACAGGGTGCTGGCCACAACCCAGGAGCTTGCATTACAAAAAAAAAACTTTAAAAAAACAAAAAAAAATCCCTTTTATTTTTGCTTTTTTTTAGAGGTCGCAAGGGAGACCACAGAGGTCGCAAGGGAGACCTCAGAGGTCACAGTTGCTACCTCTGGCGACCCCTAAATGACGTCCCTGCATATAAGTGTAAGAGAATAACCAAAAAAGTGATGGGTGGAAGGTTTTGAATACATCTGAACCACTGTCACTGCTCTGTGCAACCTTCCATACCAACGTTTTTAGCCTGTCTGTGCAATTCCAAAGGGGCCCAGTCATATGACACTCAGCTCTTTGTTGCGTTCTCCTCTTTCACGCCTGACATTCACTCTACTCTCTCAACTTGCCTGTCTGCTATCAAATACTAGATGACCTCCCACTTTCTCACTTTGAATGCCGGTAAGACCGAAGTCTTAGTCTTTCCCGCAAACACTCTCCCACCACAGTCTCCTCCCCCATCCATCTCCTTTCCCCCTTCCAGCATACCCATCTCCCCTACAGCCCGCAATCAAGGCCTGTACTTTGACTCTAACCTTACCTTTGCCCACCATATCTCTCTCACATCCCGTGCCTGTCGATTCCATCTCTAAAACATTCGCAAAGTCCGCCCTTTCCTTACTTTCCATGCCTCAAAACTTCTCATCTCGTCTTTAATCTTCTCATGACTTTTCTACTGTTCTGTCACCTTCTTTGGACTTCCTCACTCACGCCTTGCTCATCTTAAATCTATCTATCATTCAGCCATTCGCTCACTTTTTGTTCTTTCTTATCGTGACTCGACCTCTTCTTCTCTTGCCTCACTTGGTTAGTTATCTTTCCACTCTCAACTTAAGTCAACTTTCTTTGCCTAGTGTTCAAATCACTACATGGTCTGGCCCCTGACTATCTTGCATACCTCCTTTCATTCTACTCTCCCTCTCGTTCTCTCTGCTCCTCGGATCTCTTTAGACTGACTGTTCCCCGTCCTCCCTGCGATCAATCCCGATTTTGCTCCTTTCAGCTCCTCGCCCCTCTTCACTGGAACTTGCTCCCACTGTCCCTTCGCTCTATTACTTCTTACTTTCTATTCCGTTCCTCCTTAAAAATTCACCTGCTTCAGTACCCTGATTAATTGTTACCGCCTAAACCTGATCCATGTTTTGCTCCACTGTTCTTGTGTACTGTTGATCTCCTATGCGATCCATGTTACCTGTACCTGATCCATGTTTTGCTCCACTGTTCTGATGTACTGTTGATCTCTTATGTAAAGCGCTATATAAAGAACAATATTAATACAAATACAAATACAAATATACAAATCAGCCAGGTACTGTAACCAATGGGAGCATCCCAACCTGAGCTGCTAGGCCAGGTCCCCTCACCACAGAAACACAAGCAACCCCAGACATGTTTCAGCCTTATTGGGCCTCAACAATGAGGTACAGCTTGGTTCCCCAGGGAACAACGAGGAAGGGAACCACGGCTAGGATTATCCTCTCTCACACAGGGAGACAACCTATAACCAAAAAAGTGATGGGTGGAAGGTTTTGAATAAATCTGAGCGACTGGCACTGCTCTGGGCAACCTTCCACACCACTATTTTTAAGTCCCGTTGCGCCAATGCATAAGGGGTCCAAGCCACAAGCGAATTAGCCAGGCACTACAACTAATGGGAGCAGCCCAGCCCAAACGGATAGGTCAGCTCCACTACGCACAAAAACACACAACCCCAGACATATTTCGGCCTTTTTGGGCCTCATCAGTGAACTGCAGCTTGGTTTCCTATGAGGGAGCAACATGTCTGGGGATGCTTGTGGTCTCGTGCAAAAGGGATGTGACCTAGCAGATCAGGCTGGACTTCCCCTTTTTTGGAGTGGGACAAAGCCTGATTTGCTTATGGTCTTTCCTTTTTTGTAATGGCTGAAAAGCGATGGTCTGGAGGGTTGCCCAGAGCTGTGCCAGTACTTATGACTGATTCAAAACCTACTAGCCATCAACTTTTGGTTTTGCCTTATGTCTAAGAGTGCATAGGCGGGAGTGTGGTATGTAATTCTGTGACTGTGTGCAGAAACACAGATCTGCATGTTCGTCAGAGTGAATGTATATGTCAAGGGCATGCATGTGTGTGTACACTTGAGAGTTAACTTCTGTTCTCCTGTCAGTGCATGTATGTTTTATGTGTGCATATGAGCATAACATGATAATGTATGGCATAAAATGGAACTATCTAGTCATGTGGTAGGAAAACCAGCCCACCTCATTTCAATATGTTGTTAATGTGATGTCAGTATGGTTTGAGAACCTGAAGTTCATGGCCATATTACACAAATATATACAGTAGCGCAGGCAGCTTTTGGTGTCAGGGGGGGAGGATAATAGGGCACCAGTGGGAGACTGGGGTGCACTGGGCACCAGAGGGGAGCCAGAGGGACTGCCGCACCCCTGTGCCTACCCTGGCTCCACCACTGAATATATGCCATGTGAGCGAGGTTCCTGGACATATTATGGGATTTCCTGGGCATCTAGTGTCATACTTACACTGCGACCCTGACACACCCATTCATAAAACACTACACCCATACATACAGCCACTGTTACAGCTGCACATAAACAACTCATACAACCCAAAATCAATGCATTCAACAGACATGTATCCCAAATGCTCATCCACGGACTCTCCATCAACCCATCCATCTACACAACACATGGCCTGCTGGCTTTGCGGATGATTATTTGAATTATTTTGATTTTGTATGTTCTCCTCCAGTGGTGCCCTTGCCATGACCTAGTGTTCTTGAGCAGCCTGGCACGCGTTCCTGCACCCACCGATCACTCTACTCACAAAAGCACCAAGCGCACTAATAGAGGCGTCAGAAATATAGAAATAGCGCCTTTGTAGCCAAGACATTGGAGCACCGCCCGATTTTCCTCGTGTATTCTGCACTGCTCTCCGAAGCCGCGAGGAAACAATGGGCGCATTGGCCCGGTTGTGTTTCTGTATCGTTAGAAGGCCACATAGACAGAATCGCACGCACACGCGCATCCAAATCCAGAGAGCCCGGCCAAGAATTTGGATGCCTTTTTTTCTTTTATTTTCGAAAGCATTTTGTGACGGAACCACGGAAACTCGGCTGTCAACCTTGAATCGAACGCCTCAAACAAAGAGCCACGGTGAAAGTGTGGTCACGAGCAGGTAAGCAAATGCCTACACCTATTGTGTTCAGAGACACAAGGTGTTCGTCCTTCCGGGACGTTTTTTTGCCAAACAGCCAGAAAAAAACATTTGTTTTGCCTGGAGATGGAAATATTTCTGTAGGTCCTTCAGGCATAGAGAGAGGTGCGTACACGATACAGCATTTAAGTGGATGTCCTTAAAAACTAAGTAACAAAGCACAAAGCACGTTTTGGCAGTCTAGAATATAGTTTTTTTTTTTCCCTTTATCTGTCTTCAATACTGGAACAATATCTTTTTTTCTTTTAATTCTGGGACCGTTTATACGCCTCCATTTAAATAGCAATATCACAGAACATGTGCCAAAACATCAACTAACCACTTTATGTTTGACCACTCCTACGAATCTTTGTGGCGTTTCCATTTTGAATGTCATATTTTTTTCATATTCCAATGCCATTCGCTCCCACTGTAATGGGTCACTGGGCACTGTCAATAGGAATGTGATGGAATAAGGAAACAGGGCATCCTCTGAAGAGTAGCTGAGAAATGTAAGAATTGAAAATAGGGGCGTTTTTAAAAGTCATTTACAGCTTCAAAAAGCCATATAGGTTTGAAACAGTGACTTCTGCCATGGATATATTTTAATTATTGTATTTAAAACTGTTACTTTAAAAAAATTCAATGCTTGAAATAAAAATCAAGCATTGAATTTTTTTAAAGTAACAGTTTTAAATACAATGGGGCATACGAGGCCCCATTTAAATACACTTTATTGAACAGTTTTCATCAACGCAACAAATTCTAGACCAGCTTTAGGCTCGAGCAACGCAGGGACATGCGCGACGTAAGAGTGAAAGGAAGAGAAAAGGAAGGACAAGGAGCAACGTTGATGGTCATCCAGCATGGTAGATTTATTTTCCTTGTCAGGTTAGCCAAATGTCGTACAGCCTCATCTCGAGTTTGGCGGATTGCCTACTGGAAATAATGCATGCTGTGGTTACCCTTACTGCCTCTGGTACTTCTGAAAATCCACCTCATCACGAGTAAAAATCCGGGTTGGCTCGAACCAAGCAGATTTCCTGACATCGCACATCCAGTGTTTCTGGAAATTTGCATGCGTTATTTCAATATTTTTAAAAATCAATTATACCCCTTATTTGATTGTCTACAATATCAGTTAACATGGTCAGAGTATAAAAATATGTAATAAATGCACAAAAGGGCATTGCTGTACCCTTTTTTTAATGTTAGAAGCATAGCGCTGGAAACCAAGGCGGTGCCAGAAAGGTTTTGTAGGAAAGGTGGTGAGTAGAGGTCCACAGAGATGTCATCTGCAGACCACTCAAACCCAACACCACCTTCATCGGAGACTTCACCGACCTGGTCACCACCATATCCCTCACACATGCCAACAGCATCTTCCTAGGCGACTTCAACCTCCCGAGCAACAAGGCTACCAAGCCGATGAACAAAGCTCTCTTCAGCCTTCTTGACACCCTCAGCCTCACACAGCATACAAAATACCAAATGGACAAGAAAGGTAACACCCTCGACCTAAACATCACTGCATTCCTGCACTACAGCTCTCCTTACCCGCTTGACTGGTCTGACCATCTGGTCAAGAATTTCAACATCCTGCACCCCAGGCAAGTCAAGCATTCCTAGCAGAAACCGACCAGACAAACCTTCAGGTCCTTCAAGAATTTCCCAGTGGAAGGCCTCATGGAAGACCTTGCCAACCTCCATCTCACATGGACCGAACCCCCCAACCAAACTGTGCCTCTCCACTGGAAGCACTCAACGCCACCCTCTCATCCTCCATCGACTGACATGCTCCTCTGGACAATGCAGGAAGTTCAGCCTGCTCCCAGGCATAAAGCAAAGGAGTTGGGCAAGATCTTATTTTTCGTCTTCCATGCCTTAGCAAGTGCAGGTACACACCACCATTTGGCATGGGTTAATTGGACTAATGTGCACTGTGGTCTGGGTGAATATCACAAATTGGCCATGTTGCAAGTTTCTTTCCTTTTCTCCTTTTTCACTGGTTTCTCTTCTTATCATTAGAATAAGACACAAGATGTCCCAAACAGTTCGTTTGTGCATCCTAAGTACTAAACCAAGAAAATCTAAGTATTGAAATACTTCAAATACTATCAATTACTCTTTGAGGTATCAGCTAATACCAAGCAATTAATTTCTCTTTTCCATTTTATTTTTGTTCCCTCACCCTTTCTTTTCTGTCTTTGCCCTCGGGTGGACTTTACAACATGTTCAATTGTTTATTCTGTACTATTGTCTAACTAATGAATGTACGATTATGTATTTAGTGTCACAACAACCAATATACGCACTGAAGATGACCCCAGAGGGTCGAAACATGTGTTGGCGTTTTTTTCGAACACTAATCTGTTCACTCACTGAGTTCACTGAGTTCATAATGTCATGTTATTTTATGTTCTGTTAGGGCACTTTTCGAGTACTATGCCACTCGTGACCCTCCAGTCGAATGTGACAATACAATTGGAGGTAATGTTATTTGCTGTCTTACAAGATTATGATATAGTATGATTTGTAAGCACCTTGTTGAGAATTGTAAATAAACTGAGCACTACATGTGCACTTAAGATACAACTGACTACCCCTGGCAGTGAGCGCGGTTAGTGAGGATACACCATTTTTGTATACCACAAGATCGACTCAATCAACGACATCCATAGGCTCGAAACCTGCCTCTTACTGATTCAGTTTTGGATGTCCCATGCATATTTGAAGCTCAACCCTCCAAGACAGAATTTTTACTCCTCACCAACAACACCGAACACCCAGACATACAGACTTGGCTATCAACCATGAGCCCTGAAGGCTTCACTCCCAAGCTCACCTCCTGCACCAGGTCCCTTGGATACCGCATCAACAAACATCTCTCTGTCAACACATACAGCTAAGAAAACTCAGACAGCTTGGTATCAACTCTCCCTCCTGCGGAAAGGCAAGCCCTTCCTCGTTCAGGACACCCTTAGATCCACCGTTCAAGCACTGGCCCTGTCCCACCTGGATGGGGGCAATGCCCTACTGAAAAGCCTCCCGTCATCCTCCCTTGTGCCACTGAGAAGTGTCCTACATGCAGCTGCATGCCTCATCAAGGGTCTACGCAGATACGACCACATCACCCCGGCTCCCATCGACCTTCACTGGCTCCCACTGCACGCACAAATCACCTTCAAGTCTTGCTGCATCATCTATAAGGCAATCGCCCTCAAGTCACCCAGCTGCCTCGTGGAGGAACTCAGCACCTCTGGCGGACAGCACACCACCAAAAGCCAGGACACGCGCAGACTTGAAATCTGCACTGCAACACGGAAAGGACCAGAAAACAAGCCTTCTCTGCCTACGCCCGAAGGCTATGAACCTCCTCCAGGTCAGCATCAGACTTGTCCCCACGCTCCTCCAATTCAGAAAAGAACTCAATCCCACCTCTTCAAGGAGTCACTCCTCATCACCACCTAAACCATCATGTCGCCCCCTCTGTGCTCCTCTGTATCCTACCCACACTTTATATCTGTTTGGTTGTGACCTCTGAAAATCGATCCGTTCTGCATCTGTACTGTTGTATACCGCTGCAAAGCACTCCGTTGTGTATCTTTATTGTTGTATACCGCTGTAAAGCACTCTGTTGCTTCTCAAAGCTTGGTCCAGACTCAATAAATACAATAATAGCAATAATTCTTTCCAGCCCCTTGGGGATTCCTGCAGCGAGGGGATGTGTATGTTCCCCGTCACTGCAGGAAACAAAATGTAACAAAATAGAGGTGTTTTTACAATTTTCTACCTCGACCTGCAAATACCTCATATCTCATAATCAGGTGGAGCGGTACAACATGGAAATGCTGTCAGGTTTTTCCACCACCGCCTAGCTTATACAGTGACCCTTAGCTGTACAAGTAGAACCATTGACCTCAATCTATTGCATGCATTGCACCTTGATTTCATAATTTCCTGGCGTTTCTCTGAAGTGATACTGCTATAGTTATCCACCCTTTAATGTTTGGTGGATACTTATTATTCTCATGTCTACCCTTCAAACCGAGGGTTAGCTAGGAAGTCCGTACATCCTATAATGCAATGTAAGGAAACCAGAGGCAGTGTATTGTGCATGAAAATGCAAAGCAACCATGATCTACGAAACACGTCCAATTGATGGGACTCTGTCTCCACTAAAGCACCACACTGTCACCATGCACACCGACATCAGCACCATAAGCACAGCCTCATCATCTGGTGTGCACAGTTTCATCCCCCTGCGCCCACTGCCTTGTGCACACACTTCACCACCCTGTCCATACCCTAAACACAAACGCACACCCACCACAAAAAACACAGGTGATATTAATGCATGCAACCTTAGCTATCAAAAGTAACAGTTTAAAGCATTAACCCGCCCACTGCGCACAGCCAGTCCCAGTTTACGTAATAAAATGTTAACCTCAACTGTATTAAAGCTGATTTGGATCCAGAAGAGCCCATGACAAATGAGACACAAACCCAGCCAACGAGACATCATAGGGTCTCTTAGGTGTTTAAATACAATTATGTATGCAGCCTGTGTGGCTCTCGTCTCCTGTGCCTGAACTTCAAGCTTCCTTCAGGGAAGTCAAACCTAAGCCATTATTAACTATTATGACCCTAATTCATGCAAACATTTAGCATGGTGCAAAGTGACTTTGCACTGCAAACAAACACCCTGATTCAGAGAGTGGTGCAAAGCATATTTTTGCGGAGCAGTCACTTTCCACCAGTGCAAAGTCACTTTGCACTGCAAAAATACACTTTGCGCCGCTCTGTAAATCCGGGTGTTTGTTGGCAGTGCAAAGTCACCACGCTAAAAAGTCCATAAATCAGGCCCTATGTGTTCTCATTTGCTCCCTTCCAATATAATATTTAGCCATGTTTTTGTTACCCTACAGTTTGGAGCTACAGTAATCACCACTACAAGCACATTATGCATTTTTGATGAATGTGCAAGAAATCGTCCTTCCTTTTGCCCACATGTTAAGCACATATCACAGTGACCCGTTGAAACAATGTCCTCTTAGCTCACTTTCACATGAGGAAAGAGAGGCGAAGCATCTCAAACCGCCCCACCAGCTGTCTTTTTGAAGTGTACTCTGCGCCCCCACTTTAGCATTGGGGCATCATATGTGCATGGCTAGCATGTCCTGCACTTTTTTCGCCATAGACTTCCACCCGCGAGCATTTACAGCACCAAAAAGAAACATGTGTTTGTTTTCCTTTCTTTAGGTTCGTTTGAAAATGCAAACTCAAATGGAAGGAACACGCTATTTTAGAAAGTTCTGCTGTCTTGCTGCTTTGCTATGCTTTGCAGTTCTCACACTTGGAGTTCATTGAAGTCATACTTTCCTAGTGAAATGGTTATAGGCATTGTAAAAACAAGGAAATATCAAAGCTGAATACCACAAATTGAAATACACCAAACACGGGCTATAAAGATTCACAGATCTTTATTCTACTGTACAGTTTACAAAGAAACATAGAAACAGATAGCTATCTGGCTCTCAACACCCCGCAATGAGTACCAGCCCGTCAAAGAGGGGAGAGAGAGTGCTGGACATCTGTACATTCATGTTTTTTATACATTTCAACAATATTGTCCAGCCCCTCTACATGTTAATAATCTGCGGTCTAGAGTGTGTGCCTAGTTCACATACAGCTTGTACAATAATATGCATATGGATTACATGAGTTTGTATTTCCGCAGTGATACAATGACAGTGTATGCTCTCAAATCCTACAACAAGCATCTTTTACAACTATGCTACAATTGAGTTCGTCCTGTGTCCACGCTCGGCGTTTACTCTGCATTGTCCCAGACGTGTATTCTTGGATTAGTCTTGCGAGAACAGACAATGCTGGGACAACAGTTCATGCTCAGTACAAGGCCTCATTACCTAGTCTAAACAGTTGGCTCTTGGTCAGTCTAAACATTAACAGAACTCAAAGGTCGACAGGCTTGGTTGTAAATTGAAAACACAGTCCACCATTTTAGAACAGAGAATCTATGAACAGAAATCAAAATGGTGGATGATTCTAAAATGGCGGCGAAGTTGATCCAAAATTGGAACTTTGCAACGTGGTTTTCTTCGCAGAGTGACTAGGCTTAGGCCAATATAAATCAAAAGGAGGCATAATATGATTTCCCGTTTAACAAACCCTCATTTTGGCCTAAGCCAAGCGCCAAACTACAACTAGTCGCTTTACGAGTAACTGCACATCTCAATGTCCATACAACCTGAATTACATTCATCACATATATCAATCGCCATAAGATCTGCAGCAGAAATTTATTTCATCACAAATTCATTGGTCATTCTTTCCGGTGCGTGTACCTTTGGTCCTAACGTTCCCATAGTCTGTGCACAACATCCCCCTAACATTGAACATATGACAGGAAGACATTGTATACAGCAACAACAGAACAACAGAATACCCAAAATGATCAATAAGACTGAAAGAAGCTTCCATCCCCAAGATCGTAAGAAGTCCCAAAACCAAGCACTAAGATCCCAATTTCCCTCTGGAACATGAACTTCTGAACTTAGGATGTGCAGATTGTGTATAGCCTTAAAGATGGTTGGGGAGGAATCTGGTACGAAAACGCAGCACGCGGCCCCCACTAATTTGCATACTCCACCACGCTCAGCCAGGATGACGTCTAATGCCATCCGGTTTTGAAGCGCCACTAATCTGATTGCTTTCTGCTGTAGAGTCATGTTATAGAGTATTTCAGTGGTCCGGTTGATGGTTTTCTCCAGTACTTTCGCTAGTCTTCTGATATCCTCGGAATTCATAATTTGCCCCCAAAATGGTACAAAAGATTTTGCTACATCACCCAGAATTTGTGGAGGAGTATCACCATTCTCATCCCGCCTTGGACGAGCCCTAGAGATTTCTGTGGTGCTAGCTATAAATACCCCAGGTCGCAGAATTCCCAAATAACAGGTTCCCTGCCAATCCCTAGGCAACCATGGGAAAGCTTCATTACCGCAGACGAAGTAGACAGGTTCGCCTACATACAAAGGTCTGTCCTCACTGGTCAAGTTTGCAACACTAGTGCAACCCTTGAAATCACCCATTGACTGAGTACCATTCCTCTGTATGCAAAAAGAAACTGAGTTGGGGCTATGGTTAACAGTATAAGAAGGTGGCATGGAATCCCTATTGCCTATAGGAGCCATCTTGAAAGAGATCAGAGATTGAAAAGGTCGGGACAGTCTATCAGAAGGCCTAATAGAAGCAACATTAAGCTTTCTCCTATTTGAGAAGAGTGAGCATCCCAGAGGTGTTAGAACTCGTCTTTCAAACTCGTTCAAATTCGTTCCATCAAAGGTCCCCGAGATGTGATCATTCCATCGGCCAAAGAATAGTGTCCTTAGGGAAGCATAACACGCAGTAGTTAGAGGCAAAGGATGAATATTCCAGCCCAACCCTTTTTCCCCATGTTGCAGTAAATGAGAGCAAACCCAACAGTTAGACCTGTTCAAAATGGCATGAGTTGTGTTTATTATAAGCAGTAATGTGTTATTGTGATAACTCTGTCTATGTTGAGAGTCTCTAGGGGACAGAGTGTGCAGGTGCACGAAAGGTATAGATACAGTAGGAATATTTTCAGTAGGCAACAATGTTTCAAGCGAATGTACTTCTTCCATATACCAAAATCCTAAGGCAACTACTATTGTGAAACCGGTTAACATAATTACAAGAAAACAATACGTTTTAAAAGTCCATGTATTTGATCGTCCTTTGTCTTTGCTGGCCACACAGTCACTTGTTTGTTTCGTACGAGTAAGGTCGATAACAGGCATTGTCCCTTTGAAACAAAAACTCCATAGTCCGTTTGCTGGTGATCTCCTGATCATGCGTTTTCTTAGTCTTTCCCTATCCCCAGCCAACTACTTTCCTTCAAATGCAAAAGACGGGACGAAGGATAAGCCCTGTGATTATTTTCCTTGTGGGCACAACCGAACCGTGCAGTAAGTCTAGCTCCGTGGATGAAGATTGTACCTTGTGACTCCTGGTACAGTATGATCTGCGAACAGTGCGTCGTTGCTTCCTGGTGGAAGTGATGAATTTGCAGCAGAATCTAACAAGAATGCAAAAGGATCTGCAGGAGAGTGTGGAGATGAAGCAGCTGTTTCCCCAGGCCCCATGGGCTCAGGGAGTGTCTCCGAAGCACTCTCCGTACTGCTCAATGCTGACTGATCGTTGGGAGCAGAGCAAGTAAGTTTCTCCTTATCTTCTTCGTCGCGTGGCAAAGGGAAAGGTATCCTCTTGACATGCAACGCATGTATCCAGTTTTTCTTTCTGGTTACTCGTACAGCCGTCTGTGTGGCCAATAGGACCTGGTGGGGCCCTCTCCAGCTCGGTGCGAGACAGGATGCTCTCTCAAATGCTTTCGTGAGCACCCACTGTCCAGGTCGGATACTATGACTTGGCCCCTTGTATTTAGCTGGAAGGGCTTCTCGCACCTGTTGATGAATCAAATACAGATTTTTAGTTAACCACTCACAATACTCAGAAAGAAGTACATGCTCAATAACCCTCAACGCTCTAGGTTTCGGAAGATTCCAAATGTTAGCTAGCCTACCCATTACCACTTCATATGGGGAGAGCCCAGTCCTAGTCTGTGGGGTGGTGCGCATCGAGAGTAACACTATCGGTAAAGCGTCCGGCCATTTCAAATTGGTGCTGGCACACGTTTTAGCAAGCTTGTTCTTTAAGATTCCGTTGTGTCTCTCTACCAATCCAGCACTCTGAGCATGTCTAGCCGAATGGAACCGTTTATCGATCTGTAATCCCGCACATATCTGTAGAATTACAGCAGCAATAAAATGTTGACCATTGTCTGAACAGATGACCCTTGGCAAACCAAACCTAGGAAAATATTCCTTAAGCATGGTTTTCGCCGTTGTCATTGCTGTGGCATCTTTTACAGGAAAGGCTTCAACCCATTTACTGAAAGTGCAAATAATGACTAAGACAAACTTGAAATTATTACAACGCTCCATTTCAATAAAGTCAAAGTGGATCACTTCAAAAGGGACAGAAGGTGGACCAAAACTACCCCTTGGTGTCGATGTGCCCTTCCCCATATTGTGCTGTAGACAGACCATGCAACTCTGGACAAAACGCTCAGCAGTTTTCAGGATGTTGACATTTACCCAGACATTTCCTAACATTTTGCAAATCTTCCTAGCGCAGATATGAGTGGGACCATGAGCCATTGAAACCATCATAGTAATGTATGCATCTGTAAGCATCCGTTATCCATCCAACACCTATCGTCATCCAACCTCGCCAAGCCCTCAGCCCATTGCTTAGTTTCTTCTAGAATGGCATCGTCTTGGATATTCTTTATAGACTCAATTCCATCGTCTATGGTACAGACATTCGTGGCTTCCCTTGTAGTGTACATATCTGAATAGAGATCAGTAGCAGTTTGTTTGGCTATCTGGTCAACAAAAGCGTTCCCTTTTCCTATATCATTTATGATTTTCTGATGTGCTGCGCATTTCATAATTGCTGACTGGGTGGGAAGTGCAAGCTCTGAGAGTAACCGAACTATCAAAGTGCCATATTGAATCTTCGTTCCATGTGAGGTCAAGAAACCTCGTTCTGCCCAAAGTCTACCGAAGTTGTGAACTACCCCAAAAGCATACTGACTATCAGTATATATGTTTACTCTAAGCCCTTCGGAAAGTTCACAAGCTCGAGTCAATGGACGGAAGGCCCCCCTGCAATGAGCAGGAAGGAAGGTGGAAAGAAGGATGGCGAAATGAGGCAAGAAAGTACTGAAACATGGAAGGATATGAAAGGAGCCGACTCACATGAGGAAATCGGCCCCAAAGGGAAATAAAGGAAATTGATGCAGGAGAGAATTGCCGGAATTGAAATGACTGATTTGTGTATTCCTGGGAAGAAGCAGCATATATCCACCTTTTTCACCCTTGCCTCGTTTTCACTCTCCACCTTGCTCATCCGCCTCACGCTGCCTTGTTCCACCTCCCCGTTCCACCTTATGTCAGCCTCCTATCTCGGCCTCTGGCAATCTCTGTCTTTCGCAAGCCAGCTCTCTTCACCCACCCCACTCTCATACTGCTTTCAGCTTTTATCAGGGTTCAGCCGCTCCCTGGGAACCATCTGTCATAGTGTCAGCATCTGGGTATGTTTATTAGTACAGCATAGGTTTTGGTGCAGCATCTTTTGGTTTGGCTGCCACCTTGGTTTCCAGAGCTATGCTTCTAATAATGAAGTAGGGACCGGCCTTAATCTCTGACTCACTGTTAGTCTGCTGATGTACCTGCCCTAGTGAGAATGCTACCCGTTCAGTTTCATTCACATTAAAAGTTGAATTACGATCTTTCCCTCTTCTCCCTGGCCGGGTTCCCTCTATTGGGCTTCATTAAACGAACCAGTAAAAGGGCTTTTTTTTACCTGACATCCCAGGGTATTTCTTAAATTGGCAAGCAGTGTGGAAGCTTGTGTCAAGTGGCACTCTCTTTCCAGGGACCTGGGTAGTGGTGGGTGGTCCAGGTGACATCCCCTGGGCCCAGTATTATTCTGTAAGTGGTGGCATCTGGCCCATATAACCACTACATCCGCTGCGCCCAGGCACAGGCAGGGGTCTTGGTCTCAGTATACACTGGCATCCTCATTGCTTTGAGCTTTCTGTATGCAGCGTCTTCAGGTCTGCACCATCATAAGCCACTATCCCCTTCCTTTAACCGATTCACAATCACACAAGGGCTGACTATTGATATGCATTCACATCCACACATCCGCTTAATATCATTCAATTAATTGAATTGTCTGAGGTGGCTTTACTATTGATTAGAGGGCCTGCTGTCGCCTCGTTAACAATATATAGTGAAAACGACAAATGATGGCCACCGTTGGGTATTATGCATGGAGCTTAAAGATCCAATCTATAATACTGAATGCATGCCCACATTTGCTGTGGGTATACATTTAGTTGGTCACATAGCACAGCAAGTAGAGCCTGCCGACACAGGTTCGTATCCCACCAGGGCCAAACTCAGCCTTTCATCTTTCCTAGGTCGATAAATAAGCACCACACACCGTGGGTAACAATAAGCAGCGCTCAGGTGTCTGAGGGTGCGTGGCGCTATATAAATTCAAAGAAAAAAAGGTTAATGTGGGCATCCCCACATTTGCAGGAGAGCATCGCTCCTTGCAGGTGAGGAAATCTCTCTTGCTTCGGCACAGTTTCATAATGACAAAGCTTGTGCACAGGCACACAGGGCAGTGAACAGAAAGGAAAGCCTGACACTGGTGAGGTTGCCTGCATTCAATGAGCACCCAAAAGGTGAACTTTGAGTGGGGGGCAAGAAGGGTCTTTTCAAGTGATATTTCCATCCCACCACATTGACTTGTATAAAAATCAGAAGCTCATAGCTTAGTTTTCACACTGCACTACTGTAAATTATATTACTCTACAGATGGCAACTGACCCAGATATCATTAGCGCCGACTTTATTGAGTTCTGGAATTTTAGCCTGTATTACATTTCATTCTGGGACTTGTAGTCCCATAATTATGTGGGAACAAGGTATACTGCAACTTTTAACATTCACTGTAGTTTTGGCTGAAAACAGATACACAACAAGAGTAATTTTGCAGTATAAGACATTTCTCATGTTTCCTCATAGACCAGGTGTGTAGGAGAAAATGTTCAAAAGTGGATCTCAGAACTGAAGTAAATGAAAGCAAGAACAACATTGCAAACACTTGAATTGTTCTAGCAATGCTTTTATACATATTACTTTCATGTTGCTATAAAAAGGACAAAAGAACAAAAGTAATTACAAAACGAAAATGATCAAGCACACATAGGAAAACATCTTGTAGAGTGAAGGGCTAGAGAACATATGTAAGTAAACATTCACATAGTACTGGGTACCTTGCAACTGGCACGTGATGGGAGTACCTGAGCATATCATTACAATGTATGGCCATTTGATGGCAGTTTACTGCATCAGTACGTATGTGTTGGTGTTTGCTTGTGTGACTCCGTGTCAGTACATTTATGTATGTGTTAGTCCAAGGGGATTTGTATGTCTCTTCCATTGTGTGCATGCATATAAGCAGGGACGTCATTTCACCAAAATGCCAGGGGTAGCGGAAGTGACATCACGTGACTCTTGACCTCCTGATGACATCACAGGACGTGATGTCATTTGACCCCACCCCAAAGTGGTACACGACCTTTCACCCGTTGACAAAACAGGAAGTGGCATCACATAGCATTGTACACTACGAAAAATATGGTTACGATATCACTATAATGTGATGTAGATTTCATACAAGAATGGACGGCCATATGTATTGTTAAGATCAGTGTGTATAGGCCCAT
The DNA here is from genome assembly GCF_040938575.1 of Ambystoma mexicanum. Taxonomy (NCBI): domain Eukaryota; kingdom Metazoa; phylum Chordata; class Amphibia; order Caudata; family Ambystomatidae; genus Ambystoma; species Ambystoma mexicanum. Next base: position 916,336,463 of record NC_090932.1, read on the forward strand.
ATGACCAAATTACTGTGACTGCAAGCAGACGTCCATGACCAAATGATAATGATGTGTTATTATATAGCACTTAGGCTTAAGTGCTTTATATAGAAAAAATATACACACAATATCACGCAACCTGTGTTGGTACTCATTTATCGACACCAGATGGATGAAAGGTTGAGTTGAGGCCTTTATGAACAGACTAAATCAGTGACTCACCCCATCAAGTTTGCCTGAAATACACCTTTAATGAGTCCAGCAATTATTGTATAGAATTCCAGAAAGACACATTATTGGGCATTCCTATTCTTTCTTATTTAGGGTCAGTGTTGAAAGTGTTAGACTTGTGGCACTCCTGTTCTTATTTTTCTTCTTTTTTTAAGGGGCCTGAACAAGAAAGCCTGCCACTCTAGAAGTAAAGAGCCACTGGGTGCTGGCCACAACCCAGGAGCTTGCATTACAAAAAATAAACTTTAAAAAAACAAAAAAAATCCCTTTTATTTTTGCGTTTTTTTAGAGGTCGCAAGGGAGACCACAGAGGTCGCAAGGGAGACCTCAGAGGTCACAGTTGCTACCTCTGGCGACCCCTATATGACGTCCCTGCATATAAGTGTAAGAGAATAACCAAAAAAGTGATGGGTGGAAGGTTTTGAATACATCTGAACCACTGTCACTGTTCTGTGCAACCTTCCATACCAACGTTTTTAGCCTGTCTGTGCAATTGCAAAAGGGGCCCAGTCATATGACACTCAGCTCTTTGTTGCGTTCTCCTCTTTCACGCCTGACATTCACTCTACTCTCTCAACTTGCCTGTCTGCTATCAAATACTAGATGACCTCCCACTTTCTCACTTTGAATGCCGGTAAGACCGAAGTCTTAGTCTTTCCCGCAAACACTCTCCCACCACAGTCTCCTCCCCCATCCATCTCCTTTCCCCCTTCCAGCATACCCATCTCCCCTACAGCCCGCAATCAAGGCCTCTTCTTTGACTCTAACCTTTCCTTTGCCCACCATATCTCTCTCACATCCCTTGCCTGTCGATTCCATCTCTACAACATTCGCAAAGTCCGCCCTTTCCTTACTTTCCATGCCTCAAAACTTCTCATCTCGTCTTTAATCTTCTCATGACTTTTCTACTGTTCTGTCACCTTCTTTGGACTTCCTCACTCACGCCTTGCTCCTCTTAAATCTATCATTCAGCCATTCGCTCACTTTTTGTTCTTTCTTATCGTGACTCGACCTCTTCTTCTCTTGCCTCACTTGGTTGGTTATCTTTCCACTCTCAACTTAAGTACAACTTTCTTTGCCCAGTGTTCAAATCACTACATGGTCTGGCCCCTGACTATCTTGCATACCTCCTTTCATTCTACTCTCCCTCTCGTTCTCTCTGCTCCTCGGATCTCTTTAGACTGACTGTTCCCCGTCCTCCCTGCGCTCAATCCCGCTTTTGCTCCTTTCAGCTCCTCGCCCCTCTTCACTGGAACTTGCTCCCACTGTCACTTCGCTCTATTACTTCTTACTCTCTATTCCGTTCCTCCTTAAAAATTCACCTGCTTCAGTACCCTGATTAATTGTTACCGCCTAAACCTGATCCATGTTTTGCTCCACTGTTCTTGTGTACTGTTGATCTCCTATGCGATCCATGTTACCTGTACTTGATCCATGTTTTGCTCCACTGTTCTTGTGTACTGTTGATCTCCTATGCGATCCATGTTACCTGTACTTGATCCATGTTTTGCTCCACTGTTCTGATGTACTGTTGATCTCTTATGTAAAGCGCTATATAAAGAACAATATTAATACAAATACAAATACAATTATACAAATCAGCCAGGTACTGTAACCAATGGGAGCATCCCAACCTGAGCTGCTAGGCCAGGTCCCCTCACCACAGAAACACAAGCAACCCCAGACATGTTTCAGCCTTATTGGGCCTCAACAATGAGGTACAGCTTGGTTCCCCAGGGAACAACGAGGAAGGGAACCACGGCTAGGATTATCCTCTCTCACACAGGGAGACAACCTATACCCAAAAAAGTGATGGGTGGAAGGTTTTGAATAAATCTGAGCGACTGGTACTGCTCTGGGCAACCTTCCACACCACTATTTTTAAGTCCCGTTGCGCCAATGCATAAGGGGTCCAAGCCACAAGCGAATTAGCCAGGCACTACAACTAATGGGAGCAGCCCAGCCCAAACGGATAGGTCAGCTCCACTACGCACAAAAGCACACAACCCCAAACATATTTCGGCCTTTTTGGGCCTCATCAGTGAAGTGCAGCTTGGTTTCCTAGGAGGGAGCAACATGTCTGGGGATGCTTGTGGTCTCGTGCAAAAGGGATGTGACCTAGCAGATCAGGCTGGACTTCCCCTTTTTTGGAGTGGGACAAAGCCTGATTTGCTTATGGTCTTTCCTTTTTTGTAATGGCTGAAAAGCGATGGTCTGGAGGGTTGCCCAGAGCCGTGCCAGTGCTTATGACTGATTCAAAGCCTACTAGCCATCAACTTTTGGTTTTGCCTTATGTCTAAGAGTGCATAGGCGGGAGTGTGGTATGTAATTCTGTGACTGTGTGCAGAAACACAGATCTGCATGTTTGTCAGAGTGAATGTATATGTCAAGGGCATGCATGTGTGTGTACACTTGAGAGTTAACTTCTGTTCTCCTGTCAGTGCATGTATGTTTTATGTGTGCATATGATCATAACATGATAATGTATGGCATAAAATGGAACTATCTAGTCATGTGGTAGGAAAACCAGCCCACCTCATTTCAATATGTTGTTAATGTGATGTCAGTATGGTTTGAGAACCTGAAGTTCATGGCCATATTACACAAATATATACAGTAGCGCAGGCAGCTTTTGGTGTCGGGGGGGGGGGGGGGGATAATAGGGCACCAGTGGGAGACTGGGGTGCACTTGGCACCAGAGGGGAGCCAGAGGGACTGCCGCACCCCTGTGCCTACCCTGGCTCCACCACTGAATATATGCCATGTGAGCGAGGTTCCTGGACATATTATGGGATTTCCTGGGCATCTAGTGTCATACTTACACTGCGACCCTGACACACCCATTCATAAAACACTACACCCATACATACAGCCACTGTTACAGCTGCACATAAACAACTCATACAACCCAAAATCAATGCATTCAACAGACATGTATCCCAAATGCTCATCCACGGACTCTCCATCAACCCATCCATCTACACAACAAATGCCCTGCTGGCTTTGCGGATGATTATTTGAATTATTTTGATTTTGTATGTTCTCCTCCAGTGGTGCCCTTGCCATGACCTAGTGTTCTTGAGCAGCCTGGCACGCGTTCCTGCACCCACCGATCACTCTACTCACAAAAGCACAAAGCGCACTAATAGAGGCGTCAGAAATATAGAAATAGCGCCTTTGTAGCCAAGACATTGGAGCACCGCCCGATTTTCCTCGTGTATTCTGCACTGCTCTCCGAAGCCGCGAGGAAACAATGGGCGCATTGGCCCGGTTGTGTTTCTGTATCGTTAGAAGGCCACATAGACAGAATCGCACGCACACGCGCATCCATCTCCAGAGAGCCCGGCCAAGAATTTGGATGCCTTTTTTTCTTTTATTTTCGAAAGTATTTTGTGACGGAACCACGGAAACTCGGCTGTCAACCTTGAATCGAACGCCTCAAACAAAGAGCCACGGTGAAAGTGTGGTCACGAGCAGGTAAGCAAATGCCTACACCTATTGTGTTCAGAGACACAAGGTGTTCTTCCTTCCGGGACGTTTTTTTGCCAAACAGCCAGAAAAAAACATTTGTTTTGCCTGGAGATGGAAATATTTCTGTAGGTCCTTCAGGCATAGAGAGAGGTGCGTACACGATACAGCATTTAAGTGGATGTCCTTAAAAACTAAGTAACAAAGCACAAAGCACGTTTTGGCAGTCTAGAATATAGTTGTTTTTTTTTCCCTTTATCTGTCTTCAATACTGGAACAATATCTTTTTTTCTTTTAATTCTGGGACCGTTTATACGCCTCCATTTAAATAGCAATATCACAGAACATGTGCCAAAACATCAACTAACCACTTTATGTTTGACCACTCCTACGAATCTTTGTGGCGTTTCCATTTTGAATGTCATATTTTTTTCATATTCCAATGCCATTCGCTCCCACTGTAATGGGTCACTGGGCACTGTCAATAGGAATGTGATGGAATAAGGAAACAGGGCATCCTCTGAAGAGTAGCTGAGAAATATAAGAATTGAAAATAGGGGCGTTTTTAAAAGTCATTTACAGCTTCAAAAAGCCATAGAGGTTTGAAACAGTGACTTCTGCCATGGATATATTTTAATTATTGTATTTAAAACTGTTACTTTTAAAAAATTCAATGCTTGAAATAAAAATCAGATTTCTCCTGTATTTCCAGCATATGAGGCCCCATTTAAATACACTTTATTGAACAGTTTTCATCAACGCAACAAATTCTAGACCAGCTTTAGGCTCGAGCAACGCAGGGACATGCGTGACGTAAGAGTGAAAGGAAGAGAAAAGGAAGGACAAGGAGCAACGTTGATGGTCATCCAGGATGGTAGATTTATTTTCCTTGTCAGGTTAGCCAAATGTCGTACAGCCTCATCTCGAGTTTGGCGGATTGCCTACTGGAAATAATGCATGCTGTGGTTACCCTTACTGCCTCTGGTACTTCTGAAAATCCACCTCATCACGAGTAAAAATCCGGGTTGGCTCGAACCAAGCAGATTTCCTGACATCGCACATCCAGTGTTTCTGGAAATTTGCATGCGTTATTTTAATATTTTTAAAAATCCATTATACCCCTTATTTGATTGTCTACAATATCAGTTAACATGGTCAGAGTATAAAAATATGTAATAAATGCACAAAAGGGCATTGCTGTACCCTTTTTTTAATGTTAGAAGCATAGCGCTGGAAACCAAGGCGGTGCCAGAAAGGTTTTGTAGGAAAGGTGGTGAGTAGAGGTCCACAGAGATGTCATCTGCAGACCACTCAAACCCAACACCACCTTCATCGGAGACTTCACCGACCTGGTCACCACCATATCCCTCACACCTGCCAACAGCATCTTCCTAGGCGACTTCAACCTCCCGAGCAACAAGGCTGCCAAACCGATGAACAAAGCTCTCCTCAGCCTTCTTGACACCCTCAGCCTCACACAGCATACAAAATACCAAATGGACAAGAAAGGTAACACCCTCGACCTAAACATCACTGCATTCCTGCACTACAGCTCTCCTTCCCCGCTTGACTGGTCTGACCATCTGGTCAAGACTTTCAACATCCTGCACCCCAGGCAAGTCAAGCATTCCTAGCAGAAACGGACCAGACAAACCTTCAGGTCCTTCAAGAATTTCCCAGTGGAAGGCCTCATGGAAGACCTTGCCAACCTCCATCTCACATGGACCGAACCCCCCCAACCAAACTGTGCCTCTCCACTGGAAGCACTCAACGCCACCCTCTCATCCTCCATCGACTGACATGCTCCTCTGGACAATGCAGGAAGTTCAGCCTGCTCCCAGGCATAAAGCAAAGGAGTTGGGCAAGATCTTATTTTTCGTCTTCCATGCCTTAGCAAGTGCAGGTACACACCACCATTTGCCATGGATTAATTGGACTAATGTGCACTGTGGTCTGGGTGAATATCACAAATTGGCCATGTTGCAAGTTTCTTTCCTTTTCTCCTTTTTCACTGGTTTCTCTTCTTATCATTAGAATAAGACACAAGATGTCCCAAACAGTTCGTTTGTGCATCCTAAGTACTAAACCAAGAAAATGTAAGTATTGAAATACTTCAAATACTATCAATTACTCTTTGAGGTATCAGCTAATACCAAGCAATTAATTTCTCTTTTCCATTTTTTTTGTTCCCTCACCCTTTCTTTTCTGTCTTTGCCCTCGGGTGGACTTTACAACATGTTCAATTGTTTATTCTGTACTATTGTCTAACCAATGAATGTACGATTATGTATTTAGTGTCACAACAACCAATATACGCACTGAAGATGACCCCAGAGGGTCGAAAAATGTGTTGGCGTTTTTTTCGAACACTAATCTGTTCACTCACTGAGTTCACTGAGTTCATAATGTCATGTTATTTTATGTTCTGTTAGGGCACTTTTCGAGTACTATGCCACTCGTGACCCTCCAGTCGAATGTGATAATACAATTGGAGGTAATGTTATTTGCTGTCTTACAAGATTATGATATATTATGATTTGTAAGCACCTTGTTGAGAATTGTAAATAAACTGAGCACTACATGTGCACTTAAGATACAACTGACTACCCCTGGCAGTGAGCGCGGTTAGTGAGGATACACCTTTTTTGTATACCACAAGATCGACTCAATCAACGACATCCATAGGCTCGAAACCTGCCTCTTACTGATTCAGTTTTGGATGTCCCATGCATATTTGAAGCTCAACCCTCCAAGACAGAATTTTTACTCCTCACCAACAACACCGAACACCCAGACAGACAGACCTGGCTATCAACCATGAGCCCTGAAGGCTTCACTCCCAAGCTCACCTCCTGCACCAAGAACCTTGGATACCCCATCAACAAACATCTCTCTGTCAACACATACAGCTAAGAAAACTCAGACAGCTTGGTATCAACTCTCCCTCTTGGGGAAAGGCAAGCCCTTCCTCGTTCAGGACACCTTTAGATCCACCGTTCAAGCACTGGCCCTGTCCCACCTGGATGGGGGCAATGCCCTACTGAAAAGCCTCCCGTCATCCTCCCTTGTGCCACTGAGAAGTGTCCTACATACAGCTACATGCCTCATCAAGGGTCTACGCAGATACGACCACATCACCCCGGCTCCCATCGACCTTCACTGGCTCCCACTGCACGCACAAATCACCTTCAAGTCTTGCTGCATCATCTATAAGGCAATCGCCCTCAAGTCACCCAGCTGCCTCGTGGAGGAACTCAGCACCTCTGGCGGACAGCACACCACCAAAAGCCAGGACACGCGCAGACTTGAAATCTGCACTGCAACACGGAAAGGACCAGAAAACAAGCCTTCTCTGCCTACGCCCGAAGACTATGAACCTCCTCCAGGTCAGCATCAGACTTGTCCCCACGCTCCTCCAATTCAGAAAAGAACTCAATCCCACCTCTTCAAGGAGTCACTCCTCATCACCACCTAAACCATCATGTCGCCCCCTCTGTGCTCCTCTGTATCCTACCCACACTTTATATCTGTTTGGTTGTGACCTCTGAAAATCGATCCCTTATGCATCTGTACTGTTGTATACCGCTGCAAAGCACTCCGTTGTGTATCTTTATTGATGTATACCTCTGTAAAGCACTCTGTTGCTTCTCGAAGCTAGGTCCACACTCAATAAATACAATAATAACAATAATTCTTTCCACCCCCTTAGGATTCCTGCAGCGAGGGGATGTGTATGTTCCCCGTCACTGCAGGAAACAAAATGTAACAAAATAGAGGTGTTTTTACAATTTTCTACCTCAACCTGCAAATACCTCATATCTCATAATCAGGTGGAGCGGTACAACATGGAAATGCTGTCAGGTTTTTCCTTCACCGCCTAGCTTATACAGTGACCCTTAGCTGTACAAGTAGAACCATTGACCTCAATCTATTGCATGCATTGCACCTTGATTTCATAATTTCCTGGCGTTTCTCTGAAGTGATACTGCTATAGTTATCCACCCTTTAATGTTTGGTGGATACTTATTATTCTCATGTCTACCCTTCAAACCGAGGGTTAGCTAGGAAGTCCGTACATCCTATAATGCAATGTAAGGAAACCAGAGGCAGTGTATTGTGCATGAAAATGCAAAGCAACCATGATCTACGAAACACGTCCAATTGATGGGACTCTGTCTCCACTAAAGCACCACACTGTCACCATGCACACCGACATCAGCACCATAAGCACAGCCTCATCATCTGGTGTGCACAGTTTCATCCCCCTGCGCCCACTGCCTTGTGCACACACTTCACCACCCTGTCCATACCCTAAACACAAACGCACACCCACCACAAAAAAACACAGGTGATATTAATGCATGCAACCTTAGCTATCAAAAGTAACAGTTTAAAGCATTAACCCGCCCACTGCGCACAGCCAGTCCCAGTTTACGTAATAAAATGTTAACCCCAACTGTATTAAAGCTGATTTGGATCCAGAAGAGCCCATGACAAATGAGACACAAACCCAGCCAACGAGACATCATAGGGTCTCTTAGGTGTTTAAATACAATTATGTATGCAGCCTGTGTGGCTCTCGTCTCCTGTGCCTGAACTTCAAGCTTCCTTCAGGGAAGTCAAACCTAAGCCATTATTAACTATTATGACCCTAATTCATGCAAACATTTAGCATGGTGCAAAGTGACTTTGCACTGCAAACAAACACCCTGATTCAGAGAGTGGTGCAAAGCATATTTTTGCGGAGCAGTCACTTTCCACCAGTGCAAAGTCACTTTGCACTGCAAAAATACACTTTGCGCCGCTCTGTAAATCAGGGTGTTTGTTGGCAGTGCAAAGTCACCACGCTAAAAAGTCCATGAATCAGGCCCTATGTGTTCTCATTTGCTCCCTTCCAATATAATATTTAGCCATGTTTTTGTTCCCCTACAGTTTGGAGCTACAGTAATCACCACTACAAGCACATTATGCATTTTTGATGAATGTGCAAGAAATCGTCCTTCCTTTTGCCCACATGTTAAGCACATAAAACAGTGACCCGTTGAAACAATGTCCTCTCAGCTCACTTTCACATGAGGAAAGAGAGGCGAAGCATCTCAAACCGCCCCACCAGCTGTCTTTTTGAAGTGTACTCTGCGCCCCCACTTTAGCATTGGGGCATCATATGTGCATGGCTAGCATGTCCTGCACTTTTTTCGCCATAGACTTCCACCCGCGAGCATTTACAGCACCAAAAAGAAACATGTGTTTGTTTTCCTTTCTTTAGGTTCGTTTGAAAATGCAAACTCAAATGGAAGGAACACACTATTTTAGAAAGTTCTGCTGTCTTGCTGCTTTGCTATGCTTCGCAGTTCTCACACTTGGAGTTCATTGAAGTCATACTTTCCTAGTGAAATGGTTATAGGCATTGTAAAAACAAGGAAATATCGAAGCTGAGTACCACAAATTGAAATACACCAAACACGGGCTATAAAGATTCACAGATTTTTATTCTACTGTACAGTTTACAAAGAAACATAGAAACAGATAGCTATCTGGCTCTCAACACCCCGCAATGAGTACCAGCCCGTCAAAGAGAGGAGAGAGAGTGCTGAACATCTGTACATTCATGTTATTTATACATTTCAACAATATTATCCAGCCCCTCTACATGTTAATAATCTGCGGTCTAGAGTTTGTGCCTAGTTCACATACAGCTTATACAATAATATGCATATGGATTACATGAGTTTGTATTTCCGCAGTGATACGATGACAGTGTATGCTCTCAAATCCTACAAGCATCTTTTACAACTATGCTACAATTGAGTTTGTCCTGTGTCCACGCTCGGCGTTTACTCTGCATTGTCCCAGATGTGTATTCTTGGATTAGTCTTGCGAGCACAGACAATGCTGGGACAACAGTTCATGCTCAGTACAAGGCCTCATTACCTAGTCTAAACAGTTGGCTCTTGGTCAGTCTAAACATTAACAGAACTCAAAGGTCGACAGGCTTGGTTGTAAATTGAAAACACAGTCCACCATTTTAGAACAGAGAATCTATGAGCAGAAATCAAAATGGTGGATGATTCTAAAATGGCGACGAAGTTGATCCAAAATTGGAACTTTGCAACGCGGTTTTCTTCGCAGAGTGACTAGGCTTAGGCCAATATAAATCAAAAGGAGGCATAATATGATTTCCCGTTTAACAAACCCTCATTTTGGCCTAAGCCAAGCGCCAAACTACAACTAGTCGCTTTACGAGTAACTGCACGTCTCAATGTCCATACAACCTGAATTACATTCATCACATATATCAATCGCCATAAGATCTGCAGCAGAAGTTTATTTCATCACAAATTCATTGGTCATTCTTTCCGGTGCGTGTACCTTTGGTCCTAACGTTCCAATAGACTGTGCACAACATCCCCCTAACATTGAACATATGGCAGGAAGACATTGTATACAGCAACAACAGAACAACAGAATACCCAAAATGATCAATAAGACTGAAAGAAGCTTCCATCCCCAAGATCGTAAGAAGTCCCAAAACCAAGCACTAAGATCCCAATTTCCCTCTGGAACATGAACTTCTGAACTTAGGATGTGCAGATTTTGTATAGCCTTAAAGATGGTTGGGGAGGAATCTGGTACGAAAACACAGCACGCGGCCCCCACTAGTTTGCATACTCCACCACGCTCAGCCAGGATGACGTCTAATGCCATCCGGTTTTGTAGCGCCACTAATCTGATTGCTTTCTGCTGTAGAGTCATGTTATAGAGTATTTCAGTGGTCCGGTTGATGGTTTTCTCCAGTACTTTCGCTAGTCTTCTGATATCCTCGGAATTCATAATTTGCCCCCAAAATGGTACAAAAGATTTTGCTACATCACCCAGAATTTGCGGAGGAGTATCACCATTCTCATCCCGCCTTGGACGAGCCCTAGAGATTTCTGTGGTGCTAGCTATAAATACCCCAGGTCGCAGAATTCCCAAATAACAGGTTCCCTGCCAATCCCTAGGCAACCATGGGAAAGCTTCATTACCGCAGACAAAGTAGACAGGTTCGCCTACATACAAAGGTCTGTCCTCACTGGTCAAGTTTGCAACACTAGTGCAACCCTTGAAATCACCCATTGACTGAGTACCATTCCTCTGTATGCAAAAAGAAACTGAGTTGGGGCTATGGTTAACAGTATAAGAAGGTGGCATGGCATCCCTATTGCCTATAGGAGCCATCTTGAAAGAGATCAGAGATTGAAAAGGTCGGGACAGTCTATCAGAAGGCCTAATAGAAGCAACATTAAGCTTTCTCCTATTTGAGAAGAGTGAGCATCCCAGAGGTGTTAGAACTCGTCTTTCAAACTCGTTCAAATTCCTTCCATCAAAGTTCCCCGAGATGTGATCATTCCATCGGCCAAAGAATAGTGTCCTTAGGGAAGTATAACACGCAGTAGTTAGAGGCAAAGGATGAATATTCCAGCCCAACCCTTTTTCCCCATGTTGCAGTAAATGAAAGCAAACCCAACAGTTAGACCTGTTCAAAATGGCATGAGTTGTGTTTATTATAAGCAGTAATGTGTTATTGTGATAACTCTGTCTATGTTGAGAGTCTCTAGGGGACAGAGTGTGCAGGTGCACGAAAGGTATAGATACAGTAGGAATATTTTCAGTAGGCAAGAATGTTTCAAGCGAATGTACTTCTTCCATATACCAAAATCCTAACGCAACTACTATTGTGAAACCGGTTAACATAATTACAAGAAAACAATACGTTTTAAAAGTCCATGTATTTGATCGTCCGTCGTCTTTGCTGGCCACACAGTCACTTGTTTGTTTCGTACGAGTAAGGTCGATAACAGGCATTGTTCCTTTGAAACAAAAACTCCATAGTCCGTTTGCTGGTGATCTCCTGATCATGCGTTTTCTTAGTCTTTCCCTATCCCCAGCCAACTACTTTCCTTCAAATGCAAAAGACGGGGCGAAGGATAAGCCCTGTGATTATTTTCCTTGTGGGCACAGCCGAACCGTGCAGTAAGTCTAGCTCCGTGGATGAAGATTCTACCTTGTAACTCCTGGTACAGTATGATCTGCGAACAGTGCGTTGTTGCTTCCTGGTGGAAGTGATGAATTTGCAGCAGAACCTAACAAGAATGCAAAAGGATCTGCAAGAGAGTGTGGAGATGAAGCAGCTGTTTCCCCAGGCCCCACAGGCTCAGGGAGTGTCTCCGAAGCACTCTCCGTACTGCTCAATGCTGACTGATCGTTGGGAGCAGAGCAAGTAAGTTTCTCCTTATCTTCTTCGTCGCGTGGCAAAGGGAAAGGTATCCTCTTGACATGCAACGCATGTATCCAGTGTTTCTTTCTGGTTACTCGTACAGCCGTCTGTGTGGCCAATAGGACCTGGTGGGGCCCTCTCCAGCTCGGTGCGAGACAGGATGCTCTCTCAAATGCTTTTGTGAGCACCCACTGTCCAGGTCGGATACTATGACTTGGCCCCTTGTATTTAGCTGGAAGGGCTTCTCGCACCTGTTGATGAATCAAATACAGATTTTTAGTTAACCACTCACAATACTCAGAAAGAAGTACATGCTCAATAACCCTCAACGCTCTAGGTTTCGGAAGATTCCAAATGTTAGCTAGCCTACCCATTACCACTTCATATGGGGAGAGCCCAGTCCTAGTCTGTGGGGTGGTGCGCATCGAGAGTAACACTATCGGTAAAGCGTCCGGCCATTTCAAATTGGTGCTGGCACACGTTTTAGCAAGCTTGTTCTTTAAGATTCCGTTGTGTCTCTCTACCAATCCAGCACTCTGAGCATGTCTAGCCGAATGGAACCGTTTATCGATCTGTAATCCCGCACATATCTGTAGAATTACAGCAGCAATAAAATGTTGACCATTGTCTGAACAGATGACCCTTGGCAAACCAAACCTAGGAAAATATTCCTTAAGCATGGTTTTCGCCGTTGTCATTGCTGTGGCATCTTTTACAGGAAAGGCTTCAACCCATTTACTGAAAGTGCAAATAATGACTAAGACAAACTTGAAATTATTACAACGCTCCATTTTAATAAAGTCAAAGTGGATCACTTCAAAAGGGACAGAAGGTGGACCAAAACTACCCCTTGGTGTCGATGTGCCCTTCCCCATATTGTGCTGTAGACAGACCATGCAACTCTGGACAAAATGCTCAGCAGTTTTCGGGATGTTGACATTTACCCAGACATTTCCTAACATTTTGCAAATCTTCCTAGCGCAGATATGAGTAGGACCATGAGCCATTGAAACCATCATAGTAATGTATGCATCTGGAAGCATCCATTTTCCCTCTAGGTTATCCATCCAACACCTATCGTCATCCAACCTCGCCAAGCCCTCAGCCCATTGCTTAGTTTCTTCTAGAATGGCATCGTCTTGGATATTCTTTATAGACTCAATTCCATCGTCTATGGTACAGACATTCGTGGCTTCCCTTGTAGTGTACATATCTGAATAGAGATCAGTAGCAGTTTGTTTGGCTATCTGGTCAACAAAAGCGTTCCCTTTCCCTATATCATTTATGATTTTCTGAAGTGCTGCGCATTTCATAATTGCTGACTGGGTGGGAAGTGCAAGCTCTGAGAGTAACCGAACTATCAAAGTGCCATATTGACTCTTCGTTCCATGTGAGGTCAAGAAACCTCGTTCTGCCCAAAGTCTACCGAAGTTGTGAACTACCCCAAAAGCATACTGACTATCAGTATATATGTTTACTCTAAGCCCTTCGGAAAGTTCACAAGCTCGAGTCAATGCCATAATCTCTGCGGCCTGCACGGTGTTATGCAAAATTCTTTTGGTTTCCACAATCGTGCTTAGTGTAGTGATGGCATAAGCAGCAGTGGCTGTACCATCCGGAAGTTTGAAACAGGAGCCATCACAAAACAGCTCCCCTTGTGGATTGTTCAAAGGTGTATCTTTCAAATCAATCCTGCCTTTAGTTTCTTGTTCTGTGGTATAAAGACAGTCATGTGACATTTCGTCACTGCAAGCAGTATCTTGCGGGAGAGGTAATAATTCAGCCAGATTCAATACACAACACCTCTGAATTTTTATGTGTGGTGCAAACAAGATCAATTTGTATCTTGTTAATCGTGCAGAGGTGAGATGTTGTGTTTGCGTTCTATTTAATAGAACGTCTACAGAGCGAGGTACCAACAAGTTTAGAGCATGGCCTAGGACCATACCCTCGCTCTGTTTTACAGACGCAGCAGCAGCAGCAACAGCTCTCAGACATCTCAGCAAAGAGCATGCGACAGGATCGAGGACGGAAGAAAAGTAACCGCACTGCCTATTCTTCCCCCCATGTTCCTACGTTAACACAGCCAAAGCACATCCAAAACGTTCATGCACATACAACTCGAAGGTCTTTTCATAATTTGGTGTGCCCACAACTGGTGCTGAACACAATGCAGTCTTCAGCAAATCAAAAGCTTTCTGGTGTTCCAAGTTCCACGGCAATGGCAAAGAAATGCCCTTCTTTGTCAAAGCCAACATTGGTTTGATCACTAGTGAGAAGTTCGGGATCCACTGCCTACTTTAAAAAGCCATTCCTATCAAGGCTCTGACTTCCTTCTGCGTATTTGGGACAGACATGCTAGAAATGATTTTAATCCATTCAGGTGTCAACCCTCTTCCCTCTTTTGACAGGAGATAGCCTAAATAGGCGACCTCCTGTCGACAATATTGAAACTTTTTCAGTGAAGCTTTATGTCCATGCTTTGCTAGGTGAATAAGCAACAACACGGTGCCCTCCTTGCAGGCACTTCCTGAATCTGCAGCTAAAAGAAGATCGTCGACATACTGAAACAATGTACAAGTAACAGGCAACTCAAGTGTATCAAGCTGTTCTTTCAAAGTCCTACTGTAAATGCTCGGACTTTCCGTGTACCCCTGCGGTGCACGGGTAAATGTAAACGAGCGTCCCCCTAGGGTAAACGCGAACAGGTATCTGCTATGTTTGTGTACAGGGATGCTAAAGAAAGCATTCTTAAGATCTACAACACTAAAATGAGTAGCAGGAGCTGGAATCATATTTAATATCATCTTTACATCAGGCACAATAGGAAATTGTGGAGCGACGATCTTATGGATAGCACGTAAATCGATAATAAAACGAAAAAGAATTGCATTATCACCTTTCTTATACACCGGTAAAATCGGACTATTGCACAAACTACCTGCAATTTCTCCAATTACCCCACGATGTACAAAATCGGAAACTATACACTTCTAAGCTTGCTCACCATCAACCGAAATTTTATACTGTGGAATATGTGGCAACTTTACTCCAGGTTTCAAAATGATTTTAACAGGCTCAATTTCTAAAACACCGACATCATTGTCATCAATCGCCCATAAACACTCCGGAACGTCACTAAATTCCGGCGGCAAAGGTCGAGGCAGAAAATTGCTGTGGTGAAATCGTCAAACGCACTCCATCTGAAGAACAATGAATTACCGCATTTAATTCCTTCAACAGATTCAACCCCAGCAAATTCTCACCACAGTTCGATGTCAAAAGAAACAGACAGTCATCCGTGAATGGACCCAGTGAAATCGGTACCGGCGAAGAAACCGGACTAACCACTGGAGTACCAGAAAACCCTACAGAAACATTGGTTTGCCCTGTCTGGAACCCGTGAATGATCAATGGCACACTTCTGTGCTCCTGTACCTATCAAAAATAGATGTTTCCTATTTCCCACCTTCATCTCAACGTAGGGACCTTTCTGATTAACGGGAATAGGCGTCGGTTCCAGACCCTGCTTTGGGCAATCCTAGCGAAACAATATATCATCAAAGTGAAGGTCTTCACAAAGATAAGCAGTAGAAGGATGATCAAAAAGGTTTCTATTATCCACACTCAGTGACTGATTATCTTGTGAAAAAGACTGAGGATTCTGAGAAAACTGACTTCTACCAGGACCCTCTGCCCCAGGGCGGCCTCTGGAATGTCTACCCATGATACCAAATGTGTTATTCAACCTCTGCTGGAGGATCGGGCATTGTGCTCGCCAATGACCCTCTTGTTTGCAATATGCACATTGGTTTGCGTGTACAGGACCCAACTGCACATACCTTGTGGAACATACTCTCCCCTAAACTGTGTACTACCCTCTCTAGGACCTCTAACAATTTGTTGTAACAACACCTTAGTTTTCAGGTCTCCCTTTTTCTTTTCAATTTGTCTTTCTCATTATTGACTCGATTTTCATAATACTGAGCCATATGCAACACTTCAGACTGAGACTTAGCTTGCCAAGCGCGCTCAGAAGTCATAATTTGCGACTGACAGGGTAATTCATAGAATTTCGCAGAAAAGTGTCGCAAGCGGCTGGCGCAGAGTGTCCGCGTGCGATTGTCTGCGCCAGGCACGTGCGCTAAAACCGATTTCCGCGCACAGCGTATTCATGGATTTTAGGCTCCCAAACCAGCCGTGGCGCAGAGTATCGCAGCGACCCTGCAGCAGCGCCAGTAACGCCCCAAGAACGCCCTCGCGCAAGGAAAAGCCATCAAAATCGCAAAATCATCGCAAAGGGCTGCGCTAACCCTGGACCAGTTTACAGGGCTGCCAAACAAGGAACGCAAAGCGGGTAACGTGCATATCAGGGGTACGCGTGAAGTTATACACGCGATTAGCCAGGGTACGTGTATTACAGGGGTACGCGGGAAGTTGAACACGCGATTGGCCAGGGTACGTGTATTACAGGGGTACGCGTGAAGTTTTACACGCGATTAGCCAGGGCACGTGTATCACAGGGGTACGCGGGAATTATCACACGCGATTTGGCTGGGTACGTGTATTACAGGGGTACACGGGAAGTTTTACACGCGATTCGGCTGGGTACGTGTATTACAGGGGTGCGCGGGAATTCTCACATGCGAATTGGCCAGGTACGTGTATTACAGGGGTGCGCGGGAATTATCACACGCGATTTGGCTTGGTATGTGTATTACAGGGGTGCGTGGGAAGTTACACACGCGATTAGGCTGGGTGGGTCCTCACAGGTGTTCCCTGTACACCCTCCACGGCCCCTGCAGGCAGCCCACAAAACAGGGGACTACTCTGCACACCTGCTCATGTCCCCCTGCACCCCACCCCCCAGCAGTGCAGGGGCACCCTCCACCAGGCCCCCACTCATGTCTCCCACCACCCCCACCCCCCAGCCACCAGGGGCACCCTCCACCAGGCCCCCACTCATGTCTCCCACCACCCCCCAGCAGTGCAGGGGCAGCCTCCACCAGGCCCCCACTCATGTCTCCCACCACCCCACCCCCCAGCCACCAGGGGCACCCTCCACCAGGCCCCCACTCATGTCTCCCACCACCCCCACCCCCCAGCCACCAGGGGCACCCTCCACCAGGCCCCCACTCATGTCTCCCACCACCCCCACCCCCCAGCAGTGCAGGGGCAGCCTCCACCAGGCCCCCACTCATGTCTACCACCACCCCCACCCCCCAGCCACCAGGGGCACCCTCCACCAGGCCCCCACTCATGTCTCCCACCACCCCCACCCCCCAGCAGTGCAGGGGCACCCTCCACCAGGCCCCCACTCATGTCTCCCACCACCCCCACCCCCCAGCAGTGCAGGGGCAGCCTCCACCAGGCCCCCACTCATGTCTACCACCACCCCCACCCCCCAGCCACCAGGGGCACCCTCCACCAGGCCCCCACTCATGTCTCCCACCACCCCCACCCCCCAGCCACCAGGGGCAGCCCCCACCAGGCCCCCACTCATGTCTCCCACCACCCCCACCCCCCAGCCACCAGGGGCACCCTCCACCAGGCCCCCACTCATGTCTCCCACCACCCCCACCCCCCAGCAGTGCAGGGGCACCCTCCACCAGGACCCCACTCATGTCTCCCACCACCCCCACCCCCCAGCCACCAGGGCAGCCTCCACCAGGCCCCCACTCATGTCTCCCACCACCCCCACCCCCCAGCCACCAGGGGCACCCTCCACCAGGCCCCCACTCATGTCTCCCACCACCCCCACCCCCCAGCCACCAGGGGCACCCTCCACCAGGCCCCCACTCATGTCTCCCACCACCCCCACCCCCCAGCAGTGCAGGGGCACCCTCCACCAGGTCCCCACTCATGTCTCCCACCACCCCCACCCCCCACCATCCAGGGGCACCCTCCACCAGGCCCCACTCATGTCTCCCACCACCCCCACCCACCAGCAGTGCAGGGGCAGCCCCCACCAGGCCCCCACTCATGTCTCCCACCACCCCCACCCCCCAGTCACCAGGGGCACCCTCCACCAGGCCCCCACTCATGTCTCCCACCACCCCCACCCCCCCAGTCACCAGGGGCACCCTCCACCAGGCCTCCATTCATGTCTCCAGCGTGCTATGTGTATTTCAGGGGTTCGCGTGAAGTTTCTCACGCGATCGGGCCTGGGGGAGCGGGCTACGTGTATTTCAGGGGTTCGCGTGAAGTTTCTCACGCGATCGGGCCTGGGGGAGCGGGCTATGTGTATTTCAGGGGTGCGCGGGAAGTTCCACACGCGAATAGCCTGGGCGCGTGTATTTCAGGGGTGCGCGGGAAGTTCCACACGCGAATAGCCTGGGCGCGTGTATTTCAGGGGTGCGCGGGAAGTTCCACACGCGAATAGCCTGGGCGCGTGTATTTCAGGGGTGCGCGGGAAGTTTTACACGCGATTTCAGCAGGGTACGTGTATTTCAGGGGTGCGCGGGAAGTTCCACACGCGAATAGCCTGGGCGCGTGTATTTCAGGGGTGCGCGGGAAGTTTTACACGCGATTTCAGCAGGGTACGTGTATTTCAGGGGTGCGCGGGAAGTTCCACACGCGAATAGCCTGGGCGCGTGTATTTCAGGGGTGCGCGAGAAGTTTTACACGCGATTTCAGCAGGGTACGTGTATTTAAGGGGTGCCGGGGAGTCCTACATGTGATTTGACAGTGTGGGTCCTCCCAGGTGTTCCCTGTACACCCTCCACGGCCCCTGCAGGCAACCCACACCACAGGGGACTACCCTGCATCCCTGGTCATGTCCCGCAGGCAGCCCACCCAACATGGGCATGCCCCCCAGCAAAGGCACATGTCTCCTTGAACTAATGAACACCAACTCATGTCCCCCACCACCCCCACCCCCCAGCACTGTGGGGCACCTGCCAGCAGGCCCCCACCCATGTCCAACTCATGTCCCCCACCACCCCCACCCCCCAGCACTGTGGGGCACCTGCCAGCAGGCCCCCACCCATGTCCAACTCATGTCCCCCACCCCCCAGCACTGTGGGGCACCTGCCAGCAGGCCCCCACCCATGTCCAACTCATGTCCCCCACCACCCCCACCCCCCAGCACTGCGGGGCACCCTCCACCAGGCCCTCGCCCATGTCCCATCCATGCCCCCCTGCACCTGGGTCCCAACAATCCCCAATCATGTCCGTAATGGCCATCCTCCCCTGCCAAAAGGCCCAACCAACTATCACATCCACCCACATATCAAAGGCAATTACATGTTACACACCCAATGTAAATAATGCAAATGAACACATGTCTGTCACACACAATGGCTGCAAGTGAATGTTAAAACACCCAACATGACATGCATGAAAGTAATGAGATGATACGACACATTGAAGGATGAAAATAAAAATGTATTGAAAATCAACTAGAATGGAAATGAAATTAGAAAAACCACAAAGCAAAACAACAAAAAGAAGATGAATGTCCATGAAAAAAATCCAAAAAATCAAAAAATCCATAGAAGAACTATTTACAAGACAATCCCGGGTCCATGAGCCCAACCAAATGAAACCTAACTATGTCAACTAACTAAAAACTGAACTATATACAAAAAAGTGGCGCATTGTCCAATCGCAACCAAATAAAAAAAAAATAATTTAAAGGAAACCTACCACTAACTATATAACTATATACAATGGCAGCGGGCAAGTCCTGCGGCTCACTCTGTGATGTTGCCGGCCAGGGCATCATCGAACTCCATGTCGATGTCTTGGAGGCGGGACTCTGTCCTGGCCCCGAGGTCTCGCAGGGATAACCCCATGTTCACCTCAAACTCCCTGCGAGCTTCCTCGAGGCACTCAGCCCGCCTCAACGCCCGACGCATGGAGAACTCCGCCCTGACCATGGTGAGCCGCTCCTCTTCCGCCCGCTGCCGCTCCGCACCTATCCGCTGGACCAACTGCTCCCACACGGAAGACACTACCATCCCAGGGTTCTCCTGCCCTCCGGCCGATGCCTGCCCCTCTGATCTTGATGGCCCCGAGCCATGATGCCTCCCACGTCGAGCCTGCTGCTGCCTCCGACGCCACTGCCTCTGCCAGCACGACGGCATCCAGGATGATGGAAACCACCGACGCCGTCGTGCACGTGCCCTGCCCGATGATGCCGTCACATCCTCCATCTGCTGGGGTCCAGTTGCTGTGTTGTCCACCCCTGCTGGACCTCTGACTCCCGACTGTGGCAGGGATGGGATCCCCACCGAGCTGGCTGCATTGGTCAGGGCAGGTCCACAGGGGGCCCTGATGGCATCTGGGCCGGAAGACGGCAAGGAGAACGACTGGCGTATAGTCTCCACAGAGGAGGAGAGGGCCGCCAGATTGGCCGACACATGCAGGAAACCCCCGAACATGGCCGATCCCAATTGGGCCACGTCGGCACGGTGCTCTTCATGATGACGTGCGTGCTCCTCCTGGGAAGCACGCACGGCATCACGAATCACAGCCGTGCGCATCGCGACCCCAATCAGGACCTTCTCCACACGGCCAGGGGTCCCCTCGTCCGCAGGTGGAGGGGAGTCAGATGACATGGACATCCCCTCTACCTGCGGACGGGCCTGGGACGGGGCATCCCTGCTGGTGCAAGGTGGTGCACCCACAGGTTCAGGGACAGCGACATGCACAGGCCCCTCCACGGTGACCTGTGCTGCCTCCTGCCCCTGCCCCTGGACTGCACCACTTGCACCAGCAGGGATGCCCCCACCAGGCCCCATGTGCGCCTCAGTGGCGGCCTCCTCCTCCTCTGTGGAAACCACCAACCTGGATGGCTCCTCGCCGTCTACCGCCGTAGCAGGCCCCTGTGGGGGCTCACCCACCCCTTCCGCTGCAGCCGTGGGGGCATCCCCGCCGCCTTGCTCCACAGCGCCGTCTCCGCCCTCTCCTTCACTAGCCGCTGCGTAGAGGGAGACATAGAACACAAGCATCAGGGTACTGTACAATGGTCCCCTAGACAGGAAGCAATAGCAGATGAGTGCCACTGTCAAAGTACACTTCCATCATGTCACACCACAACACATGTGTCAGTCCAGGCAAAACACACACAGTGACAGTCATGGTGCGTGCCATGGACATTTCAATGCATGTCCAATGGACTCTCGAATCATACAATGTAATGGGACTCACATGCATCATGGGTCATGCCTATCACATGCACACACTTCACCTCAGTCACATCCATCTGGCCCCGTACACCCCAATCACAGTGCATACAAGGATGACTAGGCTGCATCAGTGAATCTGTACATTGTCACAGACATGTGTCATGCATCCATGGCACTCACAAGTCACAGACACGCAGGTCAGGCACACAGACATGGATACCACATATGTATCTGGCATCAGCACCCATCCCTCGCCCCCACCCATGTCCAGGAACAGAGACTGCCATGCTCTCATGTGTGCAATCTGCACAGGGCTCCCCATGTCGCATTCAAACACATGCAACAACCGTGCGGTTCACACATTACAGGTCGCACATGCATTCCCATGATGTCCCTGCACACATACATGCGTACATGGCCTATGTCACACATGCAGGCAAGTATCAGACAACCAGCACACTGCAACATGCCCTGTCTCACACAGCAATGCTTGGCCACTTACCGCTCAACTCCAGACGGGTCTCCCTCTCAAGGACCTGGGCGTGGAGCGCTGGGTGTGCGCGTTCCAGGACCCTCAACTGGATGGAACTCATGCGGCCCCGGCCCCCCTCCACGAGGCACCGGGCCTTCATGAGGGTCCTGGACCTCAAGTCTTCCCAGCGCTTCTTGACCTTCTGGATGGTGCGGGTTGCCACCCCCTCCGCGTTGATGGCAACCACACAGTCGGCCCAGATCCTGTCCCGTCCTTCCTTGTTGGCGCGGGACGATCCGAAGAGGGCATCATACTGCCCCAGGACTTGCTCCACCAGGACACCAACTTCGGTGGCAGTGAAGCTGGTGCCCCTCTGCCCCTCTGGCTGGGGGTTGCCACTGGTGCCAGATGTTGATGTGCCCGACATGGCAACCCCAGGGGCAGGAGTGGGTGGCCAACTGGGTCCTGGGGCTGGGCTGTGGAGCGATGTTATCCGAGTCGGGAGTCTTCTGTTCCAGCAGGGGTGGACACAGCAACTGGACACCTGCAGATGGCTGATGTGCAGGCACCAAATGGCAGGGCACGGTGGCAGCAGGCAGGCAGGCAGGCAGGCAGCAGCAGATGGCACGTGGGAGGCTGCTCGGGGCACTGGGGGGCAGTAATTCGGCCTTCTGGGCAGGAGCGTGGTCTTCCGTGTGTTTTCGCGTGGCCAGCTTGATACGGAGTGATTTGGCACGTGAAAATCCTGCACGTCAGCGTGAAAATCGAGGAAAGGCCCTTAGCGCGTAAGCGCGTCAGCACGCGTACGCGATTTCATTGGACCAAAGGCCCTTACAGCGTAAGCGCGTCTGTGACGTTTTGCGCACGGGCGTTGCCCTGGCAGGGCTTGGTGATCCCGCGTGCCTTTATGTTCTGTACGTGCTTTTCGTGCGGTGCGTGTGTTTTCCATCCGTTGGGGTTCACACGCTATTACTTCACAGCGGGTGTTGGCTACGCGTTCTTCTACACGCAAGGCAGACGGTGAGTGGTACCCCGCTCCCCCAGGCCCGATCGCGTGAAAAACTTCACGCGAACCCCTGAAATACACGTAGCCCGCTCCCCCAGGCCCGATCGCGTGAAAAACTTCACGCGAACCCCTGAAATACACGTAGCACGCTCCCCCAGGCCCGATCGCGTGAAAAACTTCACGCGAACCCCTGAAATACACGTAGCCCGCTCCCCCAGGCCCGATCGCGTGAGAAACTTCACGCGAACCCCTGAAATACACGTAGCACGCTCCCCCAGGCCCGATTGCGTGAAAAACTTCACGCGAACCCCTGAAATACACGTAGCCCGCTCCCCCAGGCCCGATCGCGTGAGAAACTTCACGCGAACCCCTGTAATACACGTACCCTGCTGAAATCGCGTGTGAGACTTCCCGCGCACCCCGGTATACACGCACACGTATTTTTTGTCAGCGGGTGTCCGTGTTTGTGGGTACCCCTTTGCACGTCATTTGTCCTGGAGGGCCACAGTATAGGACATTCATCATGGCAGTATATAGGTGCTATTTGTTGGCGCACCTTTTGGCGCACATTTCTTACAGCCGCAGAGACGCTACCGCCTGCTTTCTTGTGGCGGTCGTGTTTGTGCCTGTGCGCTGGTTTGAGCGTGCGCTTTTTTCCCCTATTCTATTCCATGAATACATGTTGTAGGCGAGCGTGTGGGCGTTCCGCGCACTTGTGCCCTGTACTTTCCCCCGTGACGCCCACGTTTTGGCAAGTTGTTCCCCATTCCGAGTGTTACGCCCGTGTTCCGCCTACTTTTGTTGCGTGTGCCGCGCTATGTGCGAATTTCGCTGTGGCCTGTGCGATTTTCGCTGTGACCTGGCGCACGCTGTTAGATGGCCTGTGCGCCAACGTGCGCCGCGCACTTTTTTATCGCACATCCGCTGGTTTTCTCGCGCACGGACTTCCATGAATCGATGTGCGCTGCTTTTCGTGCGATTTTCGCACTTGCACTGCGATTTTCGCTATTCCACTGCGATTCGCACGTTTTTGCCCACTTGCGCCGCGCTAATTATTCCATGAATCGGCCTGTGAATGTCAGGCAACAATCCACACACAAATGTGTCTACAAATAGTCGTTTTCCAGACTATGTGCTTAAATCTTGTCCACTGAAATCTGAAAACACTTGTTCAAACCGATTAAAGAATTTGGTTGCACCCTCAGACTTTCCTTGGACACAAGCAGTAAGTTTGTCCCAGACAATCCTTCTCTCAGGAATTAAAGCTTTCAATTTTGTCACTATTCTATCAGGCAAAGTCAGTATTACCTGCAGTGGTTTCTCACCAGCTTTCCTTTCTCTATCTTGCCTAACCAAATTATCCCATGTGTCCCCTAACCTTGGTACATCATCTACTGTCCTAATCTGTTTCCACAAATCAGCAGGTAGGAGCACAGGAAATAACAAATCTATATCACCCAAAGTGAATACCGACGACAGCAAGACAGATTCTATCTCTTTGTAGAACCCTGTCGGATTCTTTCTAATATCTGGGATGGATTGTCTGTTGGTGTTCACTTCCTGTCTTGAGAATGGGACGTGAACGAACTGTGATACATAATGTGCATCAATGTCATAGGCGGCTACACCCGTTGCGGCATTAGCCGGAACCTCGACTTTAAGGACAAATGTCAGAGGAACCTCTCTCATAGGCAACTGAGAAGTAGGCAACTCTGAACGCTTACTGAGTAACAGAACTAAATCGAGCACTAAAGCAGCTGAAGAAGTGTCAGACGAAAAAGCTCTCTTGTAGATATTCAATAATTCTGCGGGACAACAAATCTTTCTTTTTATACATTCATCCTGCAGGTATTCTACCATAACCTGTATCACTTTCCTCTGCATTTCTGGCGTCTACAGACTATACGTGTCATATACTTCTACGGGAGATATCAACATGTCTGAGATCTATCTCAGTGCATCTCTTGTGCAAATTCGCATTTCTTCACTCATCGATTTACAAAGAGGAAGGAACCGTTTCTGTACAAACATAGCGCCCAAACTATCACCATCTATTTCTTCATTCCGTAACTTTTCTAACTCTCTTCTATACTCAAAAACCCTCTCGACGTGCTCATATGCTTTCTCCGCAGTATCTCTTCAGTATGCTAAAACATTCAAATCCCTCAACCCTTGTGGGAGATCTATATCATTCAGTCTGTTCCACATTATGGATAAATGAATTCCCAACCCTTCAATAAAGACATTTTTCTCAGGAAAACCTTCTAGAATAGCGAGTGTAGCAAAAACATCCGATTGTTCACCTTTCTCCATGCACTGTCTAGCCCATGCATTCAGATCTCGCTTTCTTTCTTTAGACACTGTATTGCGAGTTATAATTTTTGATTCCGCTCCCTTATCAACTACAAGCGGAACAGAACCACTTGGAAGAGAAAGAGTAGACAAATCTTGTACAATAATTAACGAAGGTGCTAACACTGGTGCAAAAGACAAATCTACTGGACCCACGGCAACAGGCAAAGGTGGAGGCACAGGTGGAGGAACAACAATAAGAGGAGGAGCAATAACTGGAGGAGGAGGAGCAATAGGAGAAACGATAGGAGGAGCAGGAATTACTACAGGAGGAGGAACGGCAGCAGGAAGAAGTAAAGCAACAGGAATAGGTACATAAGGAGGTGGCGCAGTGGCACCAGGCTTTCGTTCATTTAGAAGCTTGTCAATTCATTCATCTGACGCATGGAAATCTTTAGATGGGTGTATCTTCTGAATGCCAAGTTGAAAAGCCCTATCCATATTTCTAACTGACTCTGACTCTTTTTGTTGATCATACAATAACGCTTTCTCGGCATTTGACATAAGTCGTTGCGCATGTTTCTCTCTACTTTTAAGCTGCTGCATAGCTTCTTTTTTCCAATTTTGTAATACATCAAACGCTGCAGGTCTAGTTTTTTTCTTTAACAATATAGATTCTAAATATTCTATACGAGAAATCTCAAAGCTACCATTGATTGGCCACTGAAGTTCGGAAGCATGTCTAGTTTGTCTGTGTCAAATATTATTAAACACTATACTACCAATGCCGTGCTTACAGTACATAGTACACACCGGTGACCCCTCCTGGGGTGCCGGATGGCCAAATTCCAAAGATTGTTTGTCTCTGCGGAATAATGCCCTGAAACAGGCAAACAATTTCTCAGGCATATCAGAATTCTGGTGTTACCTGGTCAATAATTGTTCTCGGGAGGACAATGTGCCAAATCAAATTATCAGGATACTTAGGAATCGGGGCACGACTCACCTGATCAAAGAACTAAGGGAGGTCCGATCAGATTACTAAGGACAACAAAGGACCTTCGTGGTTGGTGATTTCAGCAAAACTGTCCGCCTCTATATATGGACCCTCGTCAAGATGCCGTCTCGGAACGCGAGCTCACCGTCCGGGGATCAGGTCATGCAGTACCGTTGAGGTATCGTGTCTCATCCAAGAAAGGGTCCCCTTTCTCACCGTCCGATCCCAGTCCGATAGTCGCGTCAACACTTCAACGAGTTGGCATCAATCTTGAGGGTCCCTTTTCGGGTGCCATCTGTAAAAACAAGGAAATATCGAGGCTGAGTACCACAAATTTAATTACACCAAAAATGAGCTATACAGATTCACAGATCTTTATTCTACTGTACAGTTTACAAAGAAACAGAAACAGATAGCTATCTGGCTCTCAATACCCCGCAATGAGTACCAGCCCGTCAAGGAGAGGAGAGAGGGTGCTGGACATCTGTACATTCATGTTTTTTATACATATCAACAATATTGTCCAGCCCCTCTACATGTTAATAATCTGCGGTCTAGAGTTTGTGCCTAGTTCACATACAGTTTATACAATAATATGCATATAGATTACATGAGTTTGTATTTCCGCGGTGATACAATGACAGTGTATGCTCTCAAATCCTACAACAAGCATCTTTTAGAAATATGTTACAATTGAGTTCGGCCTGTGTCCACGCTCGGTGTTTACTCTGCATTGTCCCAGACGTGTATTCGTGTATTAGTCTTGCGAGCACAGACAATGCTGGGACAAAAGTTCATGCTCAGTACAAGGCCTCATTGCCTAGTCTAAACAGTCGGCTCTTGGTCAGTCTAAACATTAACAGAACTCAAAGGTCGACAGGCTTGGTTGTAAGTTGAAAACACAGTCCACCATTTTAGAACAGAGAATATATGAACAGAAATCAAAATGGCGGATGATTCTAAAATAGCAGCAAAGTCGATCCAAAATCAGAACTTTGCAACGCGGTTTTCTTCGCAGAGCGACTATGCTTAGGCCAATATAAATCAAAAGGAGGCATAATATGATTTCCAGTTTAACTGCATCACCAATCTTTTTGAGCTGTAAATTCAATGGTATGTGGTATTATGGCATCATCGATTTCTTCTTTTCTTTGCCACATTTATGCATAACCCACCGACCATCTTCATAATTTGAATGGTGTTCATTCGCCAACTGTGCATAAATCAACAAAATATATGTGTGTTGTCCGATGTGTTTGTTCGCACTTCCTTACCATAATTCTATACATTTGTGTTTCCTCATTTTTACTTTTGGCTATTATGTGGCACTAAATAACAACCTATAATGAACAGACAACAAGGCTAGTAGTCCCCTGACAGATGCTTTATTCTAGCTTCAATTTAGCAATTTTTCTAATTATATTTTTTTATCATTATTTTAATTTTAGGGAGGGCATGAGGTCCATTCGCCTGAAGAAGGGATCAAATTCCAAAATGCATAGTGATAGCAGGAATCCTGACTCATTATTGAACATATTGTAGTCTTTTTATGGGATCACCTTTATGAGAACTCAAACTAGTCACACATAATGACCATATGTATCTTTTCTTTTTAAAGGTTTTTATTATTTTTGAACAAACAAACAATACAAACCAAACTGGCAGCGTTATTTGCAACAAAACACATGAACATCAATTGATCAAGACCATTGCTCCCCCAATCCCTCCCCTTCAAGAGCTTGTTTGTTCTTCTCATTCCGTATCAGCTGCGTGTGGCAGGGTATCACCTTCTTCTGAGACTGCAGAATCCGTTATTGTTCCAAACAGTCCTGCTATTAATACTCTCCATGCTAGCAGGGTGCTCACTTCTTCTTCCCCACACTTGCTACATGCCTCCTGCCATACCACCGTTTCAGCCTCCGCCCATTTTTGCAAATCCCGCCACCATGCCTCCACCCGTGGCTTTTGGCACTGCTTCCAGCCCATGGCAATCCTTCGTTTTGCAAGCACATATGCCAAGTCCTTCAATTTCCCAACATGTTTAAGTTTCCGTGGTCTGGGAAACCCTCCCAACAGGCAGGCCCAGGCCGTATCTATAGTGAGTGTGACCCCTTTGTCCGCTAGTTTTTGCGCCACTTCTCCCCAGAAACTCTCAATCACTGGGCAAGACCAAAACATGTGTGACATATCAGCATCTTCCTTATTGCATTTTGGGCACGCTTGTCGTCCCGCATTTACAAACTTCGATATTCTCGTCGGGGTCATGTAAGCTCTGTGCGTTATGTACAACTGTATTTGTTGTAATCTGGCATTTCTGGACACCTTCTTGTGGTATCCCATAGCACGCTCCCACATCCCATCTTCCATCTCTGCTCCCACCTCTGTTTCCCAATCCAGCCTCAAATGCGTCAATTCCTTCCCAACCCGGGTCATCACCATCTCATATAATCTAGAGATCTCATGCCCTCCTTCTGATATGTCATATATTGTCCCCATAATGGCATCTGGCTCCTCCACCAATACAGTCTCAGGCCAGATCTTACGAATATTCTGCACCAGCCTTAGATATGTGACATACTGGCCCCTATGCAAGCCCGCCTCTTCCCCTAATCCTTCAAAATCCTTAATGGCCCCCTCTTGCCAGACATCCCCAATGTAACCAGCCCGACCGACTCCCAATAGGTCCTGATTAACATCCTTAGTTGTTTGTCTCCCCCTGCCAAGGCCACCAGCGGCACCTGCGGGGAACATGGGTACAGGTCCTCCATCATTCGACATACTCTACGCCACATCTTCCACCCAAGCAACATCATACCCGGGCGCTCCTTCATTTCTGACCTAGGCAACCAAATAATTTCCTTCAGGTAAAACGGAGTGCAGTCCTGTCCAAACAGCCTAAATTCGGGAGTTACCTCATCAGAGAGCCATTTGACCACATATTGCAACTGGCCAGCTACATAATAGGCCTCAAAATTGGGCAACCTAATACCCCCGTTTTCATAAAAATTCTGCAACTTCCATAGCGCCACTCTATTCAGAGTGCCATGCCATAGGAAGTCTCTGCACATACTATTCAGCTTGGCAAAACATTTCTTAGGTATCATGTACGGAATATTGCTGAAATAATGTAAGAGCCTAGGTAGGACCACCATTTTGAGCATCGCCCCCCGTCCCATCATCGCCAACGGCAACTTCTCCCAAAACTTCATATTCATACGGATTTTTCCCACAGCCACCTCGGTGTTATGCAAATGTTGACCATATGTATCTTTCATATCATTAATGCGTTTGTACAGTTATTTGAACACTTCCCTTGGTGGTACTCATTTGCATGAATACTAATGTAACAGGGTGTTCATTAACCCGTGGATTGATTTTTTTTCTCGGTTAAATTAATGTACATTGTATGTATCACTTTGGAGCACAAAATGAATTTAGGCACTGTTTCCATCAATGTTTTCTTTGCAAATTTATATTGAATGGATAAAAATACAGTTTTTTCAACATATCTAGAATCGTTTGCTTGTCGTGATCTATTGATTTCTGCAGTGAACATAATTTTTGACAGAATGGCATTATTATCTCATTGGAGTGCCTTGGTATATTCCTTGATTAGTTTTAAGGAACAGTTTTCTCTCCAGTTATTCATACTCCTTAGGCCAGGGTTATTTTTGCGAGGTGCACCTGAAAAATCCTAAATTATCAAATGTGTAATTTACTTTGAAGAACCCCATTGCCTCCATCCTTTTTTTCTGTGTCTCCTCTTGACTTTTGTGTGTGTCCCTGACCCCCTTCTGGGGTTTATAATATCTTTTAAACAGGCCTGGTTCATTGTCCTGCCAGGCACTTCCTCGCATGTACAATTCTCCAATTCTCTCAACATATGGGTCCCAGATTCTTGTCTCTCTTCTCAGGTTTATAATGTCTCTTAATCAGGCCCGGTTCACTTTCCTGCCAGGTATTGTCTTCTCATCTGGTTTATTTGGGGTGCTCTATCACCCATTATGCCTCTATTTCGTTTCTCTGCTCTGTCTCACTGGGACAAGTCAGATCGACACCCACTTCCTCCCAACCACAGCCTCTAGGGGATCCTAGCACCCTCTCTGCGTACCTTCTTACTTGGTTCATGAAGGATCCGGTCCTCGGTAACACCGGCAAGCTTCTCTGGCTTCCCCTTGGCTATCACGGTCTGCTCTTGGCTTTCGGCTGCTCTACCAAACTGGTTTCCGTCTGCACGTTGTGTCTCACCTGGACCACTGGGTGGGCTTCGTTCCTGCCACCGGATGTTGGGTATCCCAACCTTCAAGTAAGTTTATTCCCTCATTCCAAGGTGGGCGGTAAGGGATACCGGTGCCGGTAATCCCTTACCGCCCTACTACGAGGTCCCTTAACTGGTCTGTCCATTAACGGCTGGTCTGACCAGCTGTTGTGGATGGGACCCGTTAAGGGACCAGGGCGCAAATAACAGGCTTGACATTCGCGAGCCCGTTATTTGCGCCCTCCGCATTCCCATAAGAACCCTATGGGGGTTCAAATGGGAATGGGGAATGGTTTGTGCAATGGGGACTTACGGGTCCCGCCAAGGTCGGACTAGACCGGTAAGTCCCCATTGCACCAATCCAGACACGGTCCCGTTATTGATGGCAGTCATGGCGCAAATAGCGCCATGACTACCACCAAACTCAGAATGAGGGTCATAGTCTTCTTTCTGCCTTTTCGGACGTCAGGTTCCTTCTCCAAGGATCAAGATCTGCAGTGCATCCTCTCTGCGTGACATCACTTCCCAGCTTGATAATCCTCTGATGGGCCCCTGGGGGACCCTCGTGCATGGGAACAAGGCACAATCACCACACACAAACTGATACGCCAGACACAAGGTTCAATTCCCAAAATCTAGGGTTTATTGCAAAGTAAATAGTCTCAGTCGGCCGACCGGATCTCACGTCCCGCAACGTGTGTTACCCATGCCTTGTGGGACGCAAGAGAGCAAAACATTTCACATCAGTTACATATATACAAAAAGACCATCATATTATCAGTAGTGACACATCTAAAAGCTCCCATAATGTATCTTCTTTTATCAAGGGTTTGGTGATTGACAATTATGACGAATATGACACCCTTAAAGACATGTATTCAGCAACAGTTGTAATCTGCGAAGGTGCAGACACTATTCTTTGTTACCAAGACATAGTGCTCTTGTTCTGCAAGCAAGCTGTGTTCGTAGGAGGGACACATTGCAAGCCTTACTATCTCTTGGTTTCTATTTGTGAGCTAGAGGTCGGCTCGATCTAAAGGGGCCCAGGAAAGGGGGGCCGTGAAAGAGAGTATAATTCAAGCCATTAACTGTCTATTTCTACAGTTTCTGCCACTCCAGTTGGACTAGCTGGCACCTGCTTGGTGATTAAATGCCTTTCTGCTTACGTCTAAGGACTTATGAGGGAGGAAAACAGTGTATTGCTGTCTGGGCTGTCTGGGCTAGTCTCTCAGCATGTAACTTGTGGCCTTGCTCTGTACATGAGCAGAACGAAATTTAATTTACTTTTAGCAAAACATTAGAACAGAAGCAAAAAAAAGCAAAATTGCAAAAATGGCGAATTCTATTGTGACAAAATGGATCCTCTATGGTTATGCTGACGATTCTGTACTGATGATGCTTGTTACGCTCACCTGGTATCCACAGGGACGCCACCCAGCCGGGTTACTCGCTGGTATGCTTCTCAGCTTTGCCCTGATGTGGTCTGCGGGGAAGGTTCTGCCTGAAAATACAGGAGGACTGTGTTCAAGACTGACCGACTGGGGTAAGTATCCTCCCTCCACCCACGTATGATTTCAGTCCCTCTGGCACCCTCTCCTCACCTTGTGGTAGAATTAGGCATGCTTCCGTCCTGCCTTCTTTGCAGGGGCACGTTGTCTTTCATGGGCGAGTGTGGTCCAGTTACTTCACTGACGCCATCCCGTTTGATATTGTTCAGGTAGGTCTTATTGCTGTTCTTTAGTTTTGTTGCTATCCTGCATGTCTTTCTTTGTTTAAAATGTCTCTTTTTTCTCCCTTAGGTATGCGGAGCTTCAGCGCGGCGAACTGGCTTGGTAGAGCCCCGCTGCTAAATGATGGCGCATTAAGTGCGCTATGATGCGGTAAGTAAGCGTATGCGCAGCGCTGCAAAGTCTTGCCTTTGCTAACCAGTGTTTTCCTTCCTTGTAGGTCGCAGTGTTCTTCAGCGCGAGTGGAATGTCCGGAGTGGTGCCAGCCGAGAGGTAACCAGCCAGGTAAGCCTTTTGAGCAGTTCGTAATTTGTAAATGTCTCTACTGCTTTTTTTAATGTTGCCTCTATCTTCCTCTTTCAGGTCGTTCTGTCCGGGAGACGTGCAGATTCGAGGAAGCTCTTCACAGTCGCTATGAGTGTTTAAAGATGAAGACTGCAGGTAAGATGCTGCTGCTAATGATGTTCCTTTTGTCTCCTTGCAGGTTCTGCTTCTCCGAGGTTCGAGGGAATAGCTGGACATGGTGAGCGTCACGTTGCAAGTTGCAAAGTAACACGAAGCGTGTTGTCTTCCTCGGGTGTGGTTTAAATAGCCCCAACAAAATAGTCCAGGTAAAGTAGTCCCTAGGCTACCACACCCAAAAAATGGATGCCTCTATGTTGGCTGACAATACAATATAGTAGTTCCCAAGCACATTGTTTTTCATGGTGTATGAGCCTGGCGCCAGAGGCGCGAGGACTGGCCCTATGAGGGCTTTTGAAGAGGATGCCAGGCTCTAGAGGCCCCAGTCCTGACTCCACCTGGCCAATGGGTTTGCCAGAGGGGGTTTTGGACGAGGGTCGTGACAATGCTAGACATACGATGCAGTTGGTTTTCGGCCAACAATGTATATCGTCTATGCTATGGTAGGGTATTTTCTAAACTAACAAACCCTCCTCTTGGCCCTAAGCCAAACGCATCAACCATACATCGTGTCTTCCACTGACCATGTATCTGATTCTGAACTCTGCATACTGCTATAATCGTCATCATCATCATCAATATTAATAGACATGAATTCTTTCACAGTCTGCATTTCGTGGTTTGTGATTATATTCACTTTGGGAGTTCTTTTTTGTGCCACCATGTGTATGCATTCATCACTTCTTATTTCAGTGCAAATTATTAGTAGACAATGTATGCAACAACATGTTAGGAAGATACCGAGGACTGCTGCTAAAATTGCAGCTAATTTCCATCCCTAAGAGCGTAACAATTCCCAAAACCAGGAGCTTATGTTTAGTTCCCAACTACCTGCTGGGGGGTGGAGGTCAGAGCTCAGAACGTGTAATTTCTTTATTGCCTCAAAAATCATAAGGGAGGAGTCACTTACAAATACACAACACGAAGACCACACGATTTTGCAAACTCCTCCACGGTCAGCCAAAACTATGTCAAGAGCCATTCTATTTTGAAGTGTCATTAATCAAATTGCCTTTTCTTCCAGAGTCATGTTATACAATATATCCGTTGTTCCATTTATTGTTTTTTCTAAAATTCTGGACAATTGTCTTATATTACATGAATTTATTGCTTGACCCCAAAATGGTATAAATGATTTTGCTATATCTTCTGCAATTAATCCTCCTTCCTCATCTCGTTGTGGCCTTGATCTAGATATTTTTGCTATGTCTGACGTTTTTGAAATGAATACCCCTGGGAAAAGGATCCCTAAGTAACAAGTACCTCCCAAATTTCTAGGCAACCAGGGATAATCTTTTTCTCCACATATGAAATAGATAGTATCACCTACATATACTGGTTCCTCCTCCTCTCTCTCGAGGATTGCAATTTTCATGCACCTATTGAATGTCCCTACTGAATAGGAGCCTTTCTTTCGCAAGCAAAATGGAACAGTGCGAGGACTATAATTTATTGTATACGAGGGGGGGGGCACTGCATCTTTATTACCTAGTGGGTTCATGTGAAACATAATTACAGATGATTTATAGGGCACATACAGTCTATCTTGTGGCGTTACTACTGGTGTTATCATTCTTGCTCTGTTAAATATGGAGCAACCTACAGGTTTCATTACCACTTTTTCAAATTCATCCATGTTTGTCCTATCTAATCGACCCGTTTAACTCTTATTCCATTTCCCATAATATAGTGCACTTAATGATGCATAAAATGCTGAACTTAACGGCAATGGCTGCACATACCATGCTATTCCCTTTCCACCATGTTGTGGTATATGTGTGCACAACCAACAATTGTTTTTTCTCAGGATTGAGTGTGTCATGTTCATTATCAGAAGTAACGTGTTATTTCCATAACCTTCCCTGTGTCTTTCTTCCATTGCGGACAATGTATAGGAGATTACATGGACTGGGCTTTCGGTGACAGAAGCATTACTAATAGGCAAAAATACACCTAATGGATGTATTTCCTCTAAATACCATAATACCAGGACTACTGATATGGGTGCAAGTACACTCATAATGCACATGAATATTGTGATAATTAGCATACATATTTTACGGCAATTCTTTCTTGGCAATGTTATAGTCTCTGTATTTACTACATCATCAGCATTGGTGCAGGAGGGGGCAGAAGCAGGTATACGCATCTTCTTGATTCTTCTCCTCCAGCGATGTTCGTCGTGAATACTTCTCACCACTGCACGCGTTGGAATACCAGTAAGTTCGAAAAATGTTAAAAAAGTGTTTAGGCCAGTTCTCCGCAGCCTGGATTGCTAAACGTAAGGCAAGATTATCGTGCTCCTGCACATTGCTCAAAAGAATCTAGAGCAAACATCAATTGGTCTTGTACCATATTAGCCCCGCTCGTTCACACGGGGTGATCAACACATGGATTTTTATTTTCAAAGATAGCACCGGGAAGCCGCGTTCCAGAATTGTCAGATTGGCACAACCCCACGCTCCACTCCCCTAAGCCTCTCATTCCCACTTCATCCGTGATGGGAAATAGAGGCAACAAAATGAAACACGAAGATCAGATCACTTTTGATTTTGAGATTGTAGGTTGTACCGTATTGCTCCAGGTAATGTGTGATCAGTGAATAGTGCAGGTGCACTTCCAGATTCAGCCTCAGAGTCAGCCTGTGGCGCAGCAAGTGATGGTGGGCGCCAAAGTGTTTATGCAGGTTTCGTATCAACCTGTGGCGATGCAGATTCAGCTGGGCAAAGTTGGGGCACACTTAGCCCTTTCTCCTTTTTAGCAATCTTCTCAGGCTTTGTCTCAGGCTCAGGCAGAATTTGCGGCAGAGAACTGGCAATGATGTCCTTGAGTCAGAGGCAGCTGCTTCTCCCTTGTCATCTGGATCAGACAGTTCTTTCCATGGCGATGGAATTCTCTCAGTGTGAGTGGTATGTATCCATGCCTTCCGACCATCCACACAGACTGCCGTTTGTGTTGCCAGGAGAACTTGATAGGGTCCACGCCATCTTGGTGCAAGCGATGATTTCCTTTCAAAGTTTTTAATGAGGATCTAATTTCCCGGCTGCAGACAATGCCCCAGGCCAGTATATCTGACAGGAAGAGCCTCCTGCACCTGCTGATGAATCAAACAAAGCTTCTGTATTAAAAGGTTACAATATGTACTGAGCACAGGATATTCTACTTCACTCAAACGCCTCGGCTGCGGTGCACACCAAACATTAGCAGGTCTCCCCCATCACGATCTCGTATGGGGAGAGTCCAGTCCTTGCTTGCATAGATGTACGCATGCACAATAAAGCTAAAGGCAATGCATCTGTCCATTTCAGCTTGCTTCCTGCACATATTTTGCTAATCTTGTTTTTTAGTAGGCCGTTCTGGCGCTCAACAAGCCCAGCACTCATCGGGTGCCTGGCGCAATGGAATCGTTTATCAATCTGAAGACCTTCACAAATCTGTAATATCACGGCAGCAACAAAATGCGTGCCGTTATCTGACCATATGACCCGTGGCAGGCCGAATCAGGAAAAGTATTCTTTTAACATTACTTTTGCAGTGCTCATGGCTGTGCAGTCCTTCAGCGGATATGCTTCCAACCATTTACTGAACGCACACACTACCACCAGAATATATTTTAGGTTCTGACATCTTTCCATTTCTATGAAATCAAAATGGATCACCTAAAAGGGCATAGAGGGGGGGGGGCAAAACTACCTGTTGGAGTAGCTGTTCCTTTTCCAATATAGTGTTGCAGACATGTTACACAATTCTGAACTAGTCTTTCTGCATTTTTTCTTATGTGCGTGTTCTACCATAGTGTAGCCAAATGCTGAACCATCGTTTTCGCACATATATGCGTGGGGCTGTGGGCCATGGTGACCATTGCAGTTATATAGGAGTTGGGCAGCATGCATTTTCTACTCTCCTTGTCCACCCAGCAACCTTCCAAGTCTAATTCTGCAGAGCCCTTAGCCCACCCGTTTATTTCATCAGCAGTTGCATCCGCCTGAATTTCTTTGACTGTGGCAATTCCATTCTCTATCATGCAGGGCACTTCTTCTGACTGCACTACCAACGTGTGTGTGCCTAAATCAGTGGCAGTTTGTTTTGCAATCCTGTCTGCAAATGCGTTTCCTTCTCCCACCTTACATGTTATTTTCTTATGCGCTTCGCATTTTATTATTGCCAGTTGCTTCGGACACGTAAGTGCAGACAGCAATCGCACTATCAAAGGGCCATGTTGGATTCTAGTTCATTGTGATGTTAGAAAACCCCTCTCAGCCCAGAGTCAGCCAAAATTATGTACCACCCCGAAGGCATACAGACTGTCAGTATATATGTTTACATTTAAATTTTCAGAAATTTCACATGCTCTTGTCAATGCTATTATTTCTGCTGCCTGCGCTGAATTGTATGGAATCCTTTTGCTTTCTACAATGCTTTTTAGTGTTGTGATGGCATAGGCAGCAGTTGACGTGCCATCAGGTAATTTAAAACAGGAACCGTCACAAAACAGTTCTCCATCTGACTCTTTCTGTGGGGTGTCTGTTAAGTCAATTCTTCTTTTCGTTTCTTCCTCATTAACCATTAAACAATCATGGGGAGGTGATTCATTGTCACCTACTTCTTCACTGGGAAGGGGCATTAATTCTGCAGGATTCAAATCAGAACACCTCCGAAATTGAATATGTGGTGCAAACAATTTCATATCTAGTCAATCTAGCTGATGTGAGGTGTTGCGTCTGCGTTCTGTTCAAGAGAACGTCTATTGCGTGTGGCATTATCAAAATGAAGGCGTGCCCCAACACCATCCCTTCGGTTTGTTTCACTGATGTGGCAGCTGCAGCAACAGCTCTCAAACAACGCAGCAAAGCGCATGCAACAGGGTCCAGCGCGGAAGTAAAATAACTGCATGGTCTATTTCTTCCTCCTTGTTCCTGTGTCAAAACAGCCAGCACGCAGCCTTCATTTTCATGCAAAATAATTTGAAACATTTTTCATAATTTGGTGTGCCCAAAACTGGAGCTGAGCACAAAGCAACTTTGAGCAGATCAAATGCATTTTGACATTTCTCACTCCATGGCAAAGGCAAAGCAACATCCTTCTTTGTCAATGCCACCATTGGCTTTACAATCATCGCAAAATTTGCTATCCATCGGCGGCAATAGGAAGCCATGTGTCACAACCCGTGACCCAGAACCCCACTGGCATGGTCACATGCCAGGTAGGGTTAGGGCTTGGGGTTCATTTGGGGCCCCAAGGGCCTTGCATTTTCACCAGGGACTCTCCTGGAGTCAGTCCTGGCGCCTTTGGTGCCAGGCTCATATTTGGAATAGGACTTGAAGGGACTACTTTTTATGTGGAGGCCTGCAGCCAGCATGTGCGGTGCAGTGTTTTAGGGTGTGGTAGCCCAGACTACTTTACCTGGACTACTTTACAGGGTAGGCTAAATAAACCACACCCAAGCTAAAGAACATGCTTCACATTATCCTGCAGTCAGCAGCGTAACGCTCACCGTGTTCAGAGACCAGCATCCGGCGTTCCTGGAATCGCGGACCTGCAGAGGAGACAAAAGAACATCATTAGCAGTTCCAGTTTACCTGCAGTCTTCCATCCTTCGATCCCAGCTACTCGCGGTCTTCCATCCCGTTGGCAGCATCTTCAGGACATGGCGCTCGCACAGGAACGAAGCACCTGGGGAGGAGAGAAAAAGGGACAACGTTAAACAGGTTACTCACGGCAATCACAGCAGCAACCAAAATCTCCTCACCTGGCTGGGCATATCTTGGCCGGTTCCGCTCCAGAAATCACTGCACGGCCAGAAAGACCATCGTAACCTGAAAAGGAATAAAGAATACAGGTTAGCCCAAAAAGACATTAGCGCGCCGCACTTCGCGCTGAACCTACCTTTGTTCATATGCTCCGCGTCCATAAATCCCGGCAGGAGCCGAACCCAAGCAGCGCACCCAGCGAACCTCCGCATACCTAAGGGGGAAACAATCAGGGAAAGACATTAATAGCCCGAAAGAAAGCAAAGGCCCTCAAAGACTACTATAATCGAACTTTAAAGACACTTGAATGGGTTGGCATCAGTGAAGTTAACTCGGTCACTTCAACCCGCAGAAACTACATGCCCCTGCGCAGAAAGCAAGACGGAGAGCACGCCAAACATCATAACAAGGTGAGGAGGGAGGCCTTCAGGTCAAGTCCACGGGGCTGGTGGGAGGAAACGAAATCTGAGCCTAAGCCCAGTCCTCCTGTGTTTTCAGGCCCACCTGCCATAGAAGACATCATCCCGAATTTAGTACATCTGGGGGGAATCCGGCAACCAGGGCATACAGGCGTCCCAGTGGATATCAGTTAAGCGTAACAGAACGCGAAGCCTCATAACAAAATTCACCTGGGTGCCATGGAGATTTCAGAAATGGACCAACTTGCCCAGTTATTAGGGCAATTACGCGCAAAGTGCATTCGGCTAGGCAAGAGACTAATACCCTGCAAAGGGATCTTGTCGTCACCAAGGATCACACTGAAGAACTCAGCAGGCAACTATTGAAATCACAGGCCGGGCAAGCTCCATTACCAGGAACAACTACACTGGCACAGGCAACCATGTTGTCTACCGCTCCAGTGCAAATAAATTTACCCGGAACAATACCCTTAGCACCGCCAGAAAGGTTTTCAGGAGATCCAAGAAAATATGCAGCTTTCATGAATCAATGTCGCCTTCATTTCCTCTGCAGACCGGCTGCATTCCCTAACGATCAAGCACGTGTAGCATTTATTTTATCATATCTAAGTGGTAGTGCAGCAGACTGGTTCGTGCCGCTTGTGAGCTATGATGATCCGTTACTACGTGACTTTGGGGGCTTCCAAAGGGAAATGGAAAAACTCTTTGCCCGACACACCCATGAACAAGCTGTAGACAATGAACTCTTGTCACTCCCGCAGAGGAATCAGGACTTGCTAACATACATAGCAACCTTCAATAGGTTGGTGGCCGAAACCAGGTGGCCTGAAGACAAGAGAACCATATTGTTTCACGAGGCCTTCGAGGGGAATTAAAGGACGTCTTGGCTCAGGTAGTTGATCCACCTGGAGACTGTGGTGAATTCATCAATCTAGTGGTGCAATTAGATCATCGATTACAAGATCGGAAAGCGGATCGGTCCAAATCTGACACACGGGCCGTGTATCTACGAACCAAAGATGCTACTCCGCGCATGTCAGAGAATACCACAGAGCCAATGCAATTTGGAGGCATACGACCACCGTTAACAAAAGCCGAAAGAGACAAGAGAAGGCAACAGCAGTTATGTTTGTACTGCAGACAATCGGGGCACTTCTTAAAAGACTGTCCAATAAAACCTCCCAAGTGAATTGTAGGAGCTACAGAAAAGGATGAGAGTAAGGAGTCAGAAAATTGCCTAGCTCGACAAAAGTAGAGGTCAGTTTGTCGAGTGAGAAGGATGAGCCACCAACCTCATATTTTGCAATACCAGTAATCCTAATCAATCACGAACAACCTTCAAGGATGCGTTCAGTTGAAGCTTACATAGACAGCGGGGCAGTTGGGAATTATACTGATCAAGATCTGGCCGCACGGATGGGGCTTCCCTTAAGTTTTAAGCCAAACACAGAAAAGGTGACCACAGTAGATGGGACTGAAATTGCTTCTGGACCAGTAACCCAATGTATGGCAGGAATAACCCTGCTGTGCCAGGATGGACACTGGGAATCGATTTCCTTCGATCTCATCAAGGCGCCTCAGTTTCAGCTCATTTTAGGGATGCCATGGTTAGTTGCTCATAACCCTCGGATAGACTGGCGTGCAAGAAAACTGACTTTCCATCATGATTGCGCCTCCACCTGCTATCTCCAAGGAAATGAGTCCAGTTTAAAGGTTTCTATGAGTCCAAGAGTCGGTATATCTACACTTGGCGAAACCAGTACTCTCGCTGAAGAATATCAAGATTTCCAGGATGTGTTCCAGAAGGAACAAGCTAATACGCTACTACCGCACAGGTCCTACGACTGTCAGATTGACCTCATACCTGGTGCACAGAACCCTTGCGGTAGAATCTACACGCTCACCGAATCAGAAAACCAGCATCTAAAGTCCTATCTGGACCAGTACTTGGCAAATGGGTTCATTCGTCCATCCAAATCTCCGGCAGCCAGTCCCCTGTTCTTCATACCAAAAAAGGAAGGAGACTTAAGAACCTGTATTGACTATCGCACCCTGAACCAGATCACTGTTAAAAACCATTACCCACTGCCCCTTATTCCCGAGATGCTAGATCAAGTAAAAGATGCCCAGATTTATACGAAGTTAGACCTCAGAGGAGCGTACCACCTGGTCCGAGTCAAAAAGGAAGATGAATGGAAAACGGCCTTTTGTACTAAATATGGGTTGTTTGAGTACCAGGTAATGCCTTTTGGGCTGTGCAAAGCCCCAGCGGCGTTCCAATATTTTATGAACAACGTCCTGAGGGAGCTGATTGATGTTTGCGCCCTGGTCTACATAGATGACATCCTAGTGTATTCAACCTCGGAACAAGACCATGTTAAGCATGTCCGTGCTGTCCTTGCCAAACTGCGCCAACATCGACTATGCGCAAAACTTGAAAAATGTTCTTTCCATGTAACCGAAGTTGAATTTCTTGGTTTCATTCTTACTCCGAAGGGCATTCGAATGGATGCACACAAAGTGGATGCCATTCTAAAATGGCCCTCCCCGACCTCAGTAAAAGGGATACAGAGTATGCTGGGTTTTGCAAATTTCTACCATTTATTCATCCCAGACTTTTCTCAGATTGTGCATCCAATTACGTTACTTCTACTAAAAAACAATAAAAAATTCATATGGTCAGAAGATGCTGAAAAGGCCTTCCAAAAACTAAAGGAAAAATTAACCTCAGCCCCGATCCTACGACATCCTCGTCCAGATTCACCTTACATCGTGGAAACAAATGCTTCCAGTATGGCGATGGAGGCGGCTCTTTCCCAAAAAGACCCTGAAACCGGCCAATTGTACCCTGTGGCCTTCTGGTCACCTGCATGTACACCACCTGAACTCAATTATGCCATTACCGATAAGGAACTGCTTGCTATAAAATCCGCCTTCAAGCCATGGCAGCATTATCTCTTAGGGGCCAGGCATACGGTCACTGTAATTACGGACCATCGGAACTTACAATATTTAAAAACAGCAAAGGCGCAATCCTCAGCCAATTACGATGGGCCCTTTTCTTCGCCGAATATGACTATATCATCACTTATCAGCCAGGCGTAAGAAATGGGAAAGCTGATGCACTATCTCGCATGGGCATCGATGAAAGAGAATATGCAACTCCAGATCCAGTGGCCATTATACCTGAGGACAAGCATTTAGGCCTCACCACAGCTTTAACACAAACTGAACTTAGAAATGCGATCCAACAGGAAATAACCCCAAGCAAGTTACTGGAATAGCATACCAAAGGAAAACAATACGTTGTCAAAAATCAACTGCCATAATTTGGCGAACTCCTGTACGTGCCTAAGACCGAACTACAACAACAAATCATTTCAGAATATCACGACTCTTTGATGGAAGGTCATCCCGGAATTGCCAAAACCTTAGCCAAAGTAAAATGCAATTATTGGTGGCCCACTTGGAGTCAAGACGTCATCCGATACGTTCAGTCATGTGGAGTGTGTGCACAAAACAAGTCATTGAAGCAAAGACCAGCTGGCCTCCTGCAACCATTAGAAATACCTCCGGCACCATGGCACACACTCTCTCTCGATTTCATTACTGATTTACCTCCCAGCCAAGGGTTCAATACCATTTTAGTTGTAGTGGACCTATTTTCTAAAATGGCACACTTTATCCCTTTTAAAGGCCTTCCAGATGCTTCCCAGCTAGCAAAGGTGTTTTTAGAAAACATTATCAAACTGCATGGATTCCCTTCAGTCCTGGTCTCTGATTGAGGGAGCCAATTTGTATCAAACTTCTGGAAAAAGTGCTGCGTTATAGCTCACTTCGACAAACGGCTATCCACCAGAAATCAACCCCAAACGGATGGTCGAACAGAGAGGACCAACCAGACTCTTGAACAATACCTGCGATGCATGCTGCATCAAGTTGAGGGAACCTGGAGAGATCTATTATGGATAGCCGAATATGCTTATAACAATTCTGTACATTCCAGTACTGGGCAAACACCCTTTTTCACCCTCTACGGCAGACATTTTTTTTTTTTCCATCGTAGGAGCAGGTGAGTCGGTCCCCCGTGTGTGACCCTTTCCCGGTCATTTGTTTAATCCCAAAACGTGCCCAAGGCCCCCGTGTGCCCCGAGCTCCCCAGCCTCCGCTTCCTGGTTCTTCCCCTCTCCCTCCCGCCTCCCATCCCGCCCACCGCCCCTGATTGGTTGTGCGGCTGAGGCAGCGTCCGTCTATCGACCCGCTTCCTGCACCTGCTCCTATTTTCCATCGTAGGAGCAGGTGAGTCGGTCCCCCGTGTGTGACCCTTTCCCGGTCATTTGTTTAATCCCAAAACGTGCCCCAGGCCCCCGTGTGCCCCGAGCTCCCCAGCCTCCGCTTCCTGGTTCTTCCCCTCTCCCTCCCGCCTCCCATCCCGCCGACCGCCCCTGATTGGTTGTGCGGCCGAGGCAGCGTCGGTCTATCGACCCGCTTCCTGCACCTGCTCCTATTTTCCATCGTAGGAGCAGGTGAGTCGGTCCCCCGTGTGTGACCCTTTCCCAGTCATTTGTTTAATCCCAAAACGTGCCCCAGGCCCCCGTGTGCCCCGAGCTCCCCAGCCTCCGCTTCCTGGTTCTTCCCCTCTCCCTCCCGCCTCCCATCCCGCCCACCGCCCCTGATTGGTTGTGCGGCCGAGGCAGCGTCGGTCTATCGACCCGCTTCCTGCACCTGCTCCTATTTTCCATCGTAGGAGCAGGTGAGTCGGTCCCCCGTGTGTGACCCTTTCCCGGTCATTTGTTTAATCCCAAAACGTGCCCCAGGCCCC
Source organism: Ambystoma mexicanum (assembly GCF_040938575.1). NCBI lineage: Eukaryota > Metazoa > Chordata > Amphibia > Caudata > Ambystomatidae > Ambystoma > Ambystoma mexicanum. Next base: position 916,379,737 of record NC_090932.1, read on the forward strand.
CGTGTGCCCCGAGCTCCCCAGCCTCCGCTTCCTGGTTCTTCCCCTCTCCCTCCCGCCTCCCATCCCGCCCACCGCCCCTGATTGGTTGTGCGGCCGAGGCAGCGTCGGTCTATCGACCCGCTTCCTGCACCTGCTCCTATTTTCCATCGTAGGAGCAGGTGAGTCGGTCCCCACCTCCCCTCCTCTAAAACCTCTTCCTAATCCCATCCCTCCCACCCACCCCCCCTCTGATAGGCCCCTCAACCTTTATCACTGGTCCTTCCAGCGCAGCCCCCTGCCCGGCAGCCCCCAGCGGCTAAGGGCCCCAAGGCCAAGGGCGGCCCCAACAGAGGCGGCTCCAGGAAGTGTCAGCAGGTGTCCGCAGGGGACGCCAAAGAAGCCAACAGACACCGGGCACCGACAAAACTGTAAGTGCTGGCTTGGGGGGGACGTAGAGCAATTACTCTGCTCCTGAAAGCTCCTGCCACTCTAACATACCTTTCAATAGCCTGCAGTCTAATGATAACTAGTACAGTAGCCCGAGAGAACCACACAAATTAGCCTGCGCCACCTCTGAGCAGAAGTGTGAATGTTAGCATATGCCACACCTGATGGAATCTCTAATAGCCTCTCTTTGAAAGCAAATCTAGACATGTACCTGTCCGCGAAAGTTGATTTTGAAGCACTTTAGAAGCTGAATTCAGACATATACACAATTGCATTTAGAAGTTTTGACCAATAGCCTGTCTGAGAAAGTTGAACCCAATTGCATTCAGGAGTGTACCCAACTGTATTTAGAAGTAGCTCCCAAGTGCACTTATAAGCCGTGACCAATAGCCTCTCTGAAAAAGTTAAATTCAAATTGCACCCAGCTCATTAGAGGTGTGCCTAATTTGCCTCTCTGTGAAAAGTGGAATTAAGAAGTTCATTTTGAAGTGTGCCCAATTTGCCTCTCTGTGAAAAGTTGAATTAAGAAGTTCATTTAGAAGTGTGCCCAATTTGCCTCTCTGTGAAAAGTTGAATTAAGAAGTTCATTTAGAAGTGTGCCGAATTTGCCTCTCTGTGAAAAGTTGAATTTAGAAGTGCATTTAGAAGTGTGCCCAATTTGCCTCTATGTGAAAGTTGAATTTAGAAGTGCATTTAGAAGGGTGCCCAATTTGCCTCTCTGTGAAAAGTTGAATTTAGAAGTGCATTTAGAAGTGTGCCCAATCTGCCTCTCTGTGAAAAGTTGAATTAAGAAATCCATTTAGAAGTATGCCCAAGTTGCCTCTCTGTGAAAAGTCGAATTAAGAAGTTCATTTAGAAGTGTGCCCAATAGCCTCTATGTGAAAGTTGAATTTAGAAGTGCATTTAGAAGTGAAAAGAACGCGAGAAGTCCATTTAGATGTGTGCCCAACCTGCCTCTCTGTGAAAAGTTGAATTAAGAAGTTCATTTAGAAGTGTGCCCAATTGCCCTCTCTGTGAAAAGTTGAATTAAGAAGTTCATTTAGAAGTATGCCCAATTTCCCTCCCTATGAAATGTTGAATTAAGAAGTGCATTTAGAAATGTGCCCAACAGCCTGGCTGAATCTAGAAGTGTGCCCAATAGCCGCGCCGTAAATTTAGAAGTGTGCCCAATTGCCTCTCTGTGAAAGTTGATTTTAGAAGTGCACTTAGAAGTCTTCCCTATAGCCTCGCTGTGAACTTAGAAGTGTACCCATTTACCTCTCTATGAAAAGTTGAATTTAAAAGTGCTCTTAGAAGTGTGCCCAATTGAATTAAGAAGTGCATTTAGAAGTTGCTTGATTAGAAGTTGATTAGAAGTGTTCCCAACTGCATTTAGGTATTGTGCCAATAGCCTCTCTGAGGAAAATTCGCATTTAGAAGTGTTCCCAATTGCATTTTGGTGTTTTGCCCAATAGCCTCTCTGAAGAAAGTTGCATCTAGAAGTGTTCCCAATTGCATTTAGGTATTGCGCCCATGAAAAGTTGAATTTAAAAGTGCTCTTAGAAGTGTGCCCAATTGAATTAGGAAAGTGCATTTAGAAGTTGCTTGATTAGAAGTTGATTAGAAGTGTTCCCAACTGCATTTAGGTATTGTGCCAATAGCCTCTCTGAGGAAAATTCACATTTAGAAGTGTTCCCAATTGCATTTTGGTGTTTTGCCCAATAGCCTCTCTGAAGAAAGTTGCATCTAGAAGTGTTCCCAATTGCATTTAGGTATTGCGCCCATTAGCCTCCCTGAGGAAAATTGCATTTAGAAGTGTTCCCAAGTGCATTCAGTAGTGTGCCAAACTGTATTTAATAATGTTCCCAATTGCATTTAGGTATTGTGACCATTAGCCTCTCTGAGGAAAGTTGCATTTAGAAGTACTCACAATTGCATCTAGCTGTTTTCCCAACTGCATCCTGAAGCTGCGCCCAATAGCCCCTCGCAGGAAAGTTGCATTTAGAAATGTTCCCAATTGCTTTTAGAATAGCCTCTCACCTAATCCCTATTGCATTTAGTAAATGATCCCAATTGCATTCCGAAGTTACACCCATTAGCCTCTCTAATGAAAATTGCATCTAGAAGTGTCCTCAATTACATTTAATAATGTTCCCAATTGCATCTAGGTGTTGTGCCCAATAGTCTCTCTGAGGAAAATTGCATTTAGAAGTGTTCCCAATTGCATTCAGGAGTCGTGCCCAATAGCCCCTCGCAGGAAAGTTGCATTTAGAAGTGTTCTCAAGTACATTCAATAGTGTTCCCAACTGCATTTAATAGTGTTCCCAATTGCATTTAGGTGTTGGGCCCAATAGCCTCTCCGAGGAAAACTGCATTTAGAAGTGTTCCCAATTGCATTCAGGAGTTGCGCCCAATAGCCTCTCGCAGGAAAGTTCAATTAGAAGTGTTCCCATTTGCATTTAGTAGTTGCGCCCAATAGCCTCGAGTAGTGCTCCCAATTACATTAAGTATTGTTACCAATTGCACTTAAGTGTTGCGCCCAATAGCCTCTTTCAGGAAAGTTGCATTTAGAAGATCACTCAATTCCATTTAGTAGTGTTCCCAACCGCATTTAATAGTGCTCCCAATTGCATTTAGGTGTTGCGCCCAATAGCCTCTCTGAGGAAAGCTGCATTCTAGAAGTGTTCCCAATACCATTTAGTAATGTTCGCAACTGCATTTAATAGTGCTCCCAATTGCATTTAGGTGTTGCGCCCAATAGCCTCTCTGTGGAAAGTTGCATTTTAGAAGTATTCCCAATACCAGTTAATAGTATTCGCAACTGCATTGAAGAGTGCTCCCAATTGCATTTAGGTGTTGCACCCAATAGCCTCTCTGAAGAAAGCTGCATTTAGAAGTGTTCCCAATTGTATTTCTGAAGCTGCCCCCAATAGCCTCTCTAAGAAACTGGCACTTAGAATTGTTCCCCAAAATTACAATTAGAAGCTGCGCCCAATAACCCCTCTGAAAAATCTCATGCTATTGGAAGGGTCTCCCGTCTGGAATGGGAAGGAGTTTGATATCACATCTCATGTTATAGGAAGGATCTCAGGTTTGAGCAGTTGAACCCTAAAGTGTGCCTAAAAGCGTGTCATCAACGACCTTAGAACTACAACCAGAAAACCCTCCTAAACCAATCTTAAAACTCGCACCAATCATGAGTGCACCCACTCCACCAGAATCAGTCAGAAACACCATCTCCGATCTGTCCTCCATCCCTTCCCGCCTCTCCCAAACCCCCCCACCCTCTCTCGCACCCCCTGCTTTTCCCCTCTCCAAACACCAAGCAAGGGGGGCACGTTGGCGAGCCACCCACCCCAAGACCACTCATCCCCTGAACCCCACCCCCGACCCACCAGCATTACCCATACCCGCTCCCCTCTCTATCATACCTGACACACCCCACCCTGCAATCACCCAACTCCCGCCCTCCCCTTATACCCCTGCCACCATCCCCACTCGACCTCACCCCTTCCCCTCCCTAAAAACTGCACGGCTAGCCCTAGCAAGAACCGAAGCTGCCTCCCAATCACCCTCCGTCCCCCCCACTCTCTCCCACACACCAGTCGCAGCAAGGAAACTAAAGAGGAAACGTTCTTGGTCCCCCTCAATCTCACAGCACTCCTCGCCCCCCCTATCTCGACCAATCACATCTATCCTGCAATCCCCCCTCTCCCCCGCGGCGTCCCCCCGCCTGAAACCCCTCTCCCTCGATTTCTCATCAGCTGCAACTGAAACTCCTAACCGTCAACATCCCTCTTTCAAATCCCCCTTCCAAGACCCGACCATCCTATCACACGCAGCATCCCAACCCCTCCCGAGGCCTGCCAATCTCTCTGCCCGCCCACTGTTCCCATCTATCATCACCCAACCTACCCCCCCCAAACTCTCCACCACTGCACCCTCCCCCTCCACCACAAAGATCATCCCCGACTGCCGATCTGAACTGCATCCTATTTAACGCCCGATCAATTGCAAAAAACAGACATTCCATCTTTGACCTCCTCACCTCTGACAAACCAGACCTAGTTTTCATCACTGAAACCTGGTTCTCTGACAACTTCGGCCCAATCGCCAACAAAGCCTTTCCCCCCAACTACTCCCTCATCCCACTGAACCGTCCATCCAGGGGAGGAGGGGTAGCACTCGTCTTCAAATCTCTCTTCCGCGCCTCAATCATCGATAACCAACCCTCCATTCCATCCTGCGAATCTCTCCTTGTTAAACTATCCCTCTCACCATCGCTCTCACATAGCTTCCTATTAATCTACAGGCCCCCAGGCTACGATAGACACTTCGCAAATAACCTTTGCGACTCTATTGCCACCCTCCAACTAAACCATCCCAACCTCACCCTTCTTGGAGACTTCAACATATGGCTCGACATCCCCACCAACCCTATGACATACTCCCTGGTTGACGGATTAGATGCAATTAACCTCCAACCCCACATAAACGGACCGACCCACTATAAAGGACACACTCTCGATGCCATCTTTAGCTCCAACAACCTGATTCAGCTAATGCCGCCCACCCCTATCATCTGGTCTGATCATTTCATTCTCTCTTTCACCATCCACTCACCCGAACCCCTCCCCTTACTCATATCCGAACCTCCGAATATAGGCAAATGCTGGAAGAAACTAATAATCACCCCAGACTTAGCCGAGGTTCTCCTCCAGTCTCCACCACCATCCTGCCCTCTCAACAACCATCTCACCCCTGAGGCCCTTGATTCATGGCTTAGTGCACCTCTGATGCGCCTCACCCCCTCCTGCAAACCATCAACCCGCCGTGGCCCTTTCCCCAGATGGTTCACTTCTGAGCTGAAGACCACTAAACGACTATACAAACACCTAGAACGCAAATGGCATAAAGAGAAAACCCATGAGAGCAGGACCACCCTGGCCCGACACCTGTATCGGTACAAAGCCGAAATCCGGAAAACAAAAAAGGCCCACTACAACTCCCGAATCCTAAACTGCAAAAACCCAAGTAAAGAACTCCACAAAATTATCTCCGAATTTACCAATCCAGCTTGCAACACAACCATCCCGACCGCATCGCAATCACTCTGTGACTCACTCTCCCTCCACTTCTACTCCACGGCTATAGAAAGGACAAATACTCTAACCTCCAAACTAGCACTCTTACAGCCACTAGACAATCCTCAGCCCGTACCACCCAACCCATCAGCTGCAACCTCCACGCAACCAACGTTCGATTCCTTCAGTCCATTAACAACAGAACAGTTTCTCAAACTCCTATCTGCCCGCAAACCATCCGGATCACCATTGGATCCATGCCCAGCCACTACCCTTAAAGAAATCTTTGTCTCCACCTGCGCAGGAGAACACGCAAGATCTATCATAAATGCTTCCCTCTCTTCCGGTACTTTTCCAGACGCATTCAAATTGGTGCACGTCAAACCCCTGATTAAAAAACCCTCGCTCGATCCGCTTGAGCCCAAAAACTACCGCACCATATCAAACACCAGATTCCTCGCCAAACTCATTGATCGAACCGCCTACTCTCAACTTAACGCCTTTGTTGAAGCCAACAAACTCCTAGACCCCGCCCAATCAGGCTTCAGAACTTGTCACGGAACTGAAACCACCCTAACCTCTATCTGGGACGACCTTAAAATGACTGCTGACTCCGCGGGATGCGCCGCACTAATCCTTCTCGACCTATCAGCCGCCTTTGACACGATCAATCACTCAATACTCCTTGATCGCCTCCACTCCCTAGGAATACGTGGAACCGCCCTCAAATGGATAGCCTCATTCCTCAAAGACAGGCACCAAATAACGACACTCTCCAACTTTACCTCCCAAGCCCGACCAGTCGACACAGGAGTCCCACAAGGAGCGTGTCTATCTGCCCTCCTCTTCAATCTCTACCTGACCACCCTCCCACCGATAATTCGTGCACACAACATCCTATGTTACAATTACGCCGATGACACACAACTAATTCTAAAATTCCTGAACACGAATCCTAACTCACGACCAGACCTGGCATCCTGCCTCCTTGACATTGAACGCTGGATGACCCAAAACCACCTCCTGTTAAACCCCTCCAAAACAGAAATCATGGTGTGCGGCAACCCAGATCTTCTCCCGCACCCTCTACCCTGGCCAACCGCCATGGGCAACTCACCGATACCCTCCAACACAGTGAAAAATCTTGGATGCACCCTAGACTCTGACCTAACACTCTCGCGCCAAGTCAACAATGTCTCAAAGTCCTGCCACTACCACCTCAAAAACCTTAGGCGCATCTTTCCATATCTATCATTTCCTAACAGAGTCTCTGCGGTACAATCAATCGTCATCTCACGGCTGGACTACGGCAACCCCCTATACCTCGGAATCCATGCCTACCAAATGAACAAACTTCAAAGAGCACAAAACGCAGCGGCCAAAGTGTTACTTGCGCTTGGTCCAAGAGACCACGTATCCCCAGCCCTCAAGACACTGCACTGGCTTCCAGTAGCCCGTAGGGTAGCTTTCAAAACCTTATGCCTCACCCATCGAGCAGTACATAAAACTGGACCGCAATATCTTCAAGAAAAACTAATAGCTTATCACCCCACTCGCACCCTCAGATCAAGCACAGCCGGTCTCCTAGTAATTCCTAAGACTAACTCAGTCAGGATAGGCGGAGCATCATTCTCAGCCCTAGCCCCAACCCTGTGGAACTCTCTCCCACCCCACATCAGGCTAACCGAGGAGCTAACAGCTTTCCGCAAACTACAGAAAACCTTGCTCTTTCCGTAAACCAACCGGTTCCGTGCTAGCATCATCAAAATAACACCGACCCAGTGAAGCACCTAAAGCAATACCAAAAAAAAAAAAAAAACGGATTGTATCAAATGTTCACAAAAGAAATTCAAACGAGTAATGTAGATCTAAACAATGAAGTCAATAACACGAATTGATCACTGGACAAAAGAAAAATTGAGCGTGGACGAGCTTGGAAAGCCGATGAGTGTGGTGAACGGATAAGTGAGAAGGGCGAATGAATAAAGATGATTCTAGACAAGTATAAATGAATGTGGAGGATGAAAGCGGTTGACAAGTGCGTCTGGAAGACGGTTGGGTCTGGAGACCCGATGAATATTACGAGCAAAATCAATGGGGGTGACGGTTGAGTGTGTAAACCAATTGACTGTAGAAAGCGGTCCGAGTATGGAGAGCGGCTATGTGTAGAAAGTAACTATGGAGGGCGGATGACTGTGGAGGACGAATGACTGTAGAGGGCGGATGACTGGGCAGGGCGGATGACTGGGCAGGGCGGTTGACTGTGGAGGGCGTATGCCTGTGGAGGGTGTATGCCTGTGGAACATGACTGTGGAGCGCGGATGACTGTGGCGGGCGGGCGACTGAGCAGGGCGGATGAATGTGGAAGGTGGATGCCTGTGGTAGATGACTGTGGAGGGCGGATGTCTATGGAGAGCGGATGTCTCTGGAGAGCGGATGTCTGTGGAGAGCGGATCACGGTGGAGGGCGGATGACGGCGGAGGGCGGATGACGGCGGAGGGCGGATGACGGTGGAGGGCGGATGACGGTGGAGGGCGGATGACGGTGGAGGGCAGATGACCGTGGAAGGCAGATGACGGTGGAAGGCAGATGACGGTGGAGGGCAGATGACCGTGGAGGGCAGATGACGGTGGAGGGCAGATGACGGTGGAGGGCCGATGACGGTGGAGGGCAGATGACGGTGGAGGGCAGATGACCGTGGAAGGCAGATGACGGTGGAGGGCAGATGACCGTGGAAGGCAGATAACTGTGGAGGGCGGACGACTGTGGAGGGCGAATGCCTGTGGAAGATGGGTGTGGATGGCGGAAGACTGTAGAGGGCGGATGCCCTGTGGAGGATCTGATGCGATTGAGTGCGTAACAGATGAACCTGGGAGCGGGTGAACGCACGAAACAAATGAATGAATGGACCAGAGCGCATGATTAGCGTACTCCTCCATGCTAGGAGGAGTACGCTATACGGAAGAATTCGCCGACCCGATGAATAGTGCATAAGAGCAGATGAGAAACAAAACACATCGCACGGACCGGACCGGACCCCCCTGAACTGCGTAATGTGCAGACTTTGATGTGGAACGCAAGGAACCGTTGTAAGAGCATACTTCATTTCACACCCCACGCTTACTCTCTCCTTACACCACCACTCAAGTAGAACACAGAGATACTATGACACCATTCGGTATATCTGTTCTCATATCAACATCCGCCGCTCACTCCCCATCACTCTAAGTAAACATTGCTGGTTTCTCACCCCCAGCCAAGCGTTCTCGTCAGGCCTAACGCTGCCTCACTCGGACTGGATAATCTCCTGCCAGATCGAACACATACTCCTGATTCCTCAACCACCACACCTATCGCTAGGAAGCAGCTACCACAGAAATTCCGCACCAGCTGCACACATACCTGGTGCGCACACGCACCTTTGACCCTCTCTAATCTCTCCACTGACCCGAACCTCGGTTCCCAAGGGCGTTCAACCTACCAGCGCCTTCAGACCATACCAATGGTATATAAGGCGCTATATAAATGCAAAATAACAATAACAATAACATCCGCATACTTCCGAATTTGACAGCCCTCCCAGCCTCGAAATGCTGGCTGTAAAGACGCTTCGTGCAAACATCACTCGGGCCTTTAAAAGGGCAACAGAACAATTAATCCAAGCCAAAAGTAAGGAAAACATTTTTGCAGACCAACATCGAAAAAAGGCTCCTGACTATCAGATAGGAGACAAAGTTTGGCTAGCAACAAAATACATACCACTAAAGGGAACCCAAACTTTTCGTCCTCGCTATTTGGGGCCTTATCCTGTTCAAGCCAACATCAACCGGCAGCAGTTAAACTAACATTGCCAGCTAACATGCAAATTCATCCAGTGTTCCACGTCTCACTGCTAAAACCAGTACAACCCGGTACACGAGTTAAACCACCAACTGAACCCATCATGATCGATGGAGAACCCGAATATGAAGTGAAAGAAATCCTAGATTCCAAATATACCAGATCCAAACTATACTATCTAGTTGATTGGAAGGGTTATGGCCGTCAAGACAGATCATGGGAACCTAGTGAGAACATTCATGCACCCTGTCTAATTAGAACGTTTTATTGAAACTTTCCAGACAAGCCTGGACCAGGCAGGAGTATCACCTTAGGAGGGGCTTTGGGGGGGAGTGCTGTCACGACCCGTGACCCAGAACCCCACTGGCATGGTCACATGCCAGGTAGGGTTGGCTCGGGGTTCATTTGGGGCCCCAAGGGCCTTGCATTTTCACCAGTGACTCTCCTGGAGTCAGTCCTGGCGCCTTTGGCGCCAGGCTCATATTTGGAATGGGACTAGAAGGGACTACTTTTTATGTGGAGGCCTGCAGCCAACATGGAGGCACTCACACAGTCTCTAAGAACCAGACTGTGCGGTGCAGTGTTTTAGGGTGTGGTAGACCGGACTACTTTACCTGGACTACTTTACAGGGTAGGCTATATAAACCACACCCAAGCTAAAGAACATGCTTCGCGTTATTCTGCAGCCAGTAGCGTAACGCTTACCGTGTTCAGAGACCAGCACCCGGCATTCCTGGAATCGCGGACCTCCAGAGGAGACAAAAGAACATCATTAGCAGTTCCAGCTTACCTGTAGTCTTCCATCCTTCGATCCCACCTGCTTGCGGTCTTCCATCCCGTTGGCAGCATCTTCAGGACATCACGCTCGCACCGGAATGAAGCACCTGGGTAGCAGAGAAAAAGGGACAACATTAAACATGTTACTCACGGCAATCACAGCAGCAACCAAAATCTCCTCACCTGGCTGGGCATATTTTGGCCGGTTCCGGTCTGGAAATCACTGCATGCCCAGAAAGACCATCGTAACCTGAAAAGGAATAAAGAATACAGGTTAGCCCAAAAAGACATTAGCGCGCCGCACTTCGCGCTGAACCTACCCTTCTTCATACGCTCCGCGTACATAAATCCCGGCAGGAGCCGAACCCAAGCAGCGCACCCAGCAGACCTCTGCATACCTAAGGGGGAAACAATCGGGGAAAGACATTAATAGCCCGAAAGAAAGCAATGGGCCCTCAAAGACTACTCTAATCAAACTTACCTCTTTAAAGACACTTGAATGGGTTGGCATCAGTGAAGTTAACTCAGTCGCTTCAACCCGCAGAAACTATGCGCCCCCACGCAGAAAGCAGGATGGAGAGTACGCCAGACATCATAACAAGGTGAGGAGGGGGGCCTTCAGGTCGAGTCCACGGGGCTGGTGGGAGGAAACGAAATCTGAGCCTAAGCCCAGTCCTCCTGTGTTTTCAGGCCCACCTGCTATAGAAGACATCATCCGAATTGAGTACATCTGGGGGGAATCCGGCAACCAGGGCATACAGGCGTCCCCGTGGATATCAGGTGAGCGTAACACCATGCCTATTATGGCTCTGACTCCTTACTGTGTTTTTGGAATAGGCATACCAGAGATACTTTCTATCCTTTCTGTTGTCAGTCTTCTTCCCTCTTTCGAAAGTAGGTAGCCCAAATAGGCCACCTCCTTTCGACAATACTGGAATTTTTTTAAAGAAGCTTTATGTCCATGTTCTGCTAAATGTGACAACAACAAAACAGTTCCCTCTTTACATATTTCTTCTGTTTCAGCAGCAATTAACAGGTCATCTATGTACTGCAATAGTACACAACCCGCTGGTAGCTCTAGCATGCCTAGTTGTTCTTTTAATGCTCTGCTATAAATACTTGGGCTCTCAGTGTAACCTTGTGGAATTCGTGTGAATGTGAATGAACGCCCTCCTAGTGTGAAAGCAAATAGGTATCTGCTATCTTGAGGTACTGGAATGCTAAAAAATGCATTCTTAAGATCGACTACACTAAAATATGAAGCTGAAGCTGGAATCATTGTCAAAATGGTAGTGACGTCTGGGACCAACGGAAACTGGGGATCAAGTACTTTATTCAACGCGCGTAAATCAATTTTGAAACGGAATGGTATTTCATTCCCCCCTTTCTTATAAACTGGAAAAATGGGACTGTTACAGGTGCTACCAGTAATCTCTTCAATCACGTTTCTTTTAACCAAATCTGAGACAATACATTTTAATACTTTTTCACCTTCAATCGAAATTTTATATTGGGGAATACGTGGTAATGTTACTCCCTCTTTCAAAACAATCCTCACCGGCTCTATTTTTAAACAACCAACATCATTATCATTCATTGCCCATTTGCAAGTCGGTACCTTACTTAACTCTGTTGGCAGGGGTTTGGACAGGAACTCGGACACTAGTGTATTTTGTGGTGATATTGTCAAAAACACTCCGTCAGGAGAACAATGAATAACTGCACTTAGTTTCTTTAAGAAGTTTAAACCTAATAGATTCTCGCCACAATTTTGCGTCAACAAGAACGGGCAAGACTCCGTGAATGGTCCTTGTGTTATTGTTACTGACTGGGACACGGGACTAATTACTTGAGTGCCTACGAACCCTACTGAAACATTCTTTTGCCCTGATAGTGGTATTTCTGGAACCAAGTGCTGGTCTATTGAGCACTTCTGTGCACCTGTGTCCACGAGAAAAATGTGCTCCTTCTTCCCAACTTTTATGTCTACGTAGGGTCCTTTCTGGTCAACGGGAATAGACACTGGTTCCGACCCCTGTCTTGGGCTGTCCTAGCAGAATAATACATAATCTGATGTGTAATCACCAGAATAGTATGTATTTGATTGAGTATCGAAAACATTCCCGTCCTCACCTCCATTGTACTCATTCTGATTTTGGCTCTGATTCCGGTTGCTATTTCCTTGGTTGTTCTGATTTTGCTGTGTACTATTATTTCTATTCTTCCCCTGTGCTCCCAGGCGACCTCTGTTCTGTCTTCTCTGGCCATTCCATTCCTATTTTGCAAATGTGGACACTGTGCTCACCAATGACCCTCTTCCTTACAGTATGCACATTGGTTTAGTCCAAGTGGACCTCCGTGCATGGTCGAATAATTTCCTCTCCCTTGTGCATTTCCTCTACCTCTATTATGACTCGCTACCTGTTGTAGTAACACCCTTGTTTTTAGATTCACTCTGTCTTTTACTTATTTTTCTTTAATAGAATATTCACTCTATTTTCATAATACTGGGCCATGTGTAATACCTCACTCTGTGACTTTGGTTGACATGCACTTTCAGGTGTCATTATCAAATTTTGGATCGTAGGTAACAATCCTCTTACATATTTGTCAACAAATAGTCTTTTCCTGGGCTCAGTGCTTAAATCCTATCCACTAAAATCTGTATATACTTCTTCAAATCTGTAAAATAGTCCGTAGCCAACTCATCTTTGCCTTGGACGCATGCAGTTAGTTTGTCCCATACAATTCTCTTTTCTGGAACTATAATCTTCAATTTCTTTATTATTCGTGTTGGTAACGCTGACATATTTGACGATGGCTTTTCACCTGCTTTTCTGTCTGCATCCTCTTTTATTAAATTCTCCCACGTATCACCAAAACTATCCTGATCATCTGCTTTCCTTATTTGTTTCCAAATATCTGCTTGTAGAATTACTGGGAATAATAGGTCAATATTGTTCATAGTAAAAATGGACAATTTCAAATAGGACTCAATTTCTTTATAGAATCCCGGCAGATTTTTCCTCAAATCCGGGATCGTTTGTTTTATATTATTCACCTCTTGTCTGGAGAAAGGGAAGGGACATGTACATATTGTGCTGTATAATGTGCTTCTTTTACCTGCGCTGGTTGCCCATTTGTGGCAGGAATTTCTACTTTCGGTACAAAAGTGGGTGGAACCTCCCTCATGGGAAATATCGCACTCGCTCTTCCTCCCCCCCTCTCTTATGCAGCACTATTGCTAAATCAAGGGATAAGGCAGTCTCTTGTGTATCTCGTGATAATGCTCTCTTATACACTGCCATTATTTCAGGTGGACAACTCTGCTTATTATCTACATATTTGTCTTGTAAATATTCAACCATTACCTGTAATGCCTTCCTTTGCATTCCTAAAGTATATTGATCAAATGTTTCATGCACCTCCATTGTGGGGATGCTAGCATCTGTAATCCATCTAAGTGCCTCTCGTGTGCATATTTTCATTTCTTCACTAGCCTGTTTTGATGGCGGAAAAAATCACTGTTGTACATATGGTACCGCCTCTTGTCTCCCTCTTCTTATCTCTTTGTCCCGAAACCCAGGCACGGAAAACATTTCTGAATACAATTCATCAAGTTCATTTTTAAACTCAAAAAGCCTGTCCACATGCTCCTTCATCTCTGAATCACTTTCTCTTATACACGCAAAGGCATTCAAGTCCCGCAACTTCTGCGGTGGCACCATACCAATTAATTGCTTCCATCTTTCCATTAGATATTCCCCCATGCATTCCAACAATACCTGTTTTTCACTGAGCTTCCTATAATCGTACATCGATCCTAGACTCGAGGCCTCATCATTTCCTTTGATATATATTTCTGCCTGTTCTTTCAACTCCTTCCTCCTCTCCTTGCTGATCGCACTACGGGTTATTCTAGCATACACGCTTTGTGCAGGCCCGCTCCTCCCATGCTGTCTTCTCTGATAGTTGTGGATTCAAGCTCGGTAGGCAGAGGGGGGAATGAGATCACATGTAGAGGAGGGGCTGGTGCAGATGGAACAACTGGAAGGCGGAGTGGTAGCTGAAGCAGTAATGGAGGCTGAGTAGTGGGTATGGGCTGGGGCTGAAGCTGAACAATGGACACTGGTGCAATTATGTCAGTCTTACTTTTGAGACGTTCTTGTCTCTTCTTATTTAAAATCTTATAGATTAATTCATCTGATGCATGCAATTCTTGTTGAGGATATATTTTATCTATTCCCATTTGGAGACTTCTGTCTGCTCTTCTAATTTGCTCATCCCATTCTTTTTCTTCCTGTACTAGTGCTCTATCTGCATTAGATTTGTGCCTACGCGCATGTTTATCTGTGCTTCTCAAGCGGAGGAGAGCTTCCTTCCTCCAGTCTCTAATGACGTCAAATGTCGCAGGGCGTGCTTTCTTGCGCAGTAATACTGATTCCAAATGATCTATACGCACCATCTCATAACTCCCATTTTTAGGCCATTGCAAATCTTCTACGTGTCTGGTTTGCCTATGCCAAATTTCACAAAATATTATTGCCCCTATTCCATACTTCACATACATCTCATACGCTGGCGACCCTACAGGTGGCGCAGCCTGGCCAGTTTCCAAAGATTGTGTACCGCAGTGGAAAAATCCCACTAAACAGGAAGACAATTTCCCAGGCATGTTTGATCTTATTCGTACCTTACCCTGGGCGTTTGATCTTGCAAGAGCAACTCTCAACCAATATCAGGACTATTAGAATCAGGGCACGACTCACCTGATCAATCAATTAGTCTCTCAAGAAGACGCAATTCGTCCGTATACTGACGCAACCAAGGATCGTCGTGTCTGCGTATCTGGCTCAATCTGCCTTGTTTCGGGACCCTTGCCTTCTTGCTCTCTGGCCGGACACGTCGATCAGGGAGCGGTTGTGTACAGATCTGCAAAGGAGTCTCTCATCACTTTCACAGGGGCGCCCCGAACACCTCTCGATCCCGGCTCGACGGCCTCGTCCTCGATTCGTTTTTTCCGCCTTCTTCAAATTACAACGTACACGATGGAGCAAATGGGGAAAGGTCCCTGTCCGGGCTCCATCTTTTGACAGGCCCCTGGGGGACGCTCGTGCATGGAAACAAGGTACAATCACCACACAAGAACTGATACACCAGACACAAGGTTCAATTCCCAAAATCTAGGGTTTATTGCAAAGCAAATAGTCTCAGTCGGCCGACCGGATCTCACATCCCGCAACGTGTGTCCTTGTGGGACGCAAGAGAGCAAAACATTTTACATCAGTTACATATATACAAAAAGGCCATCATATTATCAGTAGTGACACATCTAAAACCGCCCCCCATAATGTATCTTCTTTTAGCAAGGGTTTGGTGATTGACAATTATGATGAATATGACACCCTTAAATACATGTATTCAGCCACAGTTGCAATCTGCGAAGGTGCAGACACTATTCTTTGTTACCAAGAACATAGTGCTCTTGTTCGTAGGAGGGACACATCCCAAGCATTACTATCTCTTGGTTTCTATTTGTGAGCTAGAGGTCGGCTCGATCTAAAGGGGCCCAGGAAAGGGGGGCAATGAAAAAGAGTATATTTCAAGCCATTAACTGTCTATTTCTACATTTTCTGCCACTCCAGCGAGACTAGCTGGCACCTGCTTGGTGATTAATTGCCTGCTTACTTCCAAGGATTTATGAGGGAGGAAAACAGTGTATTGCTGTCTGGGCTGTCTGGGCTAGTCTCTCGATATGTAACTTGTGGCCTTGCTCTGTGCATGAGCAAAACGAAATAGAATTCACTTTTAGCAAAGCATTAGAACAGAAGCAAAAAAAATCAAAATTGCAAAAATTGTGAATTCTATTGTGACAAAATGGACGCTCTATGGTTATGCTGACGATTCTGTACTGACGATGCTAGACATACGAAGCAGTTGGTTTTCGGCCAACATGATATATCGTCTATGCTATGATAGGGTATTTTCCTAAACTAACACCTCTGGGGCATGACTGACCCTGAGGAAATTCCTTTGTCAGTTTTTATAGTTAGTTGGCTCATGAATCTTGGATAGCTAGTATGTTTGTTTTGGTTCCGCGTAGGGCTCTTCATTGTCCTGCTCTTCTTTGTGTCAGTCCTTGTGGAGCCATCTATTCCAATACTTTCCTCACTCTTCATCGTCTCAGTATTGTCTGACTTATAGACAGGGTTACTATGCATGAAGTAACTAACAGAAGAAAGAGGAGACATAGGGATGATGTGCTTGGGCCCTATCCATGTGATGTGGTGGATAATGTAAGGCAGAATGGGGGTTGGCATACCAAATTCTCCTTTGATATTCTTCCCTTCTCCCGCAGAGGGGGTCCCCACCCATGGGATTCTCGTGCTGAGTACCATCCCCAAGGAGACAATCAGGTAGCAGTCTCACCTCCCTGGCTTCATGGGAAAGGACCCCTTCCTGGGGAGAAGTGACGACATCAAGGGATTCATCACATTGGGCAGACGTTGATTTACATAGCAACAGCACCGCAGTGTATTACATACAAAAAGTCCTTCCCACGCTTCTGCACAGAGATACCTTCCCTCTTATGAACAAAAGATATGACCTGTTTCCATTGGACCCTAACATCTGTGTGAACACGCATGTTATGAGGCTGTGTAAAGTCTGTCTCTTACAAAGATGGAAGTTAAAATGTCGAGAAAGGCTAGGGCCTATGACATGGTGGACCCCTCTATCCTACCCCCTCAACTCCAGCATGTGATGGGAATTGATAGTGATGCCATCAAATGTATTGAATAATTCCTTAAACACATGCCATGTCAACTGAGTCAAATCTGATCCAAGCAATGGTTTTCCCCATGTGAAGTACCCCATTGCTCATCAATCTCACCTTTGCTTGTCAAGAGCAACATGATTCCCATGATGGCACTCATCAACTCCTTTGCCATGCCGTGCTGTTACAACTGTGTGTGTATGATGTCCCAGTGCTGATACAATTCGGGGCAGCAAACAACCAACCTCAAGCCATCACCAATGTGACAGGAAAGATGCAGGAGAGGAGGGTGTCCAGATGCCTTTGCCTAAATGGCGATAAAGCAGCAATCATGCTTTTTGGTTCTTCAAACATCAACAATCTACTGCTCACCTGGCCAAACGCCTTGGATCTTCCCTCTACCCTGGCATGACATGACCTCTGCATCATCTTTGATTCAGGCCTCTCCCTCATACCACATGTGAACATTTGGATCAATAAAGGCACTTTCCAGCTGCACTGGTTAAATAGAATCTTGTTTTATTTGACCCACCAATGCAAGGTAAATGGGGCAGGGCTCAAAACCTCCC
Organism: Ambystoma mexicanum; assembly: GCF_040938575.1. Classification (NCBI taxonomy): domain Eukaryota; kingdom Metazoa; phylum Chordata; class Amphibia; order Caudata; family Ambystomatidae; genus Ambystoma; species Ambystoma mexicanum. Next base: position 916,397,187 of record NC_090932.1, read on the forward strand.
GCCTTTGGACTACAGCAACAATATCAATGGAGGGGCCCGTAATAAACAAACCAGGCAATTGCAGGTTATCCAGAACAATTACAATCACATGTCAAAAGGCATCAAGCAGCAGCACATTTTGCCAGTCCTTGAAGATCCTCATAGACACCTGGTTAAATATAGGATCATCTTTAAGGTAATGTGCATCACCCTTTGGACCATTTGGAATTCTGGGCTGAATGCAATGCTCTCCTTTAAATAATGTAAACTCAGAATTGTTTTGCACTGAAACATCAGGTACTTAATGTTACGTCAACAAAAGAGAATATTAAAAAAGATGGTATGTTTTTGGCTTTAATGAAAGAAAAAAGGAATATAAAAGAGTTCTTGCATGTTTGTTGGCATGTGAAAGGGAATGTGCAGAAATGTGCAAATTGAATTTATTAGTCTACAATGAAATGATACACGGAAAGTTATTACAAATCACATCAGGGGTTCAGTAAATGTATGAACAGAACAAACTATTGTTTGCTTGTCATTGTGGGTGTAAATGGTATACATTACATATTTCTGTTACATTAGACAGTGTGTAGCTTTGACATTTTGTGAAATGTGAGGGGTCAGAAGTAAGACTCGGACACAATGGTGGCATCTTTGTTATCATAAAAAATGTTCATATGCAAAAGGGTTGGAAAAATACCTCACTATCCCTAAAACTAAGAGGGGTTTCCCATCCTCTAAGAAAACTAATGGAACTGCCAGAATTTGCAAATTATAAAGTCTGTCCCTGTTGTGTCCCAAAAAGTCTACTTCTGTCCCCAACACTAATAACATGAACTAACTTTGAAAGGATGATCTCTTTCTAAAGCAAAAATGTTACTTCTGGTTCCAAACAACAGAAAAAGTTCCCAGTCTCTTGGTCGAAAAGTGACAGAGTTAAAGAAATGTTATAAACTGTAGGATTCCAACTGTCCCCTAGGATCCTTCTGCTGGTGTTTCTCTCTTTATAAGGCTCCTCTGGCCTATACTTGCTTCGGCAAATATCAATAGGCTATTCACAAGAATATCCTCCCTGTGTTTATCCTATGTGTTTATCCTATTAAAGTGGCAAAGAAAACAAAGAAAGAAATGTTCAAAACTGTAGGATTCCAATCTCAGGGTCTTGACCCTTTCCCCTGGGATCCTTATTGTTGTGCTTCTTCTATTCATCTTATCAACCTGGGGCATTCCCTCTGCCAAGTATAGAATTTCTTGCACTGTGTTTTCTTCTCCTATTTTGGGTGTGGGTCCCAGACTCATAATATAACTGCTTCGTACTCTCTGCTGCCAAGTGGATATCCTTTCGTGAAACTTCTTATTTAGGTGCGGGTCCCAGACTCACCACATTCAATTCGACTTGGTATAGCCTCCTGCCAAGCCTTTCGTCCTTTCATGGACGATCCCTCTTTGGGTTTGAGTCCCAGACTCGTAATATTCACAGATACTTGGTTTACTCTCCTGCCAAGTAACTATTCCAACATAAGCCTTCTCTCTTTTGATGCAGGTCCCAGGCTCGCAATATTCAGTATAGTTGCATTTCAGATTCGCATGTGGGTGCGAAGTTCAGATTGGATTTTGCCTTTAGAGTTCAAATGTGTTTGGGTCCTATATTATGAGAATATTCCAGCAACACAGCACCTATTGCTTAAATTCAAATATGCTTCAGTTGCCTAGGCTGAACCATCTTTAAAATAAATTATATGCAACTGAAGCATATTTGAACTTAAACAATTGACGCTGTGTTACTGGACTATTCTCATAATAATTTATCATTGTGTGGGATACAGGCAATATACCCTCCAAAACCAGGAACCTGCAGCCTAGTTTATCATGTAATCACATTGCCAAGCGCTGTGGACTCGTTTGACTGCTTTGCCTTTGTATTGTTGTGAGTTTGGGTCCTAGACTTGCTCTCGGTACCCAGGATCCCAAACGCCTTTTCTATGGCATCTGCCTTCACCCCTTCGTTCCTCCGGGCCTGCTGTACCACTCGGATAACCTGCATACCTGTTAGCTTCCAACTGAAAGGTAGCAGTGTTTCCTGAGTGGCGACATCTTCTCTGGAGGCTCTGGTCACGTTCGGGGCTTTGCTGCAGCCAGCCACGGCTTGTCGGACGTCTGCTTCTTCCCTGCGGTGCGTCCTCTCTGCCGGGTGCTTTGCATGAGTTTAGGGGGCATGGAGGTTCTGGACGAAAACATTGCAAGCAGTCCTGGCTTCTGAGACCTTGCTCATGTTCTCTTCTTCCTCCGTTCTCGGCTTCCCTCCAACTAGCTCTCGTCCTGCTGGCCCACAACTCTGCTTGCCAGTTTCCTCCTTGGAGGATTGTCTACCTTCTATATGTCAGCTGTCTGATATGTAAGCTCCTGCATTGGAAAAGGGAGTTGTTTTGGGCTAATCATGTTCATTGGAGAGCTAGAACCCCCATCCTGCTTTTTGGCAATGACCCTTGAACTCCTGACTATCCTATTCATCACAGTCCCTAAAAAGCTAGAATTCTTGTTCTCTTTCTCCATGGTGATCCTTGGAATCCTGGCCCTCTTCTTCTTCACAGGACATGTTATGAAGTCAGACTTTGCATTTCCTAGGATTTGACTAACCTGACTATAACAGAAATTGGTTTGGTGAAAAGAGGGAGCGATTAAACATTGGAGAAAGGTTAAAAGATACCATTGTGGGGGCATTCTGTGTTCTCTGAAGATAGTCGTCCCTAATCCTATAAGGGGATTCCTCGCTGTGATGAATCTGATGATGTCATCACTCCTTTCCTGCCTCATGGCCTCTCCCTATGTGGCCAGGGGATGGCAGCTTCGATCCGAGCCTGACCCTAGGGGTGGCTATATGAGGGAGGCCCACCTGGGCAGAAGAGAACCTCAAGTAGATAATCTGACATAATTGGAGAAAATCACATGCCCCCCATTTCCCTTCAAGGATGACACCTTCATGCCGCTTGCACTGATGGCATATCGTAATCCTCTCCCTCACCCACCGGTCAGTTCCATTCACAATATTCACCCATGTCATACAGTGAACAATATAGTTGTTACAATGACAGTAGCAATTGTAATTCACAACTGACCTTTGCTCCAAAAGACTTGTTGAGGCAGAAGCTCGAAGTGCAGGGTTCCTGGTAGCATGGGTGTCGAGATCGGTGCACTACCCCAAGAAGTAGTCGCACACCTGAGAACACAGGGGGGCGTGTACCAGTGGGGCAGTGCCCTAGGAAAAAAACAGTCTGGTGAAAACCTTTGTAGATGTAAGTAGTGACAAATATAGTTGCTTTCTTCAGCGTGTTATCGAGTGATAGGAGGCAGAAAGTCTTGGCAGTGGAAGGAATAGAACTGCCAGCTAGCAAGTCCAGACAGCGAGACAAGCAGAACGCTCTGAAGCAAGGCAAAAGAACCAGAGTGAGAGAGGGCAGAGCGAGGAACAAATGGAGAGGCAAGGAAACAAGGAAACATCACACACTAGTGTATGTGCTTAGTAAAGGATACAAAGTGAGGCAAAGTCTTACAGTTTCTCCCCAGTCTTATGTTGAAAAGGTCAGCCCGACCAAGCAGTCTTCCGGCTTCCCTGGAGCCATCTTGGAAATGACTAGGCAGTTTCTTACTCATTTCCTGAAGGGAATGGTCTGCCATCTTGACAGTACTTTTCCCCATAGAGATGTCTTCTTATCCACTTCTGCCACACAGAGCAAGAGTGATTCCTAACAATAGTAACAACTGGGATGAGGAAGAGGCAGGGAGTAGTAATGATCACTCCCAATGACACTCCATCCCAAATTCCTCCACATTACCTGAAGAACGGTCTGACATTCACTGGGACAAGAAAAAGAGATGGAGCAATGCAGAGGACTAGGACAAGCAAACCAACACAGCAGTCTAGTCTCTGGAGATTGCTCAATCTGCCTTGGAAGTTTAACTGCTCTGCAGCTGACAGACGCAGGGAAAAAGAGGAACACGAGGAAACCGAACGCCAATAGGAGGGAGAAAGAGAGCTGCGGATGCTGGGGGATATCGTGACTGGCTCTCACATTGGTCAGATCACTAAGGCAGGAACGTTGTGGAAAACAGAGTGAGAGCGAACCCAAAGAGTGAAGAGAGCCACCTGGCAGTGAAAGCCTGCTGCCTGAGAGAACGAAGCAGCTGGGGCCACGCCCACTGAAGCCGGACATGGGGGAAGCTCTGTGGCTGATGGAATGCATGCCAAGCCTACAGAATGACAACAAGAGAACATCAAGGACACTGACAACCCCTGGTAAGCCCCAGAAAGTTAAACATGTTACCGGGTTGCTGGAAAGTGCATGCCGCTTTGGGAAAGTAATATGAGAAATGCAGAGAGAAGATTTTCATAAGAATAACAAGTTTGCAAAGCTTGCTACAGCAAGGGTGCTGAGACCATATTTAAAAGGATAGAATGCCAAGGCGAATGTTGACGCTTACATTGCTGAACAGGAGTCAAGAAGCCTACATTGGGCTAACATTGTTCTATGGTCAAAAGGGAAGGTGGTTGCATGGAAGTCCTGGCAGGCAAGTATACCAGGCAAAGCAACAGGGTAAAAGACATTGCAAATCAAATATTTAAAAGGCTGCACGCTGCATGAAAGTCCTGGCAGGGGAGTATACCAGGCACATTCAAGTATATGTAATAAATAAATCTCAAGGAAGATCCATACCCTTGATATTGTTGTTAAAGTGCTAAGACTAGGCAGGAAAGCATACCAGGCAAAGTCAAGTGTGTGTAATAATAAAATCTCAAGGAAGATCTACATCCTTAGGATTGTTTAAAATGTGCTAAGACCTGGCAGGAGAGTATACAAGGCAAAGTCAAGTGTGTGAAACACAGTGAAGTGTATTCAAAGAATCTCAAAGAAGAATCATACCTTTGAAATTGTAAATTGTTGTTAAGAAAGAAAGAAACCTGGCAGGGGAGTATACCAAGTAACCTGTGCGTCTGGTACCTGCAACTAAATTACGAATACAATAAAAAGGAGAAACCCAAAGGTAATACATATCCTTGAGAGTGTTTTTTTTAACTGTTTTAAAAATGAAGGGAAACCAGAGGATGTGAGCTATTCCCTGAACAGTGAAGTTACCAAGAGAAGGTGTGATTACACAGACTGGCAAAGCCTCACCTCATGTACCGGGGGCTACATCAGGCAGTTTATGAGCCAAATAGGTCTGATAACACAGACTGGCCAAGCCTCGTCTCATGTTACAGGGGCTACATCAGGCAGCATGTGAGTCAAATAGGAACGATTACGACTGGCAGAGCCTCACCTCATGTTACAGGGGGCTTCATCAGGCAGCATATGAGTCAAATAGGTGCAATTGCACAGGCTGGCAAAGCCTCACCTCATGTTACAGGGGGCTACATCAGGCAGTATATGAGTTAAATAGGTCTGATTACACAGACTGGCTAAGCCTCACCTCATTTTACAAGGGGCTACATCAGGCAGCATGTTAGTCAAATAGGTATGATTAAAAAGAATGGCTAAGCCTCACCTCATGTTATGTGGGCTACATCAGGGAGCATATGAGTCAAATAGGAATGATTACACATACTGGCCAAGCCTCACCTCATGTTACAGGGGGATAAACCAGGCAGCATATGAGTCAAAATAGGTACGATTACACAGACTGGCAAAGCCTCACCTCATGTTCACCTCATGTACAGAGGCTACATGAGGCAGTAAATGAGTCAAAGCGGTGCGATTACAAAGACTGGCAAAGCCACACCTCATGTTACAGGGCGCTACATCAGGCAGCATGTGAGTCAAATAGGTACGATTACACAGTCTGGCAGAGCCTCGCCTCATGTTACAGGGGGCTACATCAGGCAGCATATGAGTCAAATAGGTATGATTGCATAGACTGGCAAAGTTACACCTCAAGGAGTGAGGGGCAACATCAATCAGAGTGCCACACAGTGAGGACTGCACAGGTGATTGACTAGTAAGCAGTGAGCATTGCAGGAAGGTCTCAACCACTTCACAGGCAATCTAAAGGCACTCGAAAGCACAAAACGAAAATGGCTGTACAGATCTAAAAACACCTATATTCGAAGTTTTTAAACAAGGTGCTTTAGGGCATGCATAACAAGGTGGTGATGTAGTTAGTGGTGGACAGTAAGCTGTCGATGGGCAGAAAGAAAAAGTATACAGCAGTAAAAACAGAGTTGGTGTCCAGGAATGGAGCGTTTTGCCCCATGGCAGTTTACCAGGCTACTGGAAGTTCTCATGGAACCATTGGTGTTGAGAGTCCCGAAAAAAAGTTTATTAGGAGCAGTGCACCACCACGCTCAACAGGTTCAGACATGGGCCTTTTGTGTGGGCCTTTGCTGGGGGCCGGCTTTCCACGCTTGTCGGCTTCCAATTGGCCTAAAGAATAGCAGGGCAGTTTAAGGAACTCATGGTGGCAACAGTAAAGACAGACGCAAGTGATCACAGTTCAAGGGTGTTTATTGAACTATAAATGCAGGGTGTAAAATGCCTAAACTAAACCTAACTGTTAGATGGGAGCAAACGTCAACCACCAGATGAAAAATAAGGCAGTCCTATTGGTGTTGTGTCAAAATAAAAGGGCCTATTCTAAGAAAAACCTATTGCCAAATCCTTACAACTAATCGCAGAAAGAGTGTGGGATAGGGTATCAAAACAAAGGAAACGGTGTTCAAATAATAAGTCAGGATGTGATTGCCTTGAGGTCTCCCTTCCCCACATTTTTAGCACAGGACAAGGTTGGACTTTGGAGCACAACACACGCTCCAGCTTGCTCAGCACGAGGCAACAGTTCTGTTCCAGCTATCACATTCTTCGATGATAAAAATCTTTTTGCATTAAAAAGTCTCTTGCCTTTGAGGCCTGATGTATCTCAACAAACAAACACAAAAGTTTTGTTCTAGGAAAACTTAGGTGATGGCTTCACATCTGGGTCACCCTCTTCTGGGCGCAGACACCTCAGAAATTGTATTCAACAAATTCACCAGACAGTTCCTTTCTCAGTGAACTTTGGGTGATATCTTTCCACCACTGGATCTCCCTCGGCTGGGCTCAGATCCTTTAGAACACTTTGGGTGATGGATTCACCCCTGGTTCCCCCTCTTCTGGGCGCTGACCCTTCAGAACACTTTGGGTGATGGCTTCACCCCTGGGTCCCCCTCTTGGGCGCTGACCCTTCAGAACACTTTCAACTAATTAACAAGACAGCATCTTTTAAAGCGAACTTTGGGTGGTAACTTTCCACCCCTGGATCTCCCTCGGCCGGGCTCGGATCCAAAATGACAAGGTGGACACGTCCCTTCCCCGTTATAAAGTCTTTAGAACAACACTTTTTTGTCAAAATATGTTATAATGAAATATTTTGAACGAATTACAAATAAAAAGAATTATTTATATAACCATTTTTTAATAAAGAATGCATACAAATCATATATATAATATATTCATTAACTTGTATAGAATTGTAATATTGAACAACAATTTATAACATGCCATATTCATTTTGAACACTAGGTGTTGCTACATAGCTCTTTTTACTTAAATTATGATGAACTGACACTTAGAGGACATTTTGGATTTTGTGTTTTGCAGCGAATGGAGTACGTTTTATAAATTCGCTTTTTTTCACAATGTTTTACGGATTTTGGGATTCCAAGCAACGTGGATTATGGATTTTTCAATGCTTTTAACTTTTTACGCAATTCCTTGACCGTGGATCTGTTATTTTGTTGGATTTTTCACCATTTTTTGCTGAATTTATTATACACTTTGATCTGGGACTATGGATTAATGGGATTTTTTCAGATATGGATTATTGACTTGGATTTATTTAGGGTTTGGGTTGCTGTTGGTTCTTTGGAATTTTGCTTACTGGAATCTTTTTTAATTTTGTTGTTTCTTGGATACTTGGAATTTCGCGTCCTGGATTAAATTGGAATTTGTGGATCTTTGGGATATTTGGTCTATTGGATTTTGGCATTCACAGTGGTAAATTTATTTTATATTTTCTTAATCATTTTTATTAAATGCTATGCTGTGTATCTATGCTAATTTTTCTTCTTTTTTCGAAATTAAGTACACACTCTTTTAGACATTTTTGGTAGTTTCTGTATTTTCTTCTTTGAATTATTGTTTTTTCCTTTGACAAACATTGGGCAATCTGGAGTTCTGGAAAGACTGTTCTTTTTAAGATGTTGTAGAAAGCTCCATAAAAATGGATTTAATGTTTTGAAGGTTTGTCTGATGCCATTATGCCATCCTCCTAGGCTGTTGTTAGTGTTTGCAGTTTCATTTTTGGCTACTGTGTAACAGTTCCATAGTTGTTTGCTGAAACGTGGCCTTCTTCTTGTTCCACTTCTTGTAAGCTGTCCTATCCAGGTAGAATCAAAGTAGTCCAATAATGATTCGAATAAATGTTCTTTTGCTTTAAAAAATTCACTCTGTGTTAATAATTCATAATATTCCTCTACATGATTTTCAGGTACAAACGCTAAAGCAAACAGTAATTTAACGTTGAATTGAAATTCTAAATCCTCTGTGTATCGACTTTGCATTCCATTTACTTGTATTTTTCGCCATATTGCTTGAGTGTAATGAACAAAACACCCTTGGGTTTTAGTCACAGGAAATGTATCTTTAATTGCTTTGATTTGTTGAATTTCATTATCCAAAATAATAATTTCTGATTATTGTTAGGAAAGATTTCGTAATTGTAGGGAATTTTCCTTCCATGTGGCAACCCCTAAACTTTTTGCTATTGTTTTCAACCTTGTTCTTGACTTTGCCAGAGAAGTACAGCCTTCTGCCGCACTTCTCTGGGCTTTCGCTCCTTTCTTACGGGGAAACTGACATGCCCTTAAGACAGTCAGTACCGGGGAACGTGGTTTCCCGTAGTTTCTTTTATCGTGTCGCAGCGTTAGTGCAACACGACACAAGAGGGCACTGTAAGCTAAGTTACAGCTCTCTTGGGTCTCTAGCCTTCTACAGGCCCTAGATACTCTTATAGGATGGTATTTGATCGGTGCAAGTCATTCAGGGACTGGAATGGTGGCAGCGATCGTTTTGTTTATTTTGAGCTCCTTTTGGCGTTCTGAGCACGTTTTTGCACTGAACCCAAAATGGTGGCCTGGCTCCCAAAATGGCCAGGCCGCGAGGCTCCTTTGTCCTGTCCACTGTCCGTCTTGCTCCCTTCACCTTCCCCAGGTCCGGCGACCCGGGGCCTTCCTTATTTGGGCATGTACTTTCCCGCGAAACGTGGTTGCTTTCGCGGGCTTCTACATGTCGTTTGTGTGCCTCCAGGGTGTGGGCTGGGATGTCTGGTCCCAATACACATCCTGGGTGCCAGAGAGTCTAGGGTGGTGTGAATGCCTGGGACCACCGTGGTCCGTGATTGGTCCACGTATGGTATGTGTTTTGATGAGCGGATCTCCCATTGGCTCCCCTCCGTTTTGGCGCGAAGGGAACCGTGGATAAGAGGGGGCTGGAAACACCACTACCATGTCGATCTCCTGAGTTCTCACGAACGAAGGAATACAGGAGCCAAGTATCCTGCAACTACGAGGCTGGACCGAGGAATCGCTGGTGACCCGCTGAAGGAATCCTCCTTTGCACTGCTGTCGTCCGGAGAGCCCCTGTCCTCCTTTGATCGAACCAGAAGGCCTGTACTGGTGCTTCGACCTTTGGAATAGCAGGAACAGCTATTCCCGGCATCTTCAACCATCTCCTGCCAAGTAAGCCTTCGGAAGCGTCTCTGGGCCATCCAGTTGACTGACCAGCTTACCAAGGAGTTTGGCTCTGCAACCGCCGCCAGGTTGTGTTGTATTGCGAGTCCTTGTCCCTCTCCCACGCTTCGTACGCTTGGCGTCCCCAGGTCTGAAGGGAGGAGGGTTCATTTGGCTCGAATACACACGGCCGCTCCGTTGTCCTGTGCGGCAACAAAACTGTGCCGGTTTCGTCGATTGGGACGTCTTTTTGCTCTACACGACTACAAAGCGTTCCCTGCTCTTCTGAACCTGCCAGCTGCTGAAACTATCGTGGAGAAGCCTGGGTCTGCTTGCTTCGGGGACCGGTGAGTAGTATATCTAGGATCTGGTCGCCCTCCTGCAGTATCCCATTGCTTTTCCCTGCTGTGTAAAAACAGCACCCTTTTGCCGCGCTCGCGCTCTGCTTCTGCCCGCTGTGGAGGCTGCGCTTGAGTTGCGGAACCTGTTCTTCTTCTGCTGTGCACTAACGTGAACCGCCTGACTTCCTCCGAAGAGCTTCCCCTTGTGTCCGTCGGCACCGGCGTGGCAGGTACTTTGAGCACAAGGCTCCACTCTTCGCAGGGCTCGGACTTCCATCTAGTTAGGTGCCTATGAAGGCGAACTGAGTCGAAAGCATTATCGCACTGCCTGTTTTCCTTCCCTGGCAGGTGGACTACATATTTCGTGCTTTAAACGCTTGCGACTGTGTATTTGTATATATATTGTGTTGATATGGTATGTGTTGGTTTAATATTGTGATATTGTGATTTTCTCGCTACGGTCATTGTTTTAAAGGCCTTAAAATAAATGTGTATCTATTTTTGATATAACAACTGTTTGGAGTAGTTTGTCAGCGCTCTTGCTTTGTGTGCTCACTGCGGGCTTTCAGTCACCCTCACCCCTCTTGAGACCTAGTCTTGACCGCCGCGATCGCTACCTTGATTGGTCTGGCTTGTCCAGAGGTTACCCTGTTCCAAGTAATTAGGTTGGCCTTCTGAACTTCTGCGCCACCAGGACAGAGTTCAGAAATCCGTCTTAACAAATTGGTGGCAGCGGTGGGATACGACTGAAGGTATCCAGTGTTGCGCTTGAACTAAGGCATTTCAGGTTATTCCAAACAGTACACGTAGTGAATTGTTGTAATATAACTTTAAAAAGGCCATAGTCCTATCAAACAGTATGGAAACAAGTACGTTGTTAACTTTAAATGCTTCCAAATCAGAAACGCTGAAAAAGATGTGTGCGGAGAGAGGTGTTTCCTCTCAAGGCACGAAATTGGAAATGATCCAAAGAATCGTGGCGTGGCAAGAAGCGCAGCTTGACGCTATTACTTCTGAGGACAGTGCGGAAGGTGGTGGGGCTGCTCTCACTGGTAGAACCGACGGTTCTGCCGCCGCACTGTTCCACCGCGACCACGAGGACAGGGAGGACGAGCTGTCTAATGTTTCCTCTGCCAGTGCTGATGGGGAGGCTATGCTTGAATTCAAGAAGCAAGAGCTGCGGTTTAGGCAGCAGGAGCTTGAATTCAGCATAGCCAAACTAAAAATCGAACAGGCAGAAAAACAAAAAGACAGGGATCACCAGTTGGAACTGGCCAAGCTTCAGGTTGCAAATGGATCCAAGGGTCCTGGACATGGGTCTGGGGCCTCCTCTCATCCACGGTTTCCAAAAGATCTGCTCAGTGTGTATGAAGAGAGGAATGACATTATGGACTGGCTGAATGCGTTTGAGTATGCATGCGAGGTCCAGGAAGTTGACAATGCTGATAAGATTGCGTGGTTGCTCAGTAGACTGCCCCATTCTGGCTGTAGTGCCATTATGGAAATGTCGAAGGCTGAGCGGGCTGATTTCGCAATGTTAAAGCAGACTCTCATTTTAAAGTTTGGGAAGACTCCGGCCCAATATTTAAAGCGTTTTCGAGAGTATAAGAAAAAGGAAGGTGGTACTTGGGTATCTTATGTCGCCGAATCTTTGAAAAACTTAACTGGCTGGGTCGAAGGCTATAAGGTTTCTACCTTCGACGGCATGATAAATCTTGTCATGCTGGAACACATTTTTGCTTCTTCTTCCCCGGAGCTTAAGCAGCATTTGGCCGATTCGAAGGAGATAGATCCTAAGAAGCTGGCCAGTGCAGCAGACTTATGGGTGTCACATCGAGTGTCCCATAAGGACAAAACTCATCCTGGTAAGCAGGAGGAGGGGAAAAAGTCCAAAGATGTGGAGGGTGGGGAATCTGCTAAATCTTCTTCCCAAAAGGGCCACAAAAAGAAAAACAAGGGTAAGACACAAGAGAACTCACAGGGTAGTGGAGGTGCGCCTCCGAAACAGAACTCTGGTTACAATAAGCCTCCCTACGTAAACAGACCCACTGGGGCTTGTTTTTCTTGTGGAGCAACTGACCATGTGAAGGGGGATCCCCGTTGTAAGGTTAGACCTTTGGGGGTCCACTCCGCTAATCTGGCCTTCTCCTCCTACGAGGAAGAAGAGATTACAGGAGCATCCTTCTCCTCGGACTCATTTCCCAGCGGAATAGAGGCCGAGGTAGTTTTAGTGTCCCTGGGTTCCTGGGAGCCTAAAGTCGCAGAGGCGTATGCTAGGATTCCGGATAATACCAAGCACTACTTTAAAGACAGTGTGCTGATCAATGGAGTGGATACTCCAGCTCTTAGGGATAGTGGGTGCAGTCGAACTGTAGTGGATTCTACCTTGGTAGACTCAGAGGAAGTTGCCAGAGCTACTCTGATGCCCACTAAGTTGGCTGACGGCCCCCTCCGTATGTTTCCCGTGATCCCTGTTAATCTAACTTTAAATGGTACAGCTGTCAGGATTCCAGTGAGCATTCAGAGAAACGTCCCGGGAAAGGTCTTATTAGGTAATGATCTCAGAGCTTTAGGGCTCGTAGGAGACACTGCCGAACGACCCTACACACGGTCTCAAGCACGGGCAGCATTGGCCAAGTCCAATACGCCGCCCCAGCCGAAGGGGCAACCCAAGGCGAAAGGAGTCTACAAGTCAAGACGAGGGAAAGAGAATATTCCCCCGAGCTCGCCTACCACTGCGGTGGAGGAAGTTGGTCAATCGCCCGGGCCTGACGAGGAGGTGGCGATGCCTGAAGTATTCGACCCCAACGATCATCCTGAACTAAAAGACTTGTTAGTTGAAGGAGGTCCTGATAGGGACGAATTCAGTAAAGGCCAACGTGAGTGCCCATCTCTGGAAGGCCTAAGGAGACAGGCCTGCTCCCAGCTTGAGGGTGAACCTCCTGGGAAGCATAGGATTTATTGGGAAGGTGGACTCCTGTATAGTGAGCCCACAGAGTCTACAGAAGGAGACCATAGGAGGTTGGTGGTTCCCCTTACTGTTAGACCCTTCCTCCTGCAGTTGGCGCATGAAGTTCCCCTTGCTGGTCACCTTGGTATGAAGAGGACCAAGCAAAGGTTATCCATGCACTTCTACTGGCCCAAGATGGGGGTGCAAGTAGAAAGTCACTGCAGGAGTTGCGCCTCCTGCCAGTTGTCTGGTAAGGTTGGCGCGACAATCCAAGCTCCGTTGGTACCGCTCCCAGTTGTGGGGGTACCATTTGAAAGGGTAGGGATCGACATCGTTGGTCCCCTTGACCCGCAAACATCCTCGGGCAATAGGTTTATCCTGGTGCTGGTCGACCATGCAACCAGGTATCCTGAGGCCATCCCATTGAAAACTGTAACTGCCAAGTCAGTTGCAAAAGCTTTACTCGGCATATTTACTAGGGTTGGCTTCCCTAAAGAAGTTGTGTCCGATCGTGGCAGCAACTTTATGTCGAAGTATATGCAGGCTATGTGGAAAGAATGTGGGGTCACCTACAAGTTCTCTTCTGCATACCACCCCCAGACCAATGGTCTGGTGGAACGTTTCAACAGAACGTTAAAGAGCATGATTGGGGCTCTGGAGGAGCCCCAGAGAAGAAAATGGGATCTTCTTTTACCATGCTTGCTGTTTGCCTACCGAGAGGTACCACAGGAGGGTGTTGGCTTCAGCCCCTTCGAACTTCTGTTCGGTCATCCCGTACGGGGACCCTTAGCCATTGTCAAGGAGGGATGGGAGATGCCCACTCCCCCTGTTACTACCAATGTAGTTGACTATGTGCTAGGGCTCAGAAAACGGATGGTACTTCTGATGGGCTTGGCTAGTGATAAATTGAAGGCAGGGCAAGCGCTGGTGAAACATTGGTACGACCAGAAAGCTTCCCTCATCAACTTTACACCTGGTCAGCAAGTCCTGATCATGAATCCAATAAGGCCTCGCGCTTTACAGGACAAATGGTCAGGCCCTTACACAGTGGTGGAGCCCCTGGGTGAGGTGAACTATTTAGTGGACCTTGGAAGGCCTGGACAGGCTCCAAAAGTGTTCCACGTGAATAGGATGAAGGCTTTCGTCCCAAGAGTCGAAATCGCAGCACTGCTACTGGCGTCAGACGTTGAGGAAGAGGAGTCTGAACCTCTCCCCGACCTGTTCCAGAGCGGTCCTTCAGATAGCTCCGTTGAGGGTGTCCGAGTGGCCCCTCACCTGACTTCTGATCAGCAGGCTGAGGTGAAAAGTTTGCTTAGGCAGTTTTCCCCCCTGTTTTCACAGTCCCCTGGTTTGACACCTTGGTGCAAACATAACATTGACACAGGAGACAGTGTACCTACCAAAAGTAGGGGATACAGGATGTCAGATAAAGTACGGTCTTATATTAAGACCGAGGTCAACAAAATGTTAGACCTTGGGGTGATTGAACCCTCTAGTAGTCCTTGGTCCAGTCCTGTGGTTCTGGTTCCAAAGGCAGGCACTTCTGAATTGAGGTTCTGCGTGGATTACAGGGCTCTGAATGCTGTCACCAAGACAGATGCCCACCCCTTGCCTCGAACAGATGAGCTGGTGGATACTTTGGGTGCCTCCAAGTACCTCAGCACGTTTGACCTCACTGCTGGCTATTGGCAAATAGCGTTAGCAGAACACGCCAGGGAGAAGACGGCATTTTCGACGCCAGACGGCCTTTACCAATTCCGGGTAATGCCGTTCGGGTTGAAGAATGCACCTGCCACTTTCCAGAGGCTTGTGAATCATGTGTTGAATGGGTTGGACGAATTCTGCCTTGCATATCTGGACGATATAGCAGTTTTCAGTGCCACCTGGGAAGACCATGTGAAACACCTCGGGATTGTGCTCCAGGCTCTTCAGAAAGCCCACTTGACCATAAAGGCTAGTAAGTGCCAGATTGGACAAGGCTCAGTGGTTTACCTTGGACATGAAGTAGGTGGAGGGAGGATACAGCCTCTACCCAGTAAAGTACAAGCAGTACAAGACTGGCCTACCCCCACTACGCAAACCCAAGTGAGAGCCTTTTTAGGACTCACAGGGTATTACCGCAATTTTGTGGCAGACTATGGCACCATAGCTGCTCCTCTGACTGCCCTCACAACTCCGAAGAAACCCAAGAAGGTAACTTGGACCGACGAGTGTGAGAAGGCCTTCAATGGCTTAAAAGACTCCTTGTGCCAGGCTCCTGTGCTCAGGGCCCCTGATTATCAAAGACCTTTTATCCTGCAGACGGATGCCTCTGACACTGGGATAGGAGCTGTACTATCACAAGTAGATGAGAAGGGTAAGGAACACCCTATCGGTTTTATTAGTCGCCAGCTTAAGGACAGAGAGCTCAGGTGGTCCACGGTAGAGAAAGAATGTTTCTCTGTTGTGTGGGCCCTAAGGAAGCTGAGGCCCTACCTCTATGGGACCCACTTCACTGTGCAGACTGACCATAAGCCGTTAAAGTGGCTAATGAACATGAAGGGGGAGAATCCAAAGTTGCTTAGGTGGTCCATAAGTCTTCAAGGCTTCGACTTCACTATTGAGCATAGACCAGGTGTCCAACATAGCAATGCTGATGGGTTGTCCAGAATGTTTAACCGACCTGAACAAGAGACTCATCCAGGGGTGGATTAGTTCCCCCTGTCCATAGTCTGGGAGGGGCGAGAGTTAGGAAAGATTTCGTAATTGTAGGGAATTTTCCTTCCATGTGGCAACCCCTAAACTTTTTGCTATTGTTTTCAACCTTGTTCTTGACTTTGCCAGAGAAGTACAGCCTTCTGCCGCACTTCTCTGGGCTTTCGCTCCTTTCTTACGGGGAAACTGACATGCCCTTAAGACAGTCAGTACCGGGGAACGTGGTTTCCCGTAGTTTCTTTTATCGTGTCGCAGCGTTAGTGCAACACGACACAAGAGGGCACTGTAAGCTAAGTTACAGCTCTCTTGGGTCTCTAGCCTTCTACAGGCCCTAGATACTCTTATAGGATGGTATTTGATCGGTGCAAGTCATTCAGGGACTGGAATGGTGGCAGCGATCGTTTTGTTTATTTTGAGCTCCTTTTGGCGTTCTGAGCACGTTTTTGCACTGAACCCAAAATGGTGGCCTGGCTCCCAAAATGGCCAGGCCGCGAGGCTCCTTTGTCCTGTCCACTGTCCGTCTTGCTCCCTTCACCTTCCCCAGGTCCGGCGACCCGGGGCCTTCCTTATTTGGGCATGTACTTTCCCGCGAAACGTGGTTGCTTTCGCGGGCTTCTACATGTCGTTTGTGTGCCTCCAGGGTGTGGGCTGGGATGTCTGGTCCCAATACACATCCTGGGTGCCAGAGAGTCTAGGGTGGTGTGAATGCCTGGGACCACCGTGGTCCGTGATTGGTCCACGTATGGTATGTGTTTTGATGAGCGGATCTCCCATTGGCTCCCCTCCGTTTTGGCGCGAAGGGAACCGTGGATAAGAGGGGGCTGGAAACACCACTACCATGTCGATCTCCTGAGTTCTCACGAACGAAGGAATACAGGAGCCAAGTATCCTGCAACTACGAGGCTGGACCGAGGAATCGCTGGTGACCCGCTGAAGGAATCCTCCTTTGCACTGCTGTCGTCCGGAGAGCCCCTGTCCTCCTTTGATCGAACCAGAAGGCCTGTACTGGTGCTTCGACCTTTGGAATAGCAGGAACAGCTATTCCCGGCATCTTCAACCATCTCCTGCCAAGTAAGCCTTCGGAAGCGTCTCTGGGCCATCCAGTTGACTGACCAGCTTACCAAGGAGTTTGGCTCTGCAACCGCCGCCAGGTTGTGTTGTATTGCGAGTCCTTGTCCCTCTCCCACGCTTCGTACGCTTGGCGTCCCCAGGTCTGAAGGGAGGAGGGTTCATTTGGCTCGAATACACACGGCCGCTCCGTTGTCCTGTGCGGCAACAAAACTGTGCCGGTTTCGTCGATTGGGACGTCTTTTTGCTCTACACGACTACAAAGCGTTCCCTGCTCTTCTGAACCTGCCAGCTGCTGAAACTATCGTGGAGAAGCCTGGGTCTGCTTGCTTCGGGGACCGGTGAGTAGTATATCTAGGATCTGGTCGCCCTCCTGCAGTATCCCATTGCTTTTCCCTGCTGTGTAAAAACAGCACCCTTTTGCCGCGCTCGCGCTCTGCTTCTGCCCGCTGTGGAGGCTGCGCTTGAGTTGCGGAACCTGTTCTTCTTCTGCTGTGCACTAACGTGAACCGCCTGACTTCCTCCGAAGAGCTTCCCCTTGTGTCCGTCGGCACCGGCGTGGCAGGTACTTTGAGCACAAGGCTCCACTCTTCGCAGGGCTCGGACTTCCATCTAGTTAGGTGCCTATGAAGGCGAACTGAGTCGAAAGCATTATCGCACTGCCTGTTTTCCTTCCCTGGCAGGTGGACTACATATTTCGTGCTTTAAACGCTTGCGACTGTGTATTTGTATATATATTGTGTTGATATGGTATGTGTTGGTTTAATATTGTGATATTGTGATTTTCTCGCTACGGTCATTGTTTTAAAGGCCTTAAAATAAATGTGTATCTATTTTTGATATAACAACTGTTTGGAGTAGTTTGTCAGCGCTCTTGCTTTGTGTGCTCACTGCGGGCTTTCAGTCACCCTCACCCCTCTTGAGACCTAGTCTTGACCGCCGCGATCGCTACCTTGATTGGTCTGGCTTGTCCAGAGGTTACCCTGTTCCAAGTAATTAGGTTGGCCTTCTGAACTTCTGCGCCACCAGGACAGAGTTCAGAAATCCGTCTTAACAATTATTTATGTGAAACTGCCTTTCTTCCAAATTTGTATATTTCCTTGTAATTTTCATGCGATTTTGAAGGAATTAATACAAATAACAAAGCAAATAAAGTGTCATTCATTAAACCATGGATAGTATAAAATTATATGAATGGTTTCAGACACACTTTGAAAGTGGCATCCACCTGCCATTGGGTTGTATATTTTAAGTAGTCCACGTTTTGTCTGGTTCCAAAAACTAGTACTCTATTTTATTTTTGGTTGTCATATAATTTTAAAATATTCATTTGTTGTAGTTACAATTCCTGAGGTGTTTTTACATCTTGAAATGTTAGTGGTGTTAGTGGGAAATGTTCATTTTATTGTCTGCATTTACATAACTGTCTTTGCAACAACTTTACATTTGGCATTTGTCCAGCTACGTGGAATGATGTATCCCTGCATATGCTTTTGATTATAGATCCAGTTGGTTTGTTTTCATTTGCATCAATACATGCTTTCATTTCTGATATTTTTTTATTTCACCTTTTGTGCTGTCTGGCATGTTATTCTGGCTTCCCTCGCTTAGTCATTTTTCTCCCTGTGTTACTGCTCTTTCTCAACAATTGTGAACATAGTAGTTTGAACATTTCCAATATATTTTTTGGTTTCTTTATTTTTCTTTGTTTAATATAAATCCTTTTGAAAGCAATAGTTTTTTCTCCTTTTTCGAGTCAATACATTGCAATGTTTCATCCATTATTTGAAAGTCTAAATTGAATGGAAAATGATGTGTTATAACCCGAAATATATTATCAGATACGTTTTTTATTGCACTGTTTCAGATTAAATATGTTTAAGTAATATTTTCCATTACGTTCACGTTTTAAATCTTACCTCATTAATTACAACAGTGGGTTTTGTGACATTTTGTTTAAATCCTGTTACTTGACTCTTTCTGTTTACCTCAGTGGTTGTGTCGCAATTATCTGTTTGTGAATCGTCGCCTCAATTTAGAAAATGACTTCCTCATTTCGGTCCTTTTCTCTGAGGACTTTTGTTTACTTTTGTTATATTCTGCTGTCATTGTTGGGTTTCATTATGAGAACTATTTACATGTAGTTGGATGTATTTCGTTAATGATAGTTTCAGTATACAAAATTTGTTCTCACAGAGTATCGACATATAGGATTTGTTATAAAGACATGTAACCCCATTCCCCTTGTCTTGCAATACTTCTTGCTTTCAAAAATCTTAATGTCTTTTCAAACAGATTTTTGGGCTTTGCCCTTTGGTTGTCTGCTTCCCTCTGCCAGGTTCACTCTGGTCGAATTTTACCAATAATTCCTCACAGGACTTTCAGACTCCATCCCTTTTCATTTGCATCCATTGCTGGGTTCACTCTTGTTAATTTCCACAGTTCATGTGTTCGTTTTCAACATGCGGGATTCCCTTCCCTTGGCTTTCAAAGTTCTTTGTCAGTCCAAGACTTTCGATGGTACAGGGGATTTTACGAGACCCCTGTATGACCACTTTGACCGTTCTTCACCTCTTCGCAAGGGCTTCTGGTTACAATAGTTTCTAGCTTTGGGTAATTGCCCAGAGTTTCCTGCATGAGCACCCATGGGGTGCCGTACCCCTCTGTTGCTGGTTTTCCCCTTCTATAAACAATGGGGGTCATTCCGAGTTTGGAGGCAGCCATGGTGCTAATAGCACCATGGCTGCCTCCAAACCCGGGTCCGGGTCCGGTGTCTCTGAATGGGGACTTACCGGGTCATTCCAACCTTGGAGGACCCAGTAAGTCCTCATTCAGAAAACCATTCCCCATTCCCATTTGAGCCCCCATAGGGCTCAATGGGAATGGGGAAGGAGCTAATATCGTTATTAGCTCCATGGTCCCTTAACGGGTCCCGCTAAGGATGGCTGGTCAGACCAGCTGTTCCTGGTGGGACCCGTTAAGGGACCTCGTAATAGGGTGTTAGGGGGTTAACGGCACCGGCATCCTTACCAGTGCCGTTAACCCCCTACCGCCAGGGTCAGAATGACCCCCAATGTGTCGTTAAGTCTACTTTTTGTTCAACACAGTTTGGTTTCTTATCGATTCTCCCCTCACCTCACTGGCTGTGATGAACCGTGTGCTTTTCTTTATCCTTGGAGTCAAGGTTGGTACCACTGAGACCTGCTGCGTCCTTCCCAAGCTTGTTTATCAGCAGAGGAGGGTCTTCCATACTGTAGACATCTGCTGCAACACACGCTGGCTATTGTTCACGGCCTTATACTTTCTGCTGAGGTTTCATGTGCCTTGGTTGGAAAGGGCAAGGATGCTTCTCTGCTTATCACCCTCTCTGTCTGCGCCGTCTTTCTCCTCCCTTTGAATTGCCATGCTGAGTTAGCTCTCACATCGTGCAGTCTGCCTTGCTCATCCTGTGCTCTTGTGCTCCACTTTTTTTCCCTGTACGGAAGGGAAAGGGCCATCAGGTGTGTGTGATTTCTGGTTAATTTCCTGACTTTGCCTGACCCTGGTATTGGGACGTGTCAGTTAAACGGCCCTAGTGTTAGTCCGTTGTCTTTCGTGTTGTGCAAAAGTGTTTGTGTGGAAAGGGGGGGGCAGTGTTTTGGAATATCCTACATGGTAGGCTGGGGAAAACATGTTGAAAGAAGAAGGGGGGATGCCGCCTCTCACCTGTCAGTGTCCCACTTCCACTCCCCAAGGACCCCCCATCCAGGTGATCCTCCCTCACTGGTCCACCCCCATGAACTGGATCCAATACCGATGGTCGTGTCCTGGCCACCTGGATGACAGATCAGCCAGGGAGACACTGTCAGGTTTCTCACAGCAGCCAATCAGGAGCTTCCTGTACACCAAAGCACCACGGCAACCACACACAAACGCACACCAACACAACTCCCTCAGACATGCAACCAACAACCACAAGACTGGACCCCCTCTTACAGATACAACAAACCTGTGTGCGTGAATTATACTTCCACCCTAACCGCAAGCAATAAACACACCCAACATAAACACTAGTATACAACTGAGGACCTGATTCTTACCCTTATGCTTACAAGTGCAGCCGGATAACCAACACGACGCATGACAATGCACACAGATGCTGTTTCTCCTGGTTCTGAAACTATCCTATCATGATATCCTCACTAACACACCCACCCTTTTTTCTTGCCGAGCCAGGTGAGCCCCTGGAGGCTGCCCCTGAGTGATAGCGTTGCACGGTATAAATCAACATAACATAACATTCAGATTTGATTTCTTTGTATGGATGTTTGTGTGAATATGCTAACTAAACTGCATTTTTGATCCCAAATTAAAAAGGCAGGAGTGTATTCATTATCATTTTAGTCTGAATTCATGTGCAGTTTTGAGGTGATTTTCCTAAAATTGTGAAAAGGGAATATATTATCTCTCCATATATAAGAAGGGAACTGTGTGGATATGTGTGTTTATGCCTGCAGCATACTTCCCAACATGCTACAAACCTGAAATTTGACATATGGGTAGATTCCATGGTGTAGACAATGTAAAAAGTATAAGATATACATTTTTCTAATGTTTATTTATCTTTTTTTTAAAGTCGTCTGCAATGCTTGGATATATGTGCGTGTCTTTTTTAAATGTTCAGCATACTTCCCAACATGGTGTAGAAAATGTAAGAAGTATAACATACAAATACACCTTTGTCTAATTTTGTGGGGGGGGGGGGAATTTGTGGAAATGTTTGTGTGCCTGTTCAAAATGTTCAGCATACTTCCCAACATGCTATAAACCTGACATTTGGCATGTGAGTAGTTTCCATTTTGTACACAATGTAAAATGTATAACATATAAATATACCTTTGTTTATTTATTTTTTTAGTATGAATTACTGTGCAAAGCATGCGTACTACTGCTAGTTTAAAATAAAACAAAAAATTGTAATTTAAACAGTCGGGTGAGCTTAAATCAATAATCTGTGGGAGTTATTAAATGAATGACATTTCTCTGTCATATATGACCAACAACTGGTAGACAGAACAGATTAGATTAACATCTAATCTCACAACTTCATTTTTGATGAATACATAATTTTATTTTTGTTTTTAAATATAAATTGACACCTTGCCATAATGTGCACCATTAGAAATACATTTATATATCACTGTCAGTTTTTGCCAAACCTTTTGCACGAGTTCATCCACACCACACTAATTATGCATCATCTTATTCACTCATTCTCACCACAACAACCAATTGTAAACATGATACATACATAGGCCCTTTTAGTTGATCAGGGCTTTACACCAACAATTTGTTTTCCATATTTCATTGCATCTAATTGCCTTTTAGCAATGTGTCTACTGCTTAACAGCAGAAGTTGTTGACACATGTTTCAGCCAGAATATACAAACCTCTCACTGTGGCCCTTTGGTGCTCCAGTCTTCTTCAGGACAGTAGGGGATGCTATACTATGCCCCATTGCTTACACTCTTGTGTACTCGTCGCTACCTCAAAAGATTCAGCTCTGGATCTCGGATACTGTGATTTGTCATGCTCAGGCGACTGCTTTACTTGACAATGAACCCACACAATACTGATGCTTAAATTGCCCCATTTGTGCCGCTTCCCAACTTCTGTACTGTGAATAATGCTTTCCATATGTGTCAGAAGGCTGTCTCTATTTATTTTTGTGCTCTGACACCCAGTGTCCAGATAGTGGACAAAAAGAATCCCCATAGAACGTGTGGCTCACAGCAGAACAGAGAAGTATCCCTTGAAATATGTAAATAGAAAATAATAAAAACTACACATTTTTCCAGTTATCGTAGCTCATTATAAGTGAGCATCAAGCCCCTGAAGATGTTCCGTAGATTAGAATTGAAGATAAAGGAATGAAACATATTGGGCACTATTACAGATACTAGATCTATAAAAAGATCTGTTAACTAATTGCAATATTTGCACAAGAAGATGGGAATCAAATTGGAAGCACTTTAATACGTAGACACTTTAACTTGTACATTGCACTTGAGATTGGTTTTGCAATATTTGTTTTTAAATGTACAGTTGTTTTATGAATATATGGTGATATATGGATTGTTTAACTAAAAGAGACAATGGGCCTCATTCCGAGATTGGAGGTAGCCATGGCGCTCTGCGCCATGGCTGCCTCCAATACCGGGTCCGGCACCGGTCTGGTTCAATGGGGATTTACTGGTGCATTCCGACCCTGGAGGGACCGGTAAGTCCCCATTGAACCAACCATTCCCCATTCCCATTTGAGCCCCCTTAGGGCTCAATGGGAATGGGGAACGTGCTAATTACGGGCCTGCCATTACCCGGCCCGTAATTAGCCCCCTGGTCCCCTAACGGGGCCCGTAAGGGACGTGTGGTCCAACCACACGTCCCTTGCGGTTCCCGCTAAGGGACCTCAGAATTGGGCGGTAAGGGATTACCGGTACCGGTCTCCTTACCGGAGCCCGGTAGCCCCTACCGCCCAACTTGTAAGGACCCCCAATGTTTTAAGACGTAAATATTAAAAACATTTAATCTGATTGATTTTGAAGAATCGGTGTGTAATTGAAATGTTGGATTTACTCTAGACAAGCAATCTAAGAGGGTTTGTTGTATTATAAATATCCTGGGATAACTCCCCTGCTGCGTTACCAAAGTAACCCTGGTATCTCCCATAGTTTAGGGCACTACAATACCTGCCAAACACACACACATGATTAGTAAAAGGAGCGGCCCAACCACAATTCGTGAGCCATTTCTCAGTTTACACCATTCATACTACACACAATTGGTATCTTGATGAAGCCATACAACACAGCATGTACAATAAAGGAATATGTATGCCATCGCTCCCTTTACTGCTAGGTCCTATTCTAAGTGTAATTTTTCACACAACCTAAAGCCATGGCATGATACATTTTAGGGCAGACCTTAAAGAGAGGTCGGAGGTTGAGCAATGATACTAGTCATTACACATAAATTAGCAGTTTACATCTACAATAGATCCGTAAGATTTATTTTTATGATGTAGTAGCCAATGTAGACTCCAACAATGCCTCAACTATGTCATGTTATACATTAAGCAGCAATTGTGTTGCAAGAATCACCTTTTGGGAAGTTTCAAGCCACTAAAAAGGTGTTGGTTTTTTATGTATTATTTGAGGGATCTGTAGTGCTCAATTTGAAGAGTCAACATTACAGATTGTTAAAAAAGGCACCTGTCAAATGCAGCATTTAGATGGAGGGCCTCCTTTCAGAACCCACAAGACCGTTGCCCTCCTTGTGAAATGTAGAAGAACAGAACTTCCCCAAGATGATGAGAGCCATTCAAGTTTAGTCTACATGGGAATATCATGGGTATCTACTAAACAAGGACCTCTCATGAACTTTAACTAAAACAAGGTCCCTCGTCGATGTGGATCTTACTTCCAGAGAGCTGTCAGCCGCATCGATGCACACTGCCAAATGCCCCCGGCCGGCAGGTCATATACATGTCACCCTATTGTCCAGATGGCTCGTCTCCCATTAGAAGTCAGTAAAGTGATTGGGGCCAATGCTGGCCGCAAGCCTCCCACCCCCAACATTGTCCAACTCCCCACAGAGTAGTCTCTCAGTCACAATGACACGTCCATGCACTTGTGAATCAGTGCAGAGTTTTAGAGAGGTCCAGTCTGGATGCTGAGAGGGAGGCGCTGCGGGCTCAATGGTAGAGCTATAATACGGGGCTTCCACTGCTGATTACTACTCCCAGCCCCAGTGCACAATGGAACACAGAGGGTGATGCAGTTCTTTCTTGTTGTGATCCGAAGCAAACAGTCCAGATGCTGCTACTCATTCGATAATGACCACTGGAAAAAGCCTCCTCCTGCCCAACTGTCCGCGCCTTGATGGAGTGACACCACAGTCCGGTGCATTCCCTTTCTCCACAAGGAGAATCACAGAACCTGTATGTGTATCCTTACACAACAAATGTGCATGCTCTGACTCTTATGGACAAGCACTTTTCCATACACGGTTCAGACCTGTAAAGGTCAGCTAACAGGCTGCCATGTTGTCTGTGTTTTCACATTGACCATGCTTCGAGAGGATTCGCCTTCTCTTTGAACTGTAGTGATAGTATGACCCAGAATGGCTAAATACGATGGTATTATTTGTAGTACACTTTATTCTTACTTCTCTCTAGAGAATCTGTTATTTTGATCTCTTACAAAAGATGTTTCCCCTTTGGGTTACTAAAGCAGCCTGTAGGTGAGAGTCACCAGGAGCCAGGACATGTCATCTAACGGTGAAATACCCACGCAGGTCATTTAGGGAGCTTGATATTCTCTATTATAAACAACCACTGTTGGTTCCCAGCTGATAATTAATGTTATATACTACAGAATGTAAGAGACAGCATTTGTTATAAGTATGGGAAGAAGACAGAACTCTTTAGTTCTCATACTGGCCCCTCACTTACTGAATTACAAAGTGGAAGTGGTGTGGCAAACACCATTGAGAGACTTTCTTTTCTGATCTAATCTCTGTGAGGTAGTAAACAGAATATTTTTCTTATTATATGTCCTCTTATATTGAAGATTACAGGAACATCATTTAATAAACAATTCCTTTTCCAGAACCACTGTATCTCTCTTGTATTTCTTACAATTCGATAGGTTTTTAATGATAGGCCCTCCACACAGGTGATAAAGAATATTTGCTTTCTTGTTAACGTAGGACAGCACGTCTTCTCCGGTATTCTAATGATTTCCCACTGAAGAAGGTTTTGACTCTTTGGAACCGATTTCATTCTGTCTCAAAGCAATCATAATATGGGTGGTTTTATCAGGCAAATGGGTCAAGACTATAATGTATTGTAGTCATGTTTGATGTATTTATTTTATTTTATTTTTTGGGGTTTGTAGGGCGCACTACAGCCCAAAGGCTTCGAGGCGCTATTGCTTGAGATTGTAAGCAGGCTTGGTTCAGGGTTATATTGAACGGGCGGCCCAATAGTAGGATTTTCTTTAGTTACGTTTTAAGGTAGTTACAGAGGAGGGCATAGCACGTGTTTACAGTGTACTATTGACCTGACATTGAATAAAGGTAGAATACATACATATTTGGTTACAATTTTAGAGTATAAAAAACAATAGTGCAGGTTTCATAAAAGAGAAGTGCCTAAATAGGGCGAGAAGTTAGGAGGCAACACAAGATGTACAATGTCATATAAATAGCATAGTTTATATCGCTTTGCGGAAAGGCAATGTGCGAATCAATCCTCCTGAAGTGGGGGGATAGAATGTTGCAATGGGTCGCAGGCATGGTAGGAAAACTAGTACCTCCAGCCCAATCTCTGAGAGTAACCAGTACTCTATGACTTTTCCAATGTCTTTGGGCATTTATTCAACGTTGTGCAACACTTTTGTTTGCAGCAAGGACATGCTAATGGTCAGTTAGGGCATTTAGCGAAAATGTTAATTGAACTGTGTTTTTTCCAAAAGAATAGTGTTTAAAGAAATGGAGAGAAGAATTTGATAATTGAACAGTGTCTCTCTATGTGGGGAGCGCCATTAGGGTAACGGTTTTTATCTTTGTAAATTAACATTATTGTACACAATGAGGCCAACTTGGTTAGGTTAAGCAATACATTTCTTTGTAACTAGGCAAGGGTCTGGATTAAAATGTGGTCAGTTGAGAAACATTCACAATCGCCGTGTAGGGATCTAGTGGAGGAACTTTTCCCATATCAGATAACTAATAAAATCAAGGGGCTTAATTATATGAGAAAAGGTACGTGCACACTTGGGGGAGGATAGGTTTTTGGTACCAGCAGGTATTTCATACCAGTGAACGAAATCCTCAGAGCGACCGTTGTATCTGTGAGGCAGAACCCTGTTGGTCTGAATCTATTCTAAAGCCATCTGTCGCTGGATATTTGGAAACCGCCAAAGTGGGAAGAAAATCGGCCTGGTTCATGCTAACATGAAGATATATCTGTGGGTCCTCCATGCAAGAATGGTATTGCAGTCCTCACTGTTTGAAAACAATCAATAGAGGCTGCACTTAAATGTTGAAAACCAAAGGTGACAAAGGCAACAACTGTGGTATCCCCTGAAGGACCTGAGCTGAGATAAAAACATAATTTGATCATGTGACCATCAGTCCTAATGATAGTAGTACCCCATGCAAATAGAAGGTCCTCAGCAGTAGGGGCCGCCAGCCTGCACTGACCATGAGGTCCGACTACAACTTAATTTGCTCACTCAAGAACATCCATGTGCCAGTCCATGATATCGTCCACATAACCTAACCCAGGAACATCGGTCCCACATGCTTTATCTCTCTCCACCACTGGAAAGACATTCAGAGGCACAACTATAATTCCGGCTAACCCTGTTTTTCCTAATAGACTGAACATTGAAGAAGTCCAAGAGATGCGCCAGATGACGGCAAAGCAACCACCACTGGGACAGCACACTCATTTTGCAACACAGGTAATCCAAAATGGAAGCGTGCGGGCAGTTGGTGCAGCTTAACGTGGTGAGAGTGAGGACACTCTCGTCATTTGATGACTTTACTGCATCTCAGCTAGCGCATTAACCAGTCCCAAGGGAGGGCAGATCAAAAGCCAACCTGTGCTCTGCATAGTGAAGTGAGTGACTGTAAATTGGGCTCCTGCTGTCCAGTGTCCTAGGAAAAGAGTAATTACTACCAATAGGTTGCCGTCTCTGAGCACCTGTGGGGGCACACAATCATTACTCCTGCAACTAACTCTGTGTACAGGGGCTCATTACAAGTTTCCTGGTATCCCACTAGTAATTCCAGCGGGCCCCTATCGTCTCTGCCACTTATATCATAGTTTTACCAGAATATTACGAGCAGCCAGGGGTGTTGCTAGGTCTGGAAAAGATCTGGGGCTATGCTAATGTCGGGACTCGGGCCTAGCTAGCCTTTTGGCTGTAGCCCCTGAGCTTCTATCCGGGGTTACA
Organism: Ambystoma mexicanum; assembly: GCF_040938575.1. NCBI lineage: Eukaryota > Metazoa > Chordata > Amphibia > Caudata > Ambystomatidae > Ambystoma > Ambystoma mexicanum. Next base: position 916,424,979 of record NC_090932.1, read on the forward strand.
ATCGAAATACCAGGGCTATAGCCCGCTCAACCTCTCCTCCTACTCCCAGGAACGCCTCTGCAAGCGGCGGCAATGATGGTAAATTCCCATTCCATGAAGTCCAATTGCTGGGATGGGTGATTACGCATTTGTTTTCCGGTAGGGAGCTGAACTACTTGCAGGACAAGCCTGCCATTAGATCACTGCCACCACAGGCAAACTTGTGTTTCCCCAGTATGGAAAAAATGCTGGTACGGGAAACTATCTGCATTTTTTCCGGTGGGGAACTCATAATGAGCCTGTGTAAAACATTATACAAGTATGAACATCAAGAAATAACTACTGCTGAGAGGGAGAAAACTTGAATCCTACGAGAGCCCTGATTCTGCAATTTGCCAAAAGTCTGCACAAATGTAATCACAAGTGGTAGTTGCTGGCTTTTTTGCAACCTCTGCTCTTTATGTGATATGGAATTCAGACTTTGATATGAAAAGGATGGTATTGAACTGGTGGTAGTGAAGCATTTCCAAAATATACAATGGGCCTCATTACAAGCATGGCGGTCCGGGAACTACGGTACCGGTAAGCATGGCCTATGGGGATGAATGGGGATGAATGGGGATGGGGATGAATGGGGATGGGGAGTCCCATGTTACCGGCACCCGCGCAAATGGGCAATTACCGGGTCTGCCAAACTCAGCATGACCCCGTCCTTGCCCATTCGCGGGTGCCGGAAAAAATGCAACTCCGGCGGCAGCGGTGCCATTTTAAACAGGACGGCTACCGCCACAGTTGTAATGAGGCCCTATGTCCTGGTTAATTTAGTAATCTACCTCCAGTTCGAAAATGTTTGAGGAAGGTGCTTAATAGTCATCACACAGTAGGAAGGAATACAGTCTTTATTCACCAATATTTTCACTGGATAATGGGGGAAGTAAGCAAAAGGTGAGCTCTTTGTCAGGAGTTGGTAACCTCAACAGTTAACCATCAAATGCTTCCCCAAGACTCTCAAATGTCATCCAGATACAAACATGGAGACCTGACTAGGTCGGGTAGGTACACTGTAACCAGGTGACATCTTGCACAAATGTGTGAGTTGAGATCTCATTTGATGTTTGTCAGCTTCCTGCCCCAGCACAAAAGACTGGAACGATTATATTCAGCAGTGCTCCCTCCTGCTTTCTACTCAGCATTCAATGGTTGAATGTGCTCATTCCTGTGTATGATGACTATCCTACCTTTATAGCATTTAAGGGTGGTGACCTTTAAGTTGATGGAGAGATACATGCACAGAGTCATTCAATGAGTATGTTGTTAGCTGCAGCTTCAAGATAGGTACTAAGCCAGCACAAAAGATATTGCGTAGAAGGGGCCAAATCTGACCCTCATGCCCCCTGCACGACTCTCGATGAAATGCCAAGACCCTCCCTTCACCTTTTTCACAGGTACACAGACTTGTTGCATGACAGTTCTGAAGGGACCTATATTCCCTGCTTCAACAATGCAGAGATGGTCTCATAAATGTCCTCAATTGCCTCCCTTGAAATGGGGTTGTTCTTGCCCCATGTAGAAAGGATCCCAGTTTGACCTTTATCTTTACTGCTCCAATCCCTTTTAACAAACCTCCCAGAAACCTATCAAACACTTACATTGGTCAGTTTGGGTAAGGTTACATATAGAACATCCGTAGGTTCATCCTCTAATTGGCTAGCCATATCTAGTTGCTCCTCCTAGGACCATCTCTACTGCACCCGTCTACAATGTTGCATGGTCATTACAAAACCAGTTCAGCCTGAATTTCTGCAAGCGGCTCACTATCTCGGTAGCTAGAATTTTCCTTCTTCCCCTTCGTCCTTGGCTGGGAATCCTGTTTCTGCTCACCTCGAGCTGCAAAGATTATGGGCCTCATTACACGGAAGGCGGTGATCCAGGGTGCTATTAGCACCCTGGACCATGCCGGTAAATTACCGGCACCGCCTTGGCGGAAAGGGGATTACCGCCCCATTCCAAGGTTGGTGGGGCTGTAAATCCCCCTTCCGCCATTGCCCTTCCCCATTCCCATTTCTGCCCCATAGGGCTCTATGGGAATGGGGAAGGCGCTAATTACGGCACCACAATTTTGCGGTGCCATAATTAGCTCCGAGGTCCCTTAGCGGGTTGGTTTTTAACGCCTGCAAAAAGCAGGCGTTAAAGCACCAACCCGCTAAGGGACCTCCTAGTAAGGCGGTAATGGTTAACGGTCACCGTTACCATTAACGGTGGCCGTTAACCATTACCGCCTTCCGTGTAATGAGGCCCTATGTCAGTTTGTCTGTGCAGTTCAAATCTGTCTCTCCTTTCTTGTTCGTTTCAGAGGCCTACAACTTCTATAGTATGCCTCATGGATTCTCTGGCCCTCATTATAAAACCGGCGCTAAACCATGGCGCTATTAGCACCATGGTTGGTGCCGGTGGTGTAACGGGTCCGCCATGGTTCAATGGGGAATTACCACCCCATTCCAAGGTTGGCGGGGCGGCAGGGGCGTTGCTAGGAGGGGGCTAAGGTGGCTATAGCCCCTGATCTTTTGGTTGTAGCCCCGGATAGAATCTCAGGAGCTACAGCCAAAAGTCTAGCTAGCCCCCAGTCCCGACAGTTCCGACATCAGCTTAGCCCCAGGTGTTTTCCAGGCCTAGCAACTCCCCTGCGGGGCGGTAATTCCCCATTGAACCATGGCCATTCCCCATTACCATTTTCGCCCCATAGGGCTCAATGGGACTGGGGAAGGCGCTAAGTACGGTACCGCAAATTGCGGTACCGTACTTAGCACCAAGGTCCCTTTGCGGGTCCCTACTTTAACGGCTGGTCAGGCGTTAAGGGTTTAACGGCGCTGACACCTTTTACGGCGCCGTTAAACCCTTAACACCAGGGTCGTAATGACCCCCTCTGTGTTAGTAGCAGTTAAGCATGTACATGCTAGATATATGAATTCTTTGCATCTTGCGGTATTGGCTTTGGCAATAAGATATGAATATAGAGATATGTATGTGTGTTTGTCCCCTCCCTAAGAGGGTCATATGCATGTGCTTTGTGCCTACATGCAATTAACTAGTGCAGGTGTGTGTAGCTTCATCAATGGATGAATATGTACTTCATGTATAAAACGTGGCTACGTTGTGATGTCAGTCGACCTGATCGATTGATGTCAATTCCATCAACTTGGTATGGTCTGACTGTTTGTCTAAGAGAATACCTTTTTTCACACATCCGATACATTGATGATTGCGGTGATGGGCCGAAGAGCGAGGCACATATATTGTTTCTCTGCCTTTGTTTCGAGAGTCCCGCGGGGCAATGAGGGTCAGATTTGACCCCTCGTCTACAATGTAAATTTGGATTAAAGGGCAAGGTACTCACACACTAAGCAAGCAAAAACCTGTAAGCATCAATCTCAGAAGTATACTTCTTTGACGTGTTCAGGCAGCATCTGTGCCTTCCCAGTGTGCATTGGACAACTAACTAGGTCATATGAGTACCGTGGAATGATGCATGCAGCTACCATCCACTGAAACATGTCATGCACATAATCATGGAGCAAAGACACTGGAAGCCTGGACAAGACAGAATCGTGCTCTGTAGCTTATTTCAAATCCATAGGGAAGGTGAAGGAAATGAGGGCATTTCTTTTGGAGATATGGGCCTCGACTGTAGCTACATCCTCATTTTGATGTGGATGGGGGTACCGTCAGAATGAAGGGTGACTGGATTGTTGAGGCACACTCATGTGCACATGGCAATGATCTGCAATTGTGGCCGTCATGCACAAACAAGGTGGCTGCCATTTCACAGGATCCCTACAGGCTCTGGGCCTCATTACAAGTTTGGCGGTATCTCAGAGGTAAATCCACTGAGTTACAACCAAACGGAATTACTGTTACCGCCCCTTGGTCCATTGTAATTACGAGTGAATTACAAGTGGTGGCAGGCAGTGTTAGTCCCCATTAATTGGAGTCCATAGGACTCAGAGAGGATTTTGGCAAAATTACTCATGGTAATTCCGATGAATCCTCCACCTCTCCGCCAAACTCTTAGTTGGGCAGTGCAGTAATGCGGCGTTAATGGAATGACCGCTGCATTTTTACCAGACCGCCCAACTTGTAATTAGGCCATCTTTCTTCTCTTTTCAATTACAAAGCAGTCAGCATAATCCACAGGGTTCCACGATACTGAACCCTCTTCAAAGTCTGATGTAGGGTAAGGCCGGCAGACTCCCTGTGTGGACCAAATTTCCCTTTCTGCAACCTGCTACATTCAGGGGATCCCAAAAATAATGGTGCCGATGTAGAAAATTTGATTAAGAGTTTGTCTCCAGGTTTTTGAAGGTCCACCGAATTAGTACCTGTGTTAAATATTTGAAAATATATGTCAACATCACTGAATTGTAACATACCAAATAAAAGGGTGACCGTGTCATTGAAAATCACAGGAGGGGATATGTTCCCTGTGAGATATGTAAGGGTGCTGAGTTGGCTTTGGTCAGTGGGAGCCAGTCACCACCTTTGCCTGAGCACATCATGGGATCAGGGCGTGCATGGTAGCCTACCAATGCACTAAAGTGATGTCTACACAGATGGGTCCCGGTCAAAGCAGGATCAACTGCGTAAACATTTGTGCACAAAAGGTGTGAGCTGGCTGCTGATTAAGATGCCCCGAGGTGATCCTTGCAACGCCTCAGAACAAGATGTTCCGCAAAAATCGCATTGAAATGCTGCATTTTGCCACAACAATGATGTGAATGTAAAGTGTTCTTTTCGAAAATGGTAAAAGGAGATAAGTGCTGCTGAAGGGTTTTCATGAAGCAGAGTCAAGGTTGTGTGACATTTTGTTCTTTCATATAACAAAACAAATTTGTGAGCAACATACCGCCTAATCCCCTCTTCAAAAGGCTTTTCTCGCATGCATGCTTGAGAGAGCAGCAACTCTTTCTCAAAGAGAGCCCTAAGTCACCGGGTGATGGTGTTTCTGAAATTATTTTCACTTAGATAAATAAAATCTTCATTCTGTAATAACCCACAGTACACATGAAAAATCCAGTTACTTCAAAAGCAATATAGAGGCCACTGACCCAATCTGTTGTTTTTCAAGTGCTGGGCTATGCAGCCACCTGTTCTTTGAAGAAACACCTGACGTTTGACAATGTGGGAGGCACATGTGTCATGACAGGCAAAGGTGTATAAGAAGCTTATGGGTCACAAAGTTCAAAGGCCCAAATTAGACTCGTATTTGTGCACAAAGGTATGCAAATAAGATGATGCCCGAGAACGTCAGGATCGGAGACTATGGGCCTCATTACACGGAAGGCGGTAATCCAGGGTGCTATTAGCACCCTGGACCATGCCGGTAAATTACCGGCACCGCCTTGGTGGAAAGGGGAATTACCGCCCTATTCCAAGGTTGGTAGGGCGGTAATTCCCCCTTCCACCATTGCCCTTCCCCATTCCCATTTCTGCCCCATAGGGCATAATGGGAATGGGGAAGGAGCTAAATACGGCACCGCAATTTTGCGGTGCCGTAATTAGCACCAAGGTCCCCTAGCGGGTTGGTTTTTAACGCCTGCAAAAAGCAGGCGTTAAAGCACCAACCCGCTAAGGGACCTCGTAGTACGGCGGTAATGGTTAACGGTCACCGTTACCATTAACGGTGGCCGTTAACCATTACCGCCTTCCGTGTAATGAGGCCCTATGATTATGCACAGCTTCATACAACGCCACATATGCCTCTACGCGGAAATTGAGCAGCGTGCATCTCATAAACACTAGCACCCTCATGTTAGAGGGTGCAGTGCAGGATCTGAAAATATAAATAACTCAAATATTTGTCCAGATACCCTCCAATTCTGTGCCTTCCAAACGGTGTGGTATTGTCATTTACTGCATGAATGTGCAAGCACTAGACACGTGTGGTGACACTGCATGTTGTAGTGCAGGATATTTTTGAGGGGATTTGAATCTGGAAAAGAGTGCACATCAGGGCATATAACAACGAAGTCCATTTAAGTACCAATTTGGCAACAGCCAACTTGAGTTGCTGCAACCACATGCATTTTGCATGTGCATTGTGTTTCACATAGAAAATGAGCAGAAATAGCCCTAAAATGATGCACCACAAATGGGCATGATTCACAGAAATAGAACCAACTAACAAGGAGAAAATCCCTCATGTTGCCTGTGACCTTGCAAGCGACAACCTAAAACAACAAAAACACAACCAAAAGTATCCATCCGGTCCTCAAAGAGAGCGAGAGAGGGAGTGTGAGTGTGCGTGCGTGTGTGTGTTTGTTGGTTTCACACACAAAGTGTAATAACCAGAAACAAATTGTGAACCCATCAGTCCTCACAGATACAGCATGACTATGTCATCATGCTATGAGCATGCTTTAAATTTGAATGTACACTAACATCTACATACAACCTTAAATATCACTTCCACGTGGACATCAAATGCAAATGCTGATGAGATGGCATATCCACAACCTATTATTCAATACAAGCCAATTGACCGTGGTTCCTGCCACCCACACCTATGAGTGTGTAAAGACCAATGCAACAATTATGTCAACAGAATCTCTACTACAACAAGGAAAGCCCACTCTTCCTGCAAGGTGCACCTGCTAGTAAGCACGTATGTCAGACACAGCTCTCCATAGGCACACAGGAATGGAGGATTGCATGGTGCAAAGCCTCTCATCCACCCAGAGGTCAGGAATGGTGTTGCTAGGGAGCTATGTACGAGTCATGGAGAGAACACACATTGTAGGACACGGGAGGAGACAAGAGGGCTGAGAAGTAACAAGGTCTGCTAGAATAGCACCCAATTCCCACTGTTACTAGGATTACTATGGTTGATAGTGTGGTGAACAACATTAGGAAATTGAGCAGGAGGTGGAGACACCCTGTGCTGGAGCCTAAAGCCAGGGTGAAAGAGCTGAGAAATGTTTACAAGAAGAATTTTTTCGCAGCAGAGGTAAACATGACAAATACTTCTCAGGAGGTCATAACAGGTTCACAGGAATGCAGGATGGATGGTAAGGCCTTTGGAGGCTGACTGGAACTGGATGAGTGTCAGAAAGGGTCAAGTTACAAACAATATTGCAAGGCAAGAGGCTCAAGCTAATGAGGAGAGCCATAACCAATCCAATAGCACAACTTTGGTTCATCTAACTAAGGACCTGGATCATGATGCAGATTCAAGTTAGACCTTTACTATTGCAATACCTAGGCAAGGCATCACAATCTTCTTGACCAGAGCCCTGCATGGTCTGAGAACTCTGACACACATATATAGATGCATGCGATCATTGCTGGCTTGTACATCTGCAGTGTGTGAGTGCTATCAGCTGTATTCTTTACATTCCTGCCCCTGGGATGGATTTCCATCTGCTCAGGGAAATCTCTCAGGTTTTTAGAACATTGACCGAGCACAAGTGTACAGAGTATGTTTGAAAGTCAGGTCTGATAATCAGCCTCATTTTCATAAATTGCTTAAAAAGTGGTTTTAGCGGTTTCTGCTCAGACGGGCCTGTCAGCCCAAAGAGTATGTAATGGAATCCCTGGCATCCATACACAGAGACCTATGAAAACACTCTGCTATGCAGTATATATTTGAAATACAGTGCCAGGAACTGGAAAGGCAACATGGCCACCCTTGAGAAAAGTTAAATACAGCAGAGAAAATATGCACGTGGTATGCACAAATCAGAGCATGCTGAAATAAACATCCATCCACTTTACTTTAAAAGGAATTACTATTGAACAATTATCAATTGACAACCTGACTCGCTAAGGGCAATATGAGCAGCCTCCCTGTTTGGAAGACTGCTTTCCATGTGTTGCTGTCAGGAGGCGGAGGTGGAGCAAATTCATGGATCCAGACCTGAAGTATACCCAAATCTGGCCTCAAAGTGCAAGGCACAAGCGGCGAACACTAAGGGCAGTCTGTGGCAGTCTCCCTGTTTTGCGTGCAGATAGGAGGAGGAGGTGGTGCAAATTCACAGATCCGGTCCAGAAAGTATCCTTAAAGTGAGCCTCCAAGTGCGAAACGTCAGCTCGGATGACGAGAGTCTGTGCAAGTCCATGGCCCTCATGGTCCTCCAAGATTCCTCTCAGATAATACTGGTCCATGGACTCAGGGGACATAGAAGTATAACTTCCTTTTTACAATTATTACCCAGCGTGGTGACAAGGGCGGAGAGCAGGACTGTTAGGAGACTGTGGAGATGTGTCTCTTTTACTGTCCTTTTGAAGCGTCTTTGAAGTGTTGCCTGCACCCCTTCTAGAGGAACGAAGGAGTGTGTGGAGGCATACGAACTGTATTCACTGGGCCCTGTCCCTTTAATCGGAAAGCTCCTCTCTGTTACCCGGCATACGGCACGTGACGAATTACGTGACCAGGAAGTGCGCTGCAAAGGAGCTGCCGCGTCTCCCTTGCGGTGAGAAGCCCGGCGTGGTGACAAGGGTGGAGAGCAGGACTGTTAGGAGACTGTGGAGCTGTGTCTCTTTTACTGTCCTTTTGAAGCGTCTTTGAAGTGTTGCCTGCACCCATTCTAGAGGAAGGAAGGAGTGTGTGGAGGCATACGAACTGTATTCACTGGGCCCTGTCCCTTTAATCTGAATCCTCCTCTCTGTTACCCGGCATACGGCGTGTCACGTGACGAATCACGTGACCAGGAAGTGCGCTGCAAAAGAGCTGCTGCGTGCCCCTTGCAGCGAGAAGCCCGGCGTGGTGACAGGGGCAGAGAGCAGTACTGTTAGGAGACTGTTTGGAGCTGTGAGGAGCATCCTACTCGGCATCCTGCATGGTACAAGTGTGGAGTGAAGCCCCTGCCAGCTGAAGTGCATCGGGAGATTGTTGGCATCTGTTAAGGTATTCCACTTAATCTACTGCGCATATTGATCACTGGTACAAAAGCAGGGGAGCAAGGTACTAGTGACCCAGAAGTGAGTTGTACGCGAGAGCGCACTAATTCTAATTGGCATTCTACACTGATCACAAATAGACATAAAAAAATGAATCTGTGCAGTAACGCCGTCCGAGATGATTGTAATTGCCCGGAATGGCTCGGGTCATATCTAGAGGAAATAACATCACAAGATGCACATTGTACACCATGTAGAGTGGTAGCAGCACCTTCAACATCAAATATCACAGCAATTGCGCAGGTGCATTCGGCGCAATTAGTGAATAGTAATGCAGCAACAGACATTGCCCAACTATGGAAGTGTGGCTTGGAATATACCACCACAACCGAAAAAAAAAAGAAAAAAAATAGAAGATCATTTTTGTGAGGGGAAACATATGAAAAGTATGACTACTGTCCAAAATAAAAACTGGCACATTTTGTATGATGGAGAACAGGATACATCTCCTAATCACGACTCTTTACCCCAATTGGTACTGGAAAAAGATGCCCCAGCTTAAACTTCTATGGTGGATATAAACCAGGAGGAAGAACCTGAAAAGGAGATTCTGACTCAAGCACTTAATGGTGGGAGGCAATTGACTGAGAAAATCACAGACTCATTCCAAGGGTCCCAACAAAGGACGGAGGAAGAGGCCGTAAAACATGCAGGCACGGCAACCCGCTCAGCATTAAATTTCGTCTTGAACTCCCTGGTTACTGTTTTTGAACATCTAAAAACTGAAGTTCAATCACAAAGCGGAACCTTGCTAGAGTTGACTCGTGAAACATCCTGTATAGAACCGTCAATAGTGGGATTAACAACGACAATCAACACAGTCCCAATGCCCTCCATCAAGGATCTGAGGGTGGAACGAACTAAACACGGCTTGGATCCTTCAGCAGTACAAAGGTCTCTCAAACATAAGATAGAAGAAAAAGACAGGCAAGAAGGTCTGCTATTAGAAATTCTCTCACTACTTAGAGAATACAGAAAGAGGTGGGGCTATAGAAACTCCCTTAGGAGAAGAGGCTGAAATCATCGGCTTTGATGACACAGCGCTTTCAGATCCGTATTGAAGGAGTTTAGAAGAATGGCACATGTGGTTGAAGAAGGGGAGGCTGAAGAAGTGGAGGTCAGATCAAGTGAACCTCAAATCAGCGCACAAAATGACCCTAAAAAAAACAGCCAGAGAATTCTCCAGATTGGACGGAAGCGGGTAATCATCTGTCAAAGGGCAGGAGAAAAGCAAGGAAAAAAGAAGCCAGAGAGAAATGTACCACTACATTTCCAATTGCTTTAAGAAAAAACCAAAAGGAAACCCCAAGAGACATACAAAAGGGTAAAATATTGAACAGTAAGGAACAACCAGACCTTAAAGATGACGATACAAGAAAGCATAAAGAGTTACAAAAGAAAGATCTAAGGACCTCTAAGGACAAGAAAACTAAAGGTGTCACAAATAGGGTGGAGAAAAGCACTGCTCCACAAAGAGTAGAAAGAAAAGCTGGGAACACTACAGCAGACACAACTCAAAATCGGGCAGCCCCGATTAAAGAGAAAGAAAAGAGTATCAGTGTGGGGTAGCAAACTGATCCACTACAGGACAAATTAGGAGTTGTACATGAGGCAAGTTTGGAGTTCAACGATTCATTGAGCTCATCTGGGCTCGAAGAAGTAAATTCAAGGAAGATCATTACAAAGACGTGCCCCCCAGTAAAAGGTCCTCCATTGGCCCCAATGTTCCTTAAAGAAGGGGGTTAAATGCATGTAAAAAAAACATTGCACCAGCAGTTGAACCGACCAGAAAAATGGTGCCAATCTTTTTGCAACATCCTCGGCAAAGAGGCACAACCTTGCCCATTCAGATGGTTAGTAAAAATGGTCAAGGCAAAACAAAGGAATTGGGAGAGGAAGTCAAACAACAAGAACAGAAGATTCCACAAGAGCCCTTTCAGGGGGAAACTCCTCAGCAGGCTCAACCAATGGCGGGGACTGCTGACAATCATGAATATGCAATACCAAGATTATGGTTCAAGGCGACAAACAAAATCCTGCAACATACATCACTCTGCAGAAGAGCAATTTTGGGTTATATCAATAAGATCCCTAATCTATTTATCTTTGGGTCAGGAGATATGGAATACGTAAAGTTCCCAAACCGAATCAATCAAAACCTGGCAGAGGTGAGATTTACATCACTGAAAGCATGGAAGGCAATACAAGCTAACAGAAAAGAACTAGAGAAAATTCACCTGGTGGTTTTGGAGAACATACCGGAGGAAGAGGTTAAAGAAAAAGACAATGGGAATAGTAACCTCAATGAAGCAAATACAAGAACAACGAGTGCATTGAAACCACACACCTCCTCCGGCCCTAATGTAAATAATGGAGACCCTAAGGATTGCACATTGGCTGCACTTCCTGAAATCCTTACACAGGTACTCCAGAAGCTAGGACTGGGGCATCCGAACCTTTAGGCAAGACAAAATAAAAATTACAAGCTGGAATACCCGTGGTCCAAATAATTTTACTAGAAATAAAATGAAAAACACCCTCTTTCATAACATCGATATAGTACTACTCCAAGAGATCTGGTACACATATCCACTGCAAATAGAAGGATATACGGTCATCACAGTGCCAGCAATACAGAAAGCACTGGCTCGGCCATCAGGCGGGCTCTTGATTGGGATCAATAATTCACTAAGTAGAGATGTGACACTACTACGTAGTGTCAAAGACGGTGTCCTTGCATGCAAAGTCAGGTTCAATACAACAGGGGGGCAGGTACAATTAATAATAGTGAATGTATATTGGAACCCGGCACAATTGAATCTCCAAAGTTTCCAGGTCTTGTTGTCCTCAGTAATGGAAAAGATATTGGTAACCCATGGTGATGAAAATGTAATCCTAGGAGGCGATCTAAATGCCCAATGTATAACAACACAGAACAAGGAAAACAATTCAAAATGGGTTAAAAAAACAAAGATACGATCCCAATGAGTAGATTATCTTAGCTCATGGGGCCTTTGCATGTTAAATGGTTCGGTTACAGGTGACAGGCCAGCAAAACCAACCTGTTTGCGGGGTAACTCCTTCTCAACATTAGATTACTTCTTTGCATCAGAAGCTATTGGAAACTATATGGGGAGAAGGGAGTGATCACGCCTGCATAAAAATGTATATACCTGTTATCAATAAAACTCGGCCAGCTATGTACATACACAACCTTTCTGTGAAAAAAAGAAAGAGCAATGATGGTAAAGTATAAGAAAGAGGGGAAGAAACTAAATGACAAATTGTCATGCCTCACTGCCACGGACCTAAAGGAAAACTGTAACCCCAAGGCTTTAAGAAATTCATTTGGGCTATACATCCTCCAAGTACAAGCGGGTCTCAGAAAATAACTCACCATCAACACTTATTTGATGAAGAAACCTGGGAGCGCAAAAAAAAATCTAAGAAGAGAAAGTAGACGACTGAAAAAGCTTATAATAAATCCAACAACACTACACCGGAGAGTTAAAAAATCTAGCGAGAGACTATAAACAGTGGTCTCGTGCAATAAACTTCCAGCGGCATCAACAAGATAATGAACAGATGCTCAAAGTTCTCTGTGAAGATAACTCCCGCAATTTTTGGTCCATTATAAACAACTTAGGCAAGAACCAGATGATAGCACTACTCAATGCAACTTAGTCTTGGTAAAGAACTGGGTGGACTATCTTGCAAACAACTTCAAAAATACATCTAAGATCCCAACAGGAAAAGAGGTTAACACAAAATGGGAGCTTAAGTTTGATGCACAACTAATAGAGGACTTAATCCTAAAAGCTTCATCGTCAAAGGCAGTAGGTCCAAATGGGTTAACTTACCAGGTATTAAAAAACTGTAACGCTCACCTGATTCCCGCAGAGGCGCCGGTCTTGACTGGGTGAATGCCGTATCTTCAAAGGTGATGTGTAACACACTGTTGGCTCTTTGGGCTGGACCTCTGTGCACTGTATGTCTGACTCGAAGAGTGAGATGTCTGCAGATAGAAATATGGGATTAATGAACTGGGGTTATTGGGTGCCTCTCTCCTCTTCCCTTTCTCTTCTCCTGTAGAACCCCAAAGGTTAACGCCCTCACCTTAGGTAAGTGAACGCCAAGCTCTCCATCTGCCTCGGGGCAGGGTGCCGTAACCAGTTTCTTCACTGGATAAGGGTGCAGGACTCTTGACCTCAGAGGACTGCTGTCCGTCGTTAACTGCACGAACGGTAAGTTCTGGGCACTTCAAATGTCTTAAAAGTCTTTTGTAATGATATCTCTTGTTTTGCAGGGTTCCAGCGATGGCGGATGGTGGGCTGATGAGAGTTGAGGATCGAACCCGCGTGAGGAATAGAAGCGCCTGGAAGCACGTAAGTAAGCGCTTGTAGCCTGCTTCACGATGCGCACTAACTGTCCCTTTTATCTTGCAGGTACAAGTTCGGAGCTTTAGAGAAGCTGAAGGGTGCTGGAATACCCACTGGATTCGGCGTGGGAAGGAGTAATGGCACGTGAGTAATAAAGTTGCCCAATGTCTTTAAACGCACCTTCTTTTGTCTTTCAGATGCGGGATGCAGCGCCAAAGGCCTCCGGAGCGTGCGAAGAGCTGGTAAGCTTTTGTCTTTCAGATGCCGGAATGCAGTGCAAAGACCTCAGGAGCATGCGAAGAGTAGGTAAGCCTTTGTCTTTCAGATGCCGGAATGCAGCGCGAGGCGTTGGTGACAGCCGATGGACCAGGTAAGAGGTGCGCTGCCACTGAAGACCGTAGTGCTAACCTGTTCTTTCTTTGTCTTTACAGGTGCTGCTGAAGACTGGATTCCAGGATGGTAAGCCTTTGTTCCCTTAGGCCCAGGATCAGAAGCAGAAGACACGATGAGCGTTCTGCTGCAGAGAATGCAGAATAACGCAAAGCAAGATTCATCCATCGGGTGTGGTTTAAATAGCCTCCTGTAGTGCTTAGGTGTCTCCTTCCACAGCCACGCCTAGGTAAGAAAAGAGTTCCTGCTTTCCAGAAGAGTTCCAGTGTTCTGAACCTAGGGAGTGGCTCCTGCCCCACCCAACAGGAAAAGTAGTCCCAAACAGAAGAGGATCAGGGGTTCAGCTGGCAGGTAAGTAAGCAGCATGGTCTGCTGCAGGTAAGTCCACCCAAGCATTATGAGCCCGGCGCTTCCAGTGCTGGGACTGGGCATCTTTATGAGCCTGGTGCCACTGGCGCCAGGACAGGGTCCAAAAGGTCCCAATTGGGACTGGCTGGCACTCGGAACCGGGGTTATGGGTCTGCTTCCAAGGGAGTCGGGCAAGTCCTGATCTTTTGGAAGCAGAGATCATGACAAAAACAACGTTAAAACCTGTGCGAACCTCCTATTCATCCTATATAATGAAATATTAGAAAATCGCATGTTCCCCTCGTCCTGGAAACAAGCAGTGATCATACCATTCTACAAAGGGGGAGACCGGTCACTGCCAGAAAACTACAGGCCAATTGCCCTCCTCGATATTGAGAGCAAAATATTCATGAGATTGATCATGTTAGAGTTAGAGGATTGGGCAAAGCATGCAAAAATAATCTCAAAATTTCAAACTGGATTCAGAAAGGGAATGTCCACTACACTAAATGGGCTAAAATTGTCCCTGCTGTCAGAACACTCCAAAGCTTTAGGAGAAGGTCCTATATATGGAGCATGAATAGATTTCTCCAGGGCCTTTGACCTAGTTAGTAGAGCACGTTTGTGGGAAAAGATGAGAAACTGGGGAGCACCGAAGGGTCTGCTGGCCATACTATCTGAATTACACACCTCACTGATGGTATGCCTGGATGAGACTGGGCATCTAAATTGCTCCATAAAGGCTGAGCAAGGAGTGAGACAAGGCTGCTTGGGAGCACCATTCTTCTTCAACCAATATCTAGCAGATCTAGGGCCTTTCTTGCAATCATGGGCAATGACGAGCCCGAAACTACATATAACTAAGGTCTTGTGGCTCGCTTATGCAGATGGCATAGTCCTGATCAATAGAAAAGTGGTAGGAATACAAGATCTCGTAAATGGCCTAAGCAAGTGCATCAAAGCGAATGGACTCTGAGTAAACCCTAAGAAAACAAAAATATTGATACTGAAGCACCCAAATAAGTGCATAAACTATACAAGCTGGTTTTTTGGAGGCAAGGTGATCCAGAGAACAGAAGAGCTAGTGTATCTGGGGTATGTGATATATGCTTCTCCTTCAATTAACAAAATCGAAGCTGAAATAAGAACTAAAATGGAGAGACCAATACCAGAGATGAAAAAACAACTACGGGAACTTTGCAAATTCTCCATTATACCACTGATGAAGTTTTACACCGCAAAAATAACCCCTGTGCTACTATATGGCCTGGAGGCCAACCCAAACTTCTGGGAGATAGACTGGCAAAAAGTTGAAGGCCAGGTATGGAAAAGACCACTAGGCCTGCCAAACTGCTTGCCCATGTCGGCCCTAAGGTGTGAGCTTGGGTTGAAATCCCTGGAACAACAAGTAAACTGGAGATTGTTATCACTTTATAGGTTGGTAAATGATCCACAAGAAAACCCGCTATATGAGGATATAAAACTCTAGATGCAAGCGAAGAAGTCGAAATCACTTAAATACCTAGAAGCAAAAGTTTCCGGAATTCTGTTGGCAGTGGACATTTCGACAGAGGTTTTGATGGCCAATCCTTTGAAAGCAAAAAAAGAAACATAAACACTGGATTGGATCAGAACAGGGTCTAAAATGAGGCAAATAAAACCTAAAAATAGTTTCCTCATAGTGGACAAAAAGCTGGGGCAATTGCCAAAATATCTACAAAAACACCCCAGTGTTGAATCACGAAACAGATTTCTCAGGGCTCGCCTAAATTTAATTCATACAGGAGAAATCTTAAGTATCCGGGGACAACACTCTAAAGCCACCACCCTGTGCGACAGCTGTGTAGCACCATCTAAGCAAAGCCTACACCACCTGCTTCAAGAGTGCAAGGGGACATGGGACGTAAGAGTTAACCACTTCTATAAATTTGTGGACAAAATAGAATGGCTGACGTCAGAAAACTTTTGGAACTTAATGATTTCAGGACATAATACTGCCATACCTATAGCAGTTAGTCAGGTTCTAATAAAAATGTGACTGTTTCAACAGGAGATGGATTTAACACAGGCGCAAAGCGAAAGTTGAAGTAAAGGAATTTTGGCGGTGGTGGTTTGCTAATAAACTAACCTTGGCTTTATTAATGTGGCAGGACTGTTCTCACAGACTGGGAATGGCAAAGGCACGACAATTGCAGATACCAAGTCATGGCTGGCCGTTTAGACACAATTTGGCTATTCTCTTTTGCTTTTTTTCCCCGCCCCCTTTTCCATGATTCCCTGATTTCTTTCACCTTTTTTGTGTAGTAACTGTCTGCTCAATTCTTTTTATTGCTTTTCTTTCCTGATGAAACAAAGTGAAGTGGAATACTAATCATTATTCTTTCTTTTTTTTTTTTTTACAAATTTTAACTATTATTAAGCTGTGAATATTGTTCGATGTTTTTGTAATGGTCAGAGTTGACCCAAACAAATAAAAAAAAAATTAAAAAAATTATTACTTCAGAACTGAAGTGCTGTTTGTGTCTGGTTCATTGGTCCCTCAGGAACTCAAGTACCAAGGCCTTTCACTAGACTATTTCTCATATTATACTAGTTTGTATCCTGTAATTTACTATGGTGCCTTTGCAGAGAGATGGAGACAGACTAAGGCAGCCCTCCAAAGTCAGTCAGACACTCCCTAGTTAGACACTGTTTTGTAATATCTACACTTTTTTGAATTATCTCATATATGTTATGGTGCAAAGTAACTTGGCTTGAAGCCCTGAAGTGGAAGTTATATTTAACTCTGGTCATTTTGAAGAGTAAACCAAAAAACCTTGCTAGCAAGCGGAATGGGAAGTAAACAATTTATAACAATGTGCACGTTGGATCTGTTTCTCAAAAAGGTGGTTGGCAAGAATGATGCATAGATATCAGCTGCAGAGCGTAACATCAAAGCAACAGCTGACCACACAGTTGACTCTTTATACTAGCAGAAATCACATATTTCCCTAGCTAACACCATCGTCACAGAGCCTCAACAAACCTCGAATACTGTTTGCTTCAATTATAGCAACATCAAAATCAGTCCAGCCAAACAATATAAAGAAATCAAGCTAGCGAAAGTCACAAGGAAAGGAAAAGGAGGAATTGGCTTGGTCATTTTGGCCACAGCAGCTCATGACCTGAATATTGACATAAGAGAGAGACTTAAAAAACATCTAATTCAAGGAAGCTACCAGGAGCAGCTCACGTAGCGATGGAGAAACAACACACAGGACGCAGTGCTGTCTTGTCTGGTTCGATGTCGTCTGTGATGAACTTGAGGATGTCGTCCCTTTTTTTCTAGGGGTGATCTTTCCCATAGGACCAGCACAGTGCGCACACAATACGACAATCCCTCTGGGGGTGGTGCACGGATGGAGGCTCACATGGAGAGGGAAGCCCCTTGTGGATCTAGGGATGATTACTCTCAGGGAACACAGTATTCATATGCTTTGATAGTCCCTGCACCTTCTCCAATACCTCTTGTAGGGAGAACTAATATGCTTTATTGGAAGGTTTCCCAACTTAATACTGTGACAAATCACAGGGTATTGTCACATCTTCTATGGGGGAGGCCCCTTTCCATGAGTCCAGGGAGGAAAGGTCACTACCCAATAGTCCCCCTGGGTTGGTGCTCAGTGGGTGGATCTCATCGGGAGGGAAACCTTTCATGGGATTAGTGACAATGGCCCTGGGAGAACGTGGTATCCATTGGGCACCTTGGTATCTACACCCTCCCTGAATCCCACTCAGGTCCCTCTGGTCCCCCACACCACTATTTATTGCAGTAAGGTAGAGGGTGTCCTTGAAATGACTGAGACAAGGAAGTGGGAGACTCGCCTAAACTGGATGCAAAATATCAGTGCAATGAGGAAGATGGTGCAAGGAAGAGAAGGCCCACCGCGGAACCAACACATGTGGTACAGTTATTCAAAAGAACTCTGATCATAAAATGGGTACAAAGATTTACAGTCTTGTCAAGCTATCCCTGGAGGAGCAGGAAACAAAACAGTTGCACTGAAGCGAAAGATCTGAAGGCTGAAAGCTGAGAACCAGAGGGTCGTAGGTACAAGTATCCAGGAGGCCCTGCCAAGGCGGACCTAGTCGGTGGCAGAAAAGCAAGAAGCCCGACAGCCAAAAGCAGAAGGAGATCGAGGACACGGCAGCCAAAGCCATAGAGGAGAGTCTGGAGCTATGGAGCCGCTGGAAGGAGAATGCAGCTCCAGTTGCAGAAGGGACCAGAGACCATGCAGAGACTTGCCAAAGGTAGGAAAAGGACCTGGCCGGTTAGCGGAGCATTAAGCGAGCTAAAGGATCTAATCAGCATTGTGAAAGCATCCCAAAGAGCACAAGTGGCAAAAGGGATCCCGTACAAACTTTTACAAACTTTGTAAATCACATTAAAGCATCCTGAAACACACAAGGGGGTGAAAGGGATCCCATGAAGATTAATGTGAACTTTGTCAATCACATGAAAACATCCTGAAGACCACAGGGGGTGAAAGGAATCTGATACCCGCTGATGCAAACTTTGTAAACCATATAAAAACACCCCAAAGATTACAAGGGGATGAAAGAGGAAACATACAGATATATGAGGACTTGGTGAAACAGATAAACCCATACCAAGGGGTACAAACAGATAACAGCAAATGCACATACTCTGATATGAGGGATAGTACCTGGCAGGAGAGTATACCAAGTCTGTTAAAAATGGACAATAAGTAAAGTGGGAATAGGAATCCTGTTAAAGCAAAGGAACAGGGTCTTGGACCCAGATGGAAATGGGCAAGGCCCATCAGTGGAATGGATAAGGGTCAAACACCCATTTCAGTGCAAGAGAACTAAAAGCTGTGAACATCAAGTCTGGCGGACTAGTAAACCAGACTTGATACACCAATGGGAAAGTATACGGTAAGGCCTGGCAGGCTAGTGAACCAGACCTGGCAAACAGCTGAAAAGATTATTTTGTGCGACGGCTGGGAAGGAGGATCCCGCCAGAAGATTGAGAGCAACTTTTGTTTATGGGAGAAAGGGAACAGGTGCCGAGGAAGAGGTTCCCTACAGGAGATTGGGGAGCTGGGTTTTCTTTGTATTGGTCTGAATATTGAACATTGAACTAAAGACATTCTTTGCAGAGGAACTGTGCTTTTGGGAGTCAGCATCCAGAGTGGGAAAGACCTCCTTCTGGAAGCAAGGAGACATGCAGTTTTTTTTAGTTAGTTGCTGAGTGTAAGGGACGGAAATAGGTTTAGACACAGAACAGTGGACATTTAACTTTACAGACATCCTGACCGGGTCCTTAGTATTTCTTTTGAGGTAGAGCAACCCTTCATAGGAAGTAGGGCAAGATTGGCTTTTCTTTTCCTTTTTTTGGTATTAACAAAAGTCACATCCCGATTCAGAGGGAAATACTAGTACTGAGATGAGGAAGATCACTTCAAAGAAACAAAGGGGCTGGTCTAGTTTTTTCCGAGATGGCAATTGTAGGAATGCAGGCAGCCGGCTGGTGCAGGAGTTTAAAAATAGACTCAGCAGTCCACCAGCTGAGAGAGAGAGAAGCCTAAGCGAGACGAACCTCCCAAGAACTAATCGTGAGAGAACACGGTTGATACTAGTAGTTCCCATCCGAGAAACGGACCATCGGTTGTTAGGGCCATTTCTCAGATGGGAAATAGCTGCTTCAGTGTGAGTGAGCTAGTTCCCATTAGAGAAATGGCCCTTTTTTGCCCCCTAGTGGCTAAGTCCTGCATAATAATGGGAACTAGCCCACTCAAACAGAGAAGGCTAGTTCCCATTAGAGCAATGGCCCTTTTTGCTCCCCTAGTGGCCAAGTCCTGCATAATAATGGGAACTAGCCCACTCACACAGAGAAGGCTAGTTCCCATTAGAGAAATGGCCCTTTTGCCCCTAGTGGCCAAGTCCTGCATAATAATGGGAACTAGCCTACTCAAACTGAGAAGGCTAGTTCACATTAGAGAAATGCCCCTTTTTGCTCCCCTAGTGGCCAAGTCCTGCATAATAATGCAAACTAGCCTACTCACACTGAGAAGGCTAGTTCCCATTAGAGAAATGGCCCTTTTTGCCCCTAGTGGCCAAGTCCTGCATAATAATGGGAACTAGCCCACTCACACAGAGAAAGATAGTTCCCATTAGACAAATGGCCCTTTTTGCTCCCCTAGTGGCCAAGTCCTGCATAATAATGGGAACTAACCCACTCACACAGAGAAGGCTAGTTCCCATTAGAGAAATTGCCCCTTTTGCCCCTAGTGGCCAAGTCCTACTATTTCCCATTAGAGAAGTGGCCCTTTTTGGCCCTAGTGGCCAAGTCCTGCATAATAATGGGAACTAGCCCACTCACACAAAGAAGGCTAGTTCCCATTAGAGAAATGGCCCTTTTTGCTCCCCTAGTGGCCAAGTCCTGCATAATATTGGGAACTAGCCTACTCACACTGAGAAGGCTAGTTCCCATTAGAAAAATGGCCCTTTTTTGCCCCTAGTGGCCAAGTCCTGCATAATAGTGGGAACTAGCCCACTCACACTGAAGCAGCTATTTCCCATTAGAGAAAGGGCCCTCCGACCTGGAAAGGCAGAAAGGTCCTGTCAGCTAATGGGAACTAGCCCACTCACACTGAAGCAGCTATTTCCCATTAGAGAAACGGCCCTCCGACCTGGAAAGGCAGAAAGGTCCTCTCGGCTAATGGGAAGTAGCCCACTCACACTGAAGCAGCTATTTCCCATTAGAGAAAGGGCCCTCCGACCTGGAAAGGCAGAAAGGAAAGGCAGAAAGGTCCTCTTGGCTAATGGGAACTAGCCCACTCACACTGAAGCAGCTATTTCCCATCAGAGAAACGGCCCTCCGACCTGGAAAGGCAGAAAGGTCCTCTCGGCTAATGGGAACTAGCCCACTCACACTGAAGCAGCTATTTCCCATCAGAGAAACGGCCCTCCGACCTGGAAAGGCAGAAAGGTCCTCTCGGCTAATGGGAACTAGCCCACTCACACTGAAGCAGCTATTTCCCATCAGAGAAAGGGCCCTCCGACCTGGAAAGGCAGAAAGGTCCTCTCGTCTAATGGGCACTAGCCCACTCACACTGAAGCAGCTATTTCCCATCAGAGAAACGGCCCTCCGACCTGGAAAGGCAGAAAGGTCCTCTTGGCTAATGGGAACTAGCCCACTCACACTGAAGCAGCTATTTCCCATCAGAGAAAGGGCCCTCCGACCTGGAAAGGCAGAAAGGTCCTCTCGTCTAATGGGAACTAGCCCACTCACACTGAAGCAGCTAGTTCCCATTAGAGAAAGGGCCCTCCGACCTGGAAAGGCAGAAAGGTCCTCTCGGCTAATGGGAACTAGCCCACTCACACTGAAACAGCTATTTACCATTAGAGAAAGGCTCCTCCGACCTGGAAAGGCAGAAAGGTCCTCTCGGCTAATGGGAACTAGCCCACTCACACTGAAGCAGCTATTTCCCATTAGAGAAACGGCCCTCCGACCTGGAAACGCAGAAAGGTCCTCTCGGCTAATGGGAACTAGCCCACTCACACTGAAGCAGCTATTTCCCATTAGAGAAAGGGCCCTCCGACCTGGAAAGGCAGAAAGGTCCTCTCGGCTAATGGGAACTAGCCCACTCACACTGAAGCAGCTATTTCCCATTAGAGAAACGGCCCTCCGACCTGGAAAGGCAGAAAGGTCCTCTCGGCTAATGGGAACTACCCCACTCACACTGAAGCAGCTATTTCCCATTAGAGAAAGGGCCCTCCGACCTGGAAAGGCAGAAAGGTCCTCTCGTCTAATGGGAACTATCCCACTCACACTGAAGCAGCCATTTCCCATTAGAGAGAGGGCCCTCCGAGATGGAAAAGCAGAAAGGTCCTCTCGGCTAATGGGAACTAGCCCACTCACACTGAAGCAGCCATTTCCCATTGGAGAAACGGCCCTCCGACCTGGAAAGGCAGAAAGGTCCTCTCGGCTAATGGGAACTAGCCCACTCACACTGAAGCAGCTATTTCCCATTAGAGAAAGGGCCCTCCGACCTGGAAAGGCAGAAAGGTCCTCTCGGCTAATGGGAACTAGCCCACTCACACTGAAGCAGCTATTTCCCATTAGAGAAAGGGCCCTCCGACCTGGAAAGGCAGAAAGGTCCTCTCGTCTAATGGGAACTAGCCCACTCACACTGAAGCAGCTATTTCCCATTAGAGAAAGGGCCCTCCGACCTGGAAAGGCAGAAAGGTCCTCTCGGCTAATGGGAACTAGCCCACTCACACTGAAGCAGCTATTTCCCATTAGAGAAAGGGCCCTCCGACCTGGAAAGGCAAAAAGGTCCTCTCGGCTAATGGGAACTAGCCCACTCACTCTGAAGCAGCTATTT
The DNA here is from genome assembly GCF_040938575.1 of Ambystoma mexicanum. Classification (NCBI taxonomy): domain Eukaryota; kingdom Metazoa; phylum Chordata; class Amphibia; order Caudata; family Ambystomatidae; genus Ambystoma; species Ambystoma mexicanum. The sequence continues at coordinate 916,447,420 of NC_090932.1, forward strand.
CCCATTAGAGAAAGGGCCCTCCGACCTGGAAAGGCAGAAAGGTCCTCTCGGCTAATGGGAACTAGCCCACTCACACTGAAGCAGCTATTTCCCATTAGAGAAAGGGCCCTCCGACCTGGAAAGGCAGAAAGGTCCTCTCGGCTAATGGGAACTAGCCCACTCACACTGAAGCAGCTATTTCCCATTAGAGAAAGGGCCCTCCGACCCGAAAGGCAGAAAGGTCCTCTCGGCTAATAGGAAGTAGCCCACTAACAGTGAAGCAGCTATTTCCCATTAGAGAAACGGCCCTCCGACCTGTAAGGGCTGAAAGGTCCTCTCGGCTAATGGGAAGTAGCCCACTCACAGTGAAGCAGCTATTTCCCATTAGAGAAACGGCCCTCCGACCTGGAAAGACAGAAAGGTCCTCTCGGCTAATGGGAACTAGCCCACTCACACTGAAGCAGCTATTTCCCATTGGAGAAACGGCCCTCCGACCTGGAAAGGCAGAAAGGTCCTCTCGGCTAATGGGAACTAGCCCACTCACACTGAAGCAGCTATTTCCCATTGGAGAAACGGCCCTCCGACCTGGAAAGGCAGAAAGGTCCTCTCGGCTAATGGGAACTAGTCCACTCACACTGAAGCAGCTATTTCCCATTGGAGAAACGGCCCTCCGACCTGGAAAGGCAGAAAGGTCCTCTCGGCTAATGGGAACTAGCCCACTCACACTGAAGCAGCTATTTCCCATTAGAGAAACGGCCCTCCGACCTGGAAAGGCAGAAAGGTCCTCTCGGCTAATGGGAACTAGCCCACTCACACTGAAGCAGCTATTTCCCATTAGAGAAAGGGCCCTCCGACCTGGAAAGGCAGAAAGGTCCTCTCGTCTAATGGGAACTAGCCCACTCACACTGAAGCAGCTATTTCCCATTAGAGAAAGGGCCCTCCGACCTGGAAAGGCAGAAAGGTCCTCTCGGCTAATGGGAACTAGCCCACTCACACTGAAGCAGCTATTTCCCATTAGAGAAACGGCCCTCCGACCTGGAAACGAAGAAAGGTCCTCTCGGCTAATGGGAACTAGCCCACTCACCCTGAAGCAGCTAGTTCCCATTAGAGAAAGGGCCCTCCGACCTGGAAAGGCAGAAAGGTCCTCTCGGCTAATGGGAACTAGCCCACTCACACTGAAACAGCTATTTACCATTAGAGAAAGGCTCCTCCGACCTGGAAAGGCAGAAAGGTCCTCTCGGCTAATGGGAACTAGCCCACTCACACTGAAGCAGCTATTTCCCATTAGAGAAACGGCCCTCCGACCTGGAAACGCAGAAAGGTCCTCTCGGCTAATGGGAACTAGCCCACTCACACTGAAGCAGCTATTTCCCATTAGAGAAAGGGCCCTCCGACCTGGAAAGGCAGAAAGGTCCTCTCGGCTAATGGGAACTAGCCCACTCACACTGAAGCAGCTATTTCCCATTAGAGAAACGGCCCTCCGACCTGGAAAGGCAGAAAGGTCCTCTCGGCTAATGGGAACTACCCCACTCACACTGAAGCAGCTATTTCCCATTAGAGAAAGGGCCCTCCGACCTGGAAAGGCAGAAAGGTCCTCTCGTCTAATGGGAACTATCCCACTCACACTGAAGCAGCCATTTCCCATTAGAGAGAGGGCCCTCCGAGATGGAAAAGCAGAAAGGTCCTCTCGGCTAATGGGAACTAGCCCACTCACACTGAAGCAGCCATTTCCCATTGGAGAAACGGCCCTCCGACCTGGAAAGGCAGAAAGGTCCTCTCGGCTAATGGGAACTAGCCCACTCACACTGAAGCAGCTATTTCCCATTAGAGAAAGGGCCCTCCGACCTGGAAAGGCAGAAAGGTCCTCTCGGCTAATGGGAACTAGCCCACTCACACTGAAGCAGCTATTTCCCATTAGAGAAAGGGCCCTCCGACCTGGAAAGGCAGAAAGGTCCTCTCGTCTAATGGGAACTAGCCCACTCACACTGAAGCAGCTATTTCCCATTAGAGAAAGGGCCCTCCGACCTGGAAAGGCAGAAAGGTCCTCTCGGCTAATGGGAACTAGCCCACTCACACTGAAGCAGCTATTTCCCATTAGAGAAAGGGCCCTCCGACCTGGAAAGGCAAAAAGGTCCTCTCGGCTAATGGGAACTAGCCCACTCACTCTGAAGCAGCTATTTCCCATTAGAGAAAGGGCCCTCCGACCTGGAAAGGCAGAAAGGTCCTCTCGGCTAATGGGAACTAGCCCACTCACACTGAAGCAGCTATTTCCCATTAGAGAAAGGGCCCTCCGACCTGGAAAGGCAGAAAGGTCCTCTTGGCTAATGGGAACTAGCCCACTCACACTGAAGCAGCTATTTCCCATTAGAGAAAGGGCCCTCCGACCCGAAAGGCAGAAAGGTCCTCTCGGCTAATAGGAAGTAGCCCACTAACAGTGAAGCAGCTATTTCCCATTAGAGAAACGGCCCTCCGACCTGTAAGGGCTGAAAGGTCCTCTTGGCTAATGGGAAGTAGCCCACTCACAGTGAAGCAGCTATTTCCCATTAGAGAAACGGCCCTCCGACCTGGAAAGACAGAAAGGTCCTCTCGGCTAATGGGAACTAGCCCACTCACACTGAAGCAGCTATTTCCCATTGGAGAAACGGCCCTCCGACCTGGAAAGGCAGAAAGGTCCTCTCGGCTAATGGGAACTAGCCCACTCACACTGAAGCAGCTATTTCCCATTGGAGAAACGGCCCTCCGACCTGGAAAGGCAGAAAGGTCCTCTCGGCTAATGGGAACTAGTCCACTCACACTGAAGCAGCTATTTCCCATTGGAGAAACGGCCCTCCGACCTGGAAAGGCAGAAAGGTCCTCTCGGCTAATGGGAACTAGCCCACTCACACTGAAGCAGCTATTTCCCATTAGAGAAACGGCCCTCCGACCTGGAAAGGCAGAAAGGTCCTCTCGGCTAATGGGAACTAGCCCACTCACACTGAAGCAGCTATTTCCCATTAGAGAAAGGGCCCTCCGACCTGGAAAGGCAGAAAGGTCCTCTCGTCTAATGGGAACTAGCCCACTCACACTGAAGCAGCTATTTCCCATTAGAGAAAGGGCCCTCCGACCTGGAAAGGCAGAAAGGTCCTCTCGGCTAATGGGAACTAGCCCACTCACACTGAAGCAGCTATTTCCCATTAGAGAAACGGCCCTCCGACCTGGAAACGAAGAAAGGTCCTCTCGGCTAATGGGAACTAGCCCACTCACACTGAAGCAGCTATTTCCCATTAGAGAAAGGGCCCTCCGACCTGGAAAGGCAGAAAGGTCCTCTCGGCTAATGGGAACTAGCCCACTCACACTGAAACAGCTATTTCCCATTAGAGAAACGGCCCTCCGACCTGGAAAGGCAGAAAGGTCCTCTCGGCTAATGGGAACTAGCCCACTCACTCTGAAGCAGCTAGAGAAAGGGCCCTCCGACCTGGAAAGGAAGAAAGGTCCTCTCGGCTAATGGGAACTAGCCCACTCACACTGAAGCAGCTATTTCCCATTAGAGAAAGGGCCCTCTGACCTGGAAAGGCAGAAAGGTCCTCTCGGCTAATGGGAACTAGCCCACTCACACTGAAACAGCTATTTCCCATTAGAGAAAGGGCCCTACAACCTGGAAAAGCAGAAAGGTCCTCTCGGCTAATGGGAACTAGCCCACTCACACTGAAGCAGCTATTTCCCATTAGAGAAAGGGCCCTCCGACCTGGAAAGGCAGAAAGGTCCTCTCGTCTAATGGGAACTATCCCACTCACACTGAAGCAGCTATTTCCCATTAGAGAAAGGGCCCTCCGACCTGGAAAGGCAGAAAGGTCCTCTCGGCTAATGGGAACTAGCCCACTCACACTGAAGCAGCTATTTCCCATTAGAGAAAGGGCCCTCCGACCTGGAAAGGCAGAAAGGTCCTCTCGGCTAATGGGAACTAGCCCACTCACACTGAAGCAGCTATTTCCCATTAGAGAAAGGTCCTCCGACCTGGAAAGGCAGAAAGGTCCCCTCGGCTAATGGGAACTAGCCCACTCACACTGAAGCAGCTATCTCCCATTAGAGAAAGGGCCCTCTGACCTGGAAAGGCAGAAAGGTCCCCTCGGCTAATGGGAACTAGCCCACTCACACTGAAGCAGCTATCTCCCATTAGAGAAACGGCCCTCCGACCAGAAAAGGCAGAAAGGTCCTCTAGGCTAATGGGAACTAGCCCACTCACACTGAAGCAGCTATTTCCCATTAGAGAAACGACCCTCCGACCTGGAAAGGCAGAAAGGTCCTCTCAGCTAATGGGAAATAGTCCACTCACACTGAAGCAGCTATTTCCCATTAGAGAAAGGGCCCTCTGACCTGGAAAGGCAGAAAGGTCCTCTCGTCTAATGGGAACTAGCCCACGCACACTGAAGCAGCTATTTCCCATTAGAGAAAGGGCCCTCCGACCTGGAAAGGCAGAAAGGTCCTCTCGGCTAATGGGAACTAGCCCACTCACACTGAAGCAGCTATTTCCCATTAGAGAAAGACTCCTCCGACCTGGAAAGGCAGAAAGGTCCTCTCGGCTAATGGGAACTAGCCACTCACACTGAAGCAGCTATTTCCCATTAGAGAAACGGCCCTCCGACCTGGAAACGCAGAAAGGTCCTCTCGGCTAATGGGAACTAGCCCACTCACACTGAAGCAGCTATTTCCCATTAGAGAAAGGGCCCTCCGACCTGGAAAGGCAGAAAGGTCCTCTCGGCTAATGGGAACTAGCCCACTCACACTGAAGCAGCTATTTCCCATTAGAGAAACAGCCCTCCGACCTGGAAAGGCAGAAAGGTCCTCTCGGCTAATGGGAACTAGCCCACTCACACTGAAGCAGCTATTTCCCATTAGAGAAAGGGCCCTCCGACCTGGAAAGGCAGAAAGGTCCTCTCGTCTAATGGGAACTATCCCACTCACACTGAAGCAGCCATTTCCCATTAGAGAGAGGGCCCTCCGACCTGGAAAGGCAGAAAGGTCCTCTCGGCTAATGGGAACTAGCCCACTCACACTGAAGCAGCTATTTCCCATTAGAGAAAGGGCCCTCCGACCTGGAAAGGCAGAAAGGTCGTCTCGGCTAATGGGAACTAGCCCACTCACACTGAAGCAGCTATTTCCCATTAGAGAAAGGGCCCTCCGACCTGGAAAGGCAGAAAGGTCCTCTCGTCTAATGGGAACTAGCCCACTCACACTGAAGCAGCTATTTCCCATTAGAGAAAGGGCCCTCCGACCTGGAAAGGCAGAAAGGTCCTCTCGGCTAATGGGAACTAGCCCACTCACACTGAAGCAGCTATTTCCCATTAGAGAAAGGGCCCTCCGACCTGGAAAGGCAAAAAGGTCCTCTCGGCTAATGGGAACTAGCCCACTCACTCTGAAGCAGCTATTTCCCATTAGAGAAAGGGCCCTCCGACCTGGAAAGGCAGAAAGGTCCTCTCGGCTAATGGGAACTAGCCCACTCACACTGAAGCAGCTATTTCCCATTAGAGAAAGGGCCCTCCGACCTGGAAAGGCAGAAAGGTCCTCTCGGCTAATGGGAACTAGCCCACTCACACTGAAGCAGCTATTTCCCATTAGAGAAAGGGCCCTCCGACCCGGAAAGGCAGAAAGGTCCTCTCGGCTAATGGGAAGTAGCCCACTAACAGTGAAGCAGCTATTTCCCATTAGAGAAACGGCCCTCCGACCCGGAAAGGCAGAAAGGTCCTCTCGGCTAATGGGAAGTAGCCCACTAACAGTGAAGCAGCTATTTCCCATTAGAGAAACGGCCCTCCGACCCGGAAAGGCAGAAAGGTCCTCTCGGCTAATGGGATGTAGCCCAAGCACAGTGAAGCAGCTATTTCCCATTAGAGAAACGGCCCTCCGACCTGTAAGGGCAGAAAGGTCCTCTCGGCTAATGGGAAGTAGCCCACTCACAGTGAAGCAGCTATTTCCCATTAGAGAAACGGCCCTCCGACCTGGAAAGACAGAAAGGTCCTCTCGGCTAATGGGAACTAGCCCACTGACACTGAAGCAGCTATTTCCCATTGGAGAAAGGGCCCTCCGACCTGGAAAGGCAGAAAGGTCCTCTCGGCTAATGGGAACTAGCCCACTCACACTGAAGCAGCTATTTCCCATTAGAGAAACGGCCCTCCGACCTGGAAAGGCAGAAAGGTCCTCTCGGCTAATGGGAACTAGCCCACTCACACTGAAGCAGCTATTTCCCATTAGAGAAAGGGCCCTCCGACCTGGAAAGGCAGAAAGGTCCTCTCGTCTAATGGGAACAAGCCCACTCACACTGAAGCAGCTATTTCCCATTAGAGAAAGGGCCCTCCGACCTGGAAAGGCAGAAAGGTCCTCTCGGTTAATGGGAACTAGCCCACTCACACTGAAGCAGCTATTTCCCATTAGAGAAAGGCTCCTCCGACCTGGAAAGGCAGAAAGGTCCTCTCGGCTAATGGGAACTAGCCCACTCACACTGAAGCAGCTATTTCCCATTAGAGAAACGGCCCTCCGACCTAGAAACGAAGAAAGGTCCTCTCGGCTAATGGGAACTAGCCCACTCACACTGAAGCAGCTATTTCCCATTAGAGAAACGGCCCTCCGACCTGGAAAGGCAGAAAGGTCCTCTCGTCTAATGGGAACTATCCCACTCACACTGAAGCAGCTATTTCCCATTAGAGAAAGGGCCCTCCGACCTGGAAAGGCAGAAAGGTCCTCTCGTCTAATGGGAACTATCCCACTCACACTGAAGCAGCTATTTCCCATTAGAGAAAGGGCCCTCCGACCTGGAAAGGCAGAAAGGTCCTCTCGGCTAATGTGAACTAGCCCACTCACACTGAAGCAGCTATTTCCCATTAGAGAAAGGGCCCTCCGACCTGGAAAGGCAGAAAGGTCCTCTCGGCTAATGGGAACTAGCCCACTCACACCGAAGCAGCTATTTCCCATTAGAGAAAGGGCCCTCCGACCTGGAAAGGCAGAAAGGTCCCCTCGGCTAATGGGAACTAGCCCACTCACACCGAAGCAGCTATCTCCCATTAGAGAAAGGGCCCTCTGACCTGGAAAGGCAGAAAGGTCCTCTCGGCTAATGGGAACTAGCCCACTCACACTGAAGCAGCTATCTCCCATTAGAGAAACGGCCCTCCGACCAGAAAAGGCAGAAAGGTCCTCTAGGATAATGGGAACTAGCCCACTCACACTGAAGCAGCTATTTCCCATTAGAGAAACGACCCTCCGACCTGGAAAGGCAGAAAGGTCCTCTCAGCTAATGGGAACTAGCCCACTCACACTGAAGCAGCTATTTCCCATTAGAGAAAGGGCCCTCTGACCTGGAAAGGCAGAAAGGTCCTCTCGTCTAATGGGAACTAGCCCACTCACACTGAAGCAGCTATTTCCCATTAGAGAAACGGCCCTCCGACCTGGAAAGGCAGAAAGGTCCTCTCGGCTAATGGGAACTAGCCCACTCACACTGAAGCAGCTATTTCCCATTAGAGTAAGGGCCCTCCGACCTGGAAAGGCAGAAAGGTCCTCTCGTCTAATGGGAACTATCCCACTCACACTGAAGCAGCTATTTCACATTAGAGAAAGGGCCCTCCGACCTGGAAAGGCAGAAAGGTCCTCTCGGCTAATGTGAACTAGCCCACTCACACTGAAGCAGCTATTTCCCATTAGAGAAAGGGCCCTCCGACCTGGAAAGGCAGAAAGGTCCTCTCGGCTAATGGGAACTAGCCCACTCACACCGAAGCAGCTATTTCCCATTAGAGAAAGGGCCCTCCGACCTGGAAAGGCAGAAAGGTCCCCTCGGCTAATGGGAACTAGCCCACTCACACTGAAGCAGCTATCTCCCATTAGAGAAACGGCCCTCCGACCAGAAAAGGCAGAAAGGTCCTCTAGGATAATGGGAACTAGCCCACTCACACTGAAGCAGCTATTTCCCATTAGAGAAACGACCCTCCGACCTGGAAAGGCAGAAAGGTCCTCTCAGCTAATGGGAACTAGCCCACTCACACTGAAGCAGCTATTTCCCATTAGAGAAAGGGCCCTCTGACCTGGAAAGGCAGAAAGGTCCTCTCGTCTAATGGGAACTAGCCCACTCACACTGAAGCAGCTATTTCCCATTAGAGAAACGGCCCTCCGACCTGGAAAGGCAGAAAGGTCCTCTCGGCTAATGGGAACTAGCCCACTCACACTGAAGCAGCTATTTCCCATTAGAGAAAGGGCCCTCCGACCTGGAAAGGCAGAAAGGTCCTCTCGTCTAATGGGAACTATCCCACTCACACTGAAGCAGCTATTTCCCATTAGAGAAAGGGCCCTCCGACCTGGAAAGGCAGAAAGGTCCTCTCGGCTAATGTGAACTAGCCCACTCACACTGAAGCAGCTATTTCCCATTAGAGAAAGGGCCCTCCGACCTGGAAAGGCAGAAAGGTCCTCTCGGCTAATGGGAACTAGCCCACTCACACCGAAGCAGCTATTTCCCATTAGAGAAAGGGCCCTCCGACCTGGAAAGGCAGAAAGGTCCCCTCGGCTAATGGGAACTAGCCCACTCACACCGAAGCAGCTATCTCCCATTAGAGAAAGGGCCCTCTGACCTGGAAAGGCAGAAAGGTCCTCTCGGCTAATGGGAACTAGCCCACTCACACTGAAGCAGCTATCTCCCATTAGAGAAACGGCCCTCCGACCAGAAAAGGCAGAAAGGTCCTCTAGGATAATGGGAACTAGCCCACTCACACTGAAGCAGCTATTTCCCATTAGAGAAACGACCCTCCGACCTGGAAAGGCAGAAAGGTCCTCTCAGCTAATGGGAACTAGCCCACTCACACTGAAGCAGCTATTTCCCATTAGAGAAAGGGCCCTCTGACCTGGAAAGGCAGAAAGGTCCTCTCGTCTAATGGGAACTAGCCCACTCACACTGAAGCAGCTATTTCCCATTAGAGAAACGGCCCTCCGACCTGGAAAGGCAGAAAGGTCCTCTCGGCTAATGGGAACTAGCCCACTCACACTGAAGCAGCTATTTCCCATTAGAGAAAGGGCCCTCCGACCTGGAAAGGCAGAAAGGTCCTCTCGTCTAATGGGAACTATCCCACTCACACTGAAGCAGCTATTTCACATTAGAGAAAGGGCCCTCCGACCTGGAAAGGCAGAAAGGTCCTCTCGGCTAATGTGAACTAGCCCACTCACACTGAAGCAGCTATTTCCCATTAGAGAAAGGGCCCTCCGACCTGGAAAGGCAGAAAGGTCCTCTCGGCTAATGGGAACTAGCCCACTCACACCGAAGCAGCTATTTCCCATTAGAGAAAGGGCCCTCCGACCTGGAAAGGCAGAAAGGTCCCCTCGGCTAATGGGAACTAGCCCACTCACACTGAAGCAGCTATCTCCCATTAGAGAAACGGCCCTCCGACCAGAAAAGGCAGAAAGGTCCTCTAGGATAATGGGAACTAGCCCACTCACACTGAAGCAGCTATTTCCCATTAGAGAAACGACCCTCCGACCTGGAAAGGCAGAAAGGTCCTCTCAGCTAATGGGAACTAGCCCACTCACACTGAAGCAGCTATTTCCCATTAGAGAAAGGGCCCTCTGACCTGGAAAGGCAGAAAGGTCCTCTCGTCTAATGGGAACTAGCCCACTCACACTGAAGCAGCTATTTCCCATTAGAGAAACGGCCCTCCGACCTGGAAAGGCAGAAAGGTCCTCTCGGCTAATGGGAACTAGCCCACTCACACTGAAGCAGCTATTTCCCATTAGAGAAAGGGCCCTCCGACCTGGAAAGGCAGAAAGGTCCTCTCGTCTAATGGGAACTATCCCACTCACACTGAAGCAGCTATTTCCCATTAGAGAAAGGGCCCTCCGACCTGGAAAGGCAGAAAGGTCCTCTCGGCTAATGTGAACTAGCCCACTCACACTGAAGCAGCTATTTCCCATTAGAGAAAGGGCCCTCCGACCTGGAAAGGCAGAAAGGTCCTCTCGGCTAATGGGAACTAGCCCACTCACACCGAAGCAGCTATTTCCCATTAGAGAAAGGGCCCTCCGACCTGGAAAGGCAGAAAGGTCCCCTCGGCTAATGGGAACTAGCCCACTCACACTGAAGCAGCTATCTCCCATTAGAGAAAGGGCCCTCTGACCTGGAAAGGCAGAAAGGTCCTCTCGGCTAATGGGAACTAGCCCACTCACACTGAAGCAGCTATCTCCCATTAGAGAAACGGCCCTCCGACCAGAAAAGGCAGAAAGGTCCTCTAGGATAATGGGAACTAGCCCACTCACACTGAAGCCGCTATTTCCCATTAGAGAAACGACCCCCGACCTGGAAAGGCAGAAAGGTCCTCTCAGCTAATAGGAACTAGCCCACTCACACTGAAGCAGCTATTTCCCATTAGAGAAAGGGCCCTCTGACCTGGAAAGGCAGAAAGGTCCTCTCGTCTAATGGGAACTAGCCCACTCACACTGAAGCAGCTATTTCCCATTAGAGAAACGGCCCTCCGACCTGGAAAGGCAGAAAGGTCCTCTCGGCTAATGGGAACTAGCCCACTCACACTGAAGCAGCTATTTCCCATTAGAGAAAGGGCCCTCCGACCTGGAAAGGCAGAAAGGTCCTCTCGTCTAATGGGAACTAGCCCACTCACACTGAAGCAGCTATTTCCCATTAGAGAAAGGGCCCTCTGACCTGGAAAGGCAGAAAGGTCCTCTCGTCTAATGGGAACTAGCCCACTCACACTGAAGCAGCTATTTCCCATTAGAGAAACGGCCCTCCGACCTGGAAAGGCAGAAAGGTCCTCTCGGCTAATGGGAACTAGCCCACTCACACTGAAGCAGCTATTTCCCATTAGAGAAAGGGCCCTCCGACCTGGAAAGGCAGAAAGGTCCTCTCGTCTAATGGGAACTATCCCACTCACACTGAAGCAGCTATTTCCCATTAGAGAAAGGGCCCTCCGACCTGGAAAGGCAGAAAGGTCCTCTCGGCTAATGTGAACTAGCCCACTCACACTGAAGCAGCTATTTCCCATTAGAGAAAGGGCCCTCCGACCTGGAAAGGCAGAAAGGTCCTCTCGGCTAATGGGAACTAGCCCACTCACACCGAAGCAGCTATTTCCCATTAGAGAAAGGGCCCTCCGACCTGGAAAGGCAGAAAGGTCCCCTCGGCTAATGGGAACTAGCCCACTCACACTGAAGCAGCTATCTCCCATTAGAGAAAGGGCCCTCTGACCTGGAAAGGCAGAAAGGTCCTCTCGGCTAATGGGAACTAGCCCACTCACACTGAAGCAGCTATCTCCCATTAGAGAAACGGCCCTCCGACCAGAAAAGGCAGAAAGGTCCTCTAGGATAATGGGAACTAGCCCACTCACACTGAAGCAGCTATTTCCCATTAGAGAAACGACCCTCCGACCTGGAAAGGCAGAAAGGTCCTCTCAGCTAATGGGAACTAGCCCACTCACACTGAAGCAGCTATTTCCCATTAGAGAAAGGGCCCTCTGACCTGGAAAGGCAGAAAGGTCCTCTCGTCTAATGGGAACTAGCCCACTCACACTGAAGCAGCTATTTCCCATTAGAGAAACGGCCCTCCGACCTGGAAAGGCAGAAAGGTCCTCTCGGCTAATGGGAACTAGCCCACTCACACTGAAGCAGCTATTTCCCATTAGAGAAAGGGCCCTCCGACCTGGAAAGGCAGAAAGGTCCTCTCGTCTAATGGGAACTAGCCCACTCACACTGAAGCAGCTATTTCCCATTAGAGAAAGGGCCCTCCGACCTGGAAAGGCAGAAAGGTCCTCTCGGCTAATGGGAACTAGCCCACTCACACTGAAGCAGCTATTTCCCATTAGAGAAAGGCTCCTCCGACCTGGAAAGGCAGAAAGGTCCTCTCGGCTAATGGGAACTAGCCCACTCACACTGAAGCAGCTATTTCCCATTAGAGAAACGGCCCTCTGACCTGGAAACGAAGAAAGGTCCTCTCGGCTAATGGGAACTAGCCCACTCACACTGAAGCAGCTATTTCCCATTAGACAAAGGGCCCTCCGACCTGGAAAGGCAGAAAGGTCCTCTCGGCCAATGGGAACTAGCCCACTCACACTGAAACAGCTATTTCCCATTAGAGAAACGGCCCTCCGACCTGGAAAGGCAGAAAGGTCCTCTCGGCTAATGGGAACTAGCCCACTCACACTGAAGCAGCTATTTCCCATTAGAGAAAGGGCCCTCCGACCTGGAAAGGCAGAAAGGTCCTCTCGTCTAATGGGAACTATCCCACTCACACTGAAGCAGCTATTTCCCATTAGAGAAAGGGCCCTCCGACCTGGAAAGGCAGAAAGGTCCTCTCGGCTAATGTGAACTAGCCCACTCACACTGAAGCAGCTATTTCCCATTAGAGAAAGGGCCCTCCGACCTGGAAAGGCAGAAAGGTCCTCTCGGCTAATGGGAACTAGCCCACTCACACCGAAGCAGCTATTTCCCATTAGAGAAAGGGCCCTCCGACCTGGAAAGGCAGAAAGGTCCCCTCGGCTAATGGGAACTAGCCCACTCACACTGAAGCAGCTATCTCCCATTAGAGAAAGGGCCCTCTGACCTGGAAAGGCAGAAAGGTCCTCTCGGCTAATGGGAACTAGCCCACTCACACTGAAGCAGCTATCTCCCATTAGAGAAACGGCCCTCCGACCAGAAAAGGCAGAAAGGTCCTCTAGGATAATGGGAACTAGCCCACTCACACTGAAGCAGCTATTTCCCATTAGAGAAACGACCCTCCGACCTGGAAAGGCAGAAAGGTCCTCTCAGCTAATGGGAACTAGCCCACTCACACTGAAGCAGCTATTTCCCATTAGAGAAAGGGCCCTCTGACCTGGAAAGGCAGAAAGGTCCTCTCGTCTAATGGGAACTAGCCCACTCACACTGAAGCAGCTATTTCCCATTAGAGAAACGGCCCTCCGACCTGGAAAGGCAGAAAGGTCCTCTCGGCTAATGGGAACTAGCCCACTCACACTGAAGCAGCTATTTCCCATTAGAGAAAGGGCCCTCCGACCTGGAAAGGCAGAAAGGTCCTCTCGTCTAATGGGAACTAGCCCACTCACACTGAAGCAGCTATTTCCCATTAGAGAAAGGGCCCTCCGACCTGGAAAGGCAGAAAGGTCCTCTCGGCTAATGGGAACTAGCCCACTCACACTGAAGCAGCTATTTCCCATTAGAGAAAGGCTCCTCCGACCTGGAAAGGCAGAAAGGTCCTCTCGGCTAATGGGAACTAGCCCACTCACACTGAAGCAGCTATTTCCCATTAGAGAAACGGCCCTCTGACCTGGAAACGAAGAAAGGTCCTCTCGGCTAATGGGAACTAGCCCACTCACACTGAAGCAGCTATTTCCCATTAGAGAAAGGGCCCTCCGACCTGGAAAGGCAGAAAGATCCTCTCGGCCAATGGGAACTAGCCCACTCACACTGAAACAGCTATTTCCCATTAGAGAAACGGCCCTCCGACCTGGAAAGGCAGAAAGGTCCTCTCGGCTAATGGGAACTAGCCCACTCACTCTGAAGCAGCTAGAGAGAGGGCCCTCCGACCTGGAAAGGAAGAAAGGTCCTCTCGGCTAATGGGAACTAGCCCACTCACACTGAAGCAGCTATTTCCCATTAGAGAAAGGGCCCTCCGACCTGGAAAGGCAGAAAGGTCCTCTCGGCTAATGGGAACTAGCCCACTCACACTGAAACAGCTATTTCCCATTAGAGAAAGGGCCCTACAACCTGGAAAAGCAGAAAGGTCCTCTCGGCTAATGGGAACTAGCCCACTCACACTGAAGCAGCTATTTCCCATTAGAGAAAGGGCCCTCCGACCTGGAAAGTCAGAAAGGTCCTCTCGTCTAATGGGAACTGTCCCACTCACACTGAAGCAGCTATTTCCCATTAGAGAAAGGGCCCTCCGACCTGGAAAGGCAGAAAGGTCCTCTTGGCTAATGGGAACTAGCCCACTCACACTGAAGCAGCTATTTCCCATTAGAGAAAGGGCCCTCCGACCTGGAAAGGCAGAAAGGTCCTCTCGGCTAATGGGAACTAGCCCACTCACACTGAAGCAGCTATTTCCCATTAGAGAAAGGGCCCTCCGACCTGGAAAGGCAGAAAGGTCCCCTCGGCTAATGGGAACTAGCCCACTCACACTGAAGCAGCTATCTCCCATTAGAGAAAGGGCCCTCTGACCTGGAAAGGCAGAAAGGTCCTCTCGGCTAATGGGAACTAGCCCACTCACACTGAAGCAGCTATTTCCCATTGGAGAAACGGCCCTCCGACCTGGAAAGGCAGAAAGGTCCTCTCGGCTAATGGGAACTAGCCCACTGACACTGAAGCAGCTATTTCCCATTGGAGAAACGGCCCTCCGACCTGGAAAGGCAGAAAGGTCCTCTCGGCTAATGGGAACTAGCCCACTCACACTGAAGCAGCTATTTCCCATTGGAGAAACGGCCCTCCGACCTGGAAAGGCAGAAAAGTCCTCTCGGCTAATGGGAACTAGCCCACTCACACTGAAGCAGCTATTTCCCATTAGAGAAACGGCCCTCCGACCTGGAAAGGCAGAAAGGTCCTCTCGGCTAATGGGAACTAGCCCACTCACACTGAAGCAGCTATTTCCCATTAGAGAAAGGGCCCTCCGACCTGGAAAGGCAGAAAGGTCCTCTCGTCTAATGGGAACTAGCCCACTCACACTGAAGCAGCTATTTCCCATTAGAGAAAGGGCCCTCCGACCTGGTAAGGCAGAAAGGTCCTCTCGGCTAATGGGAACTAGCCCACTCACACTGAAGCAGCTATTTCCCATTAGAGAAAGGCTCCTCCGACCTGGAACGGCAGAAAGGTCCTCTCGGCTAATGGGAACTAGCCCACTCACACTGAAGCAGCTATTTCCCATTAGAGAAACGGCCCTCCGACCTGGAAATGAAGAAAGGTCCTCTCGGCTAATGGGAACTAGCCCACTCACACTGAAGCAGCTATTTCCCATTAGAGAAAGGGCCCTCCGACCTGGAAAGGCAGAAAGGTCCTCTCGGCTAATGGGAACTAGCCCACTCACACTGAAACAGCTATTTCCCATTAGAGAAACGGCCCTCCGACCTGGAAAGGCAGAAAGGTCCTCTCGGCTAATGGGAACTAGCCCACTCACTCTAAAGCATCTAGAGAAAGGGCCCTCCGACCTGGAAAGGAAGAAAGGTCCTCTCGGCTAATGGGAACTAGCCCACTCACACTGAAGCAGCTATTTCCAATTAGAGAAAGGGCCCTCTGACCTGGAAAGGCAGAAAGGTCCTCTCGGCTAATGGGAACTAGCCCACTCACACTGAAACAGCTATTTCCCATTAGAGAAAGGGCCCTACAACCTGGAAAAGCAGAAAGGTCCTCTCGGCTAATGGGAACTAGCCCACTCACACTGAAGCAGCTATTTCCCATTAGAGAAAGGGCCCTCCGACCTGGAAAGGCAGAAAGGTCCTCACGTCTAATGGGAACTATCCCACTCACACTGAAGCAGCTATTTCCCATTAGAGAAAGGGCCCTCCGACCTGGAAAGGCAGAAAGGTCCTCTCGGCTAATGGGAACTAGCCCACTCACACTGAAGCAGCTATTTCCCATTAGAGAAAGGGCCCTCCGACCTGGAAAGGCAGAAAGGTCCTCTCGGCTAATGGGAACTAGCCCACTCACACTGAAGCAGCTATTTCCCATTAGAGAAAGGGCCCTCCGACCTGGAAAGGCAGAAAGGTCCCCTCGGCTAATGGGAACTAGCCCACTCACACTGAAGCAGCTATCTCCCATTAGAGAAAGGGCCCTCTGACCTGGAAAGGCAGAAAGGTCCCCTCGGCTAATGGGAACTAGCCCACTCACACTGAAGCACCTATCTCCCATTAGAGAAACGGCCCTCCGACCAGAAAAGGCAGAAAGGTCCTCTAGGCTAATGGGAACTAGCCCACTCACACTGAAGCAGCTATTTCCCATTAGAGAAAGGGCCCTCCGACCTGGAAAGGCAGAAAGGTCCTCTCGTCTAATGGGAACTAGCCCACTCACACTGAAGCAGCTATTTCCCATTAGAGAAAGGGCCCTCCGACCTGGAAAGGCAGAAAGGTCCTCTCGGCTAATGGGAACTAGCCCACTCACACTGAAGCAGCTATTTCCCATTAGAGAAAGGCTCCTCCGACCTGGAAAGGCAGAAAGGTCCTCTCGGCTAATGGGAACTAGCCCACTCACACTGAAGCAGCTATTTCCCATTAGAGAAACGGCCCTCCGACCTGGAAACGAAGAAAGGTCCTCTCGGCTAATGGGAACTAGCCCACTCACACTGAAGCAGCTATTTCCCATTAGAGAAAGGGCCCTCCGACCTGGAAAGGCAGAAAGGTCCTCTCGGCTAATGGGAACTAGCCCACTCACACTGAAACAGCTATTTCCCATTAGAAAAACGGCCCTCCGACCTGGAAAGGCAGAAAGGTCCTCTCGGCTAATGGGAATTAGCCCACTCACTCTGAAGCAGCTAGAGAGAGGGCCCTCCGACCTGGAAAGGAAGAAAGGTCCTCTCGGCTAATGGGAACTAGCCCACTCACACTGAAGCAGCTATTTCCCATTAGAGAAAGGGCCCTCCGACCTGGAAAGGCAGAAAGGTCCTCTCGGCTAATGGGAACTAGCCCACTCACACTGAAACAGCTATTTCCCATTAGAGAAAGGGCCCTACAACCTGGAAAAGCAGAAAGGTCCTCTCGGCTAATGGGAACTAGCCCACTCACACTGAAGCAGCTATTTCCCATTAGAGAAAGGGCCCTCCGACCTGGAAAGTCAGAAAGGTCCTCTCGTCTAATGGGAACTATCCCACTCACACTGAAGCAGCTATTTCCCATTAGAGAAAGGGCCCTCCGACCTGGAAAGGCAGAAAGGTCCTCTCGGCTAATGGGAACTAGCCCACTCACACTGAAGCAGCTATTTCCCATTAGAGAAAGGGCCCTCCGACCTGGAAAGGCAGAAAGGTCCTCTCGGCTAATGGGAACTAGCCCACTCACACTGAAGCAGCTATTTCCCATTAGAGAAAGGGCCCTCCGACCTGGAAAGGCAGAAAGGTCCCCTCGGCTAATGGGAACTAGCCCACTCACACTGAAGCAGCTATCTCCCATTAGAGAAAGGGCCCTCTGACCTGGAAAGGCAGAAAGGTCCTCTCGGCTAATGGGAACTAGCCCACTCACACTGAAGCAGCTATTTCCCATTGGAGAAACGGCCCTCCGACCTGGAAAGGCAGAAAGGTCCTCTCGGCTAATGGGAACTAGCCCACTGACACTGAAGCAGCTATTTCCCATTGGAGAAACGGCCCTCCGACCTGGAAAGGCAGAAAAGTCCTCTCGGCTAATGGGAACTAGCCCACTCACACTGAAGCAGCTATTTCCCATTAGAGAAACGGCCCTCCGACCTGGAAAGGCAGAAAGGTCCTCTAGGCTAATGGGAACTAGCCCACTCACACTGAAGCAGCTATTTCCCATTAGAGAAACGGCCCTCCGACCTGGAAAGGCAGAAAGGTCCTCTAGGCTAATGGGAACTAGCCCACTCACACTGAAGCAGCTATTTCCCATTAGAGAAAGGGCCCTCCGACCTGGAAAGGCAGAAAGGTCCTCTCGTCTAATGGGAACTAGCCCACTCACACTGAAGCAGCTATTTCCCATTAGAGAAAGGGCCCTCCGACCTGGAAAGGCAGAAAGGTCCTCTCGGCTAATGGGAACTAGCCCACTCACACTGAAGCAGCTATTTCCCATTAGAGAAAGGCTCCTCCGACCTGGAAAGGCAGAAAGGTCCTCTCGGCTAATGGGAACTAGCCCACTCACACTGAAGCAGCTATTTCCCATTAGAGAAACGGCCCTCCGACCTGGAAACGAAGAAAGGTCCTCTCGGCTAATGGGAACTAGCCCACTCACACTGAAGCAGCTATTTCCCATTAGAGAAAGGGCCCTCCGACCTGGAAAGGCAGAAAGGTCCTCTCGGCTAATGGGAACTAGCCCACTCACACTGAAACAGCTATTTCCCATTAGAGAAACGGCCCTTCGACCTGGAAAGGCAGAAAGGTCCTCTCGGCTAATGGGAACTAGCCCACTCACTCTGAAGCAGCTAGAGAAAGGGCCCTCCGACCTGGAAAGGAAGAAAGGTACTCTCGGCTAATGGGAACTAGCCCACTCACACTGAAGCAGCTATTTCCAATTAGAGAAAGGGCCCTCTGACCTGGAAAGGCAGAAAGGTCCTCTCGGCTAATGGGAACTAGCCCACTCACACTGAAACAGCTATTTCCCATTAGAGAAAGGGCCCTACAACCTGGAAAAGCAGAAAGGTCCTCTCGGCTAATGGGAACTAGCCCACTCACACTGAAGCAGCTATTTCCCATTAGAGAAAGGGCCCTCCGACCTGGAAAGGCAGAAAGGTCCTCTCGTCTAATGGGAACTATCCCACTCACACTGAAGCAGCTATTTCCCATTAGAGAAAGGGCCCTCCGACCTGGAAAGGCAGAAAGGTCCTCTCGGCTAATGGGAACTAGCCCACTCACACTGAAGCAGCTATTTCCCATTAGAGAAAGGGCCCTCCGACCTGGAAAGGCAGAAAGGTCCTCTCGGCTAATGGGAACTAGCCCACTCACACTGAAGCAGCTATTTCCCATTCGAGAAAGGGCCCTCCGACCTGGAAAGGCAGAAAGGTCCCCTCGGCTAATGGGAACTAGCCCACTCACACTGAAGCAGCTATCTCCCATTAGAGAAAGGGCCCTCTGACCTGCAAAGGCAGAAAGGTCCCCTCGGCTAATGGGAACTAGCCCACTCACACTGAAGCAGCTATCTCCCATTAGAGAAACGGCCCTCCGACCAGAAAAGGCAGAAAGGTCCTCTAGGCTAATTGGAACTAGCCCACTCACACTGAAGCAGCTATTTCCCATTAGAGAAACGACCCTCCGACCTGGAAAGGCAGAAAGGTCCTCTCAGCTAATGGGAACTAGTCCACTCACACTGAAGCAGCTATTTCCCATTAGAGAAAGGGCCCTCTGACCTGGAAAGGCAGAAAGGTCCTCTCGTCTAATGGGAACTAGCCCACTCACACTGAAGCAGCTATTTCCCATTAGAGAAACGGCCCTCCGACCTGGAAAGGCAGAAAGGTCCTCTCGGCTAATGGGAACTAGCCCACTCACACTGAAGCAGCTATTTCCCATTAGAGAAAGGGCCCTCCGACCTGGAAAGGCAGAAAGGTCCTCTCGTCTAATGGGAACTAGCCCACTCACACTGAAGCAGCTATTTCCCATTAGAGAAAGGGCCCTCCGACCTGGAAAGGCAGAAAGGTCCTCTCGGCTAATGGGAACTAGCCCACTCACACTGAAGCAGCTATTTCCCATTAGAGAAAGACTCCTCCGACCTGGAAAGGCAGAAAGGTCCTCTCGGCTAATGGGAACTAGCCCACTCACACTGAAGCAGCTATTTCCCATTAGAGAAACGGCCCTCCGACCTGGAAACGCAGAAAGGTCCTCTCGGCTAATGGGAACTAGCCCACTCACACTGAAGCAGCTATTTCCCATTAGAGAAAGGGCCCTCCGACCTGGAAAGGCAGAAAGGTCCTCTCGGCTAATGGGAACTACCCCACTCACACTGAAGCAGCTATTTCCCATTAGAGAAAGGGCCCTCCGACCTGGAAAGGCAGAAAGGTCCTCTCGTCTAATGGGAACTATCCCACTCACACTGAAGCAGCCATTTCCCATTAGAGAGAGGGCCCTCCGACCTGGAAAGGCAGAAAGGTCCTCTCGGCTAATGGGAACTAGCCCACTCACACTGAAGCAGCTATTTCCCATTGGAGAAATGGCCCTCCGACCTGGAAAGGCAGAAAGGTCCTCTCGGCTAATGGGAACTAGCCCACTCACACTGAAGCAGCTATTTCCCATTAGAGAAAGGGCCCTCCGACCTGGAAAGGCAGAAAGGTCCTCTCGGCTAATGGGAACTAGCCCACTCACACTGAAGCAGCTATTTCCCATTAGAGAAAGGGCCCTCCGACCTGGAAAGGCAGAAAGGTCCTCTCGTCTAATGGGAACTAGCCCACTCACACTGAAGCAGCTATTTCCCATTAGAGAAAGGGCCCTCCGACCTGGAAAGGCAGAAAGGTCCTCTCGGCTAATGGGAACTAGCCCACTCACACTGAAGCAGCTATTTCCCATTAGAGAAAGGGCCCTCCGACCTGGAAAGGCAAAAAGGTCCTCTCGGCTAATGGGAACTAGCCCACTCAATCTGAAGCAGCTATTTCCCATTAGAGAAAGGGCCCTCCGACCTGGAAAGGCAGAAAGGTCCTCTCGGCTAATGGGAACTAGCCCACTCACACTGAAGCAGCTATTTCCCATTAGAGAAAGGGCCCTCCGACCTGGAAAGGCAGAAAGGTCCTCTCGGCTAATGGGAACTAGCCCACTCACACTGAAGCAGCTATTTCCCATTAGAGAAAGGGCCCTCCGACCCGGAAAGGCAGAAAGGTCCTCTCGGCTAATGGGAAGTAGCCCACTAACAGTGAAGCAGCTATTTCCCATTAGAGAAACGGCCCTCCGACCCGGAAAGGCAGAAAGGTCCTCTCGGCTAATGGGAAGTAGCCCAAGCACAGTGAAGCAGCTATTTCCCATTAGAGAAACGGCCCTCCGACCTGTAAGGGCAGAAAGGTCCTCTCGGCTAATGGGAAGTAGCCCACTCACAGTGAAGCAGCTATTTCCCATTAGAGAAACGGCCCTCCGACCTGGAAAGGCAGAAAGGTCCTCTCGGCTAATGGGAACTAGCCCACTCACACTGAAGCAGCTATTTCCCATTGGAGAAACGGCCCTCCGACCTGGAAAGGCAGAAAGGTCCTCTCGGCTAATGGGAACTAGCCCACTGACACTGAAGCAGCTATTTCCCATTGGAGAAAGGGCCCTCCGACCTGGAAAGGCAGAAAGGTCCTCTTGGCTAATGGGAACTAGCCCACTCACACTGAAGCAGCTATTTCCCATTAGAGAAACGGCCCTCCGACCTGGAAAGGCAGAAAGGTCCTCTCGGCTAATGGGAACTAGCCCACTCACACTGAAGCAGCTATTTCCCATTAGAGAAAGGGCCCTCCGACCTGGAAAGGCAGAAAGGTCCTCTCGTCTAATGGGAACTAGCCCACTCACACTGAAGCAGCTATTTCCCATTAGAGAAAGGGCCCTCCGACCTGGAAAGGCAGAAAGGTCCTCTCGGCTAATGGGAACTAGCCCACTCACACTGAAGCAGCTATTTCCCATTAGAGAAAGGCTCCTCCGACCTGGAAAGGCAGAAAGGTCCTCTCGGCTAATGGGAACTAGCCCACTCACACTGAAGCAGTTATTTCCCATTAGAGAAACGGCCCTCCGACCTAGAAACGAAGAAAGGTCCTCTTGGCTAATGTGAACTAGCCCACTCACACTGAAGCAGCTATTTCCCATTAGAGAAAGGGCCCTCCGACCTGGAAAGGCAGAAAGGTCCTCTCGGCTAATGGGAACTAGCCCACTCACACCGAAGCAGCTATTTCCCATTAGAGAAAGGGCCCTCCGACCTGGAAAGGCAGAAAGGTCCCCTCGGCTAATGGGAACTAGCCCACTCACACCGAAGCAGCTATCTCCCATTAGAGAAAGGGCCCTCTGACCTGGAAAGGCAGAAAGGTCCTCTCGGCTAATGGGAACTAGCCCACTCACACTGAAGCAGCTATCTCCCATTAGAGAAACGGCCCTCCGACCAGAAAAGGCAGAAAGGTCCTCTAGGATAATGGGAACTAGCCCACTCACACTGAAGCAGCTATTTCCCATTAGAGAAACGACCCTCCGACCTGGAAAGGCAGAAAGGTCCTCTCAGCTAATGGGAACTAGCCCACTCACACTGAAGCAGTTATTTCTCATTAGAGAAAGGGCCCTCTGACCTGGAAAGGCAGAAAGGTCCTCTCGTCTAATGGGAACTAGCCCACTCACACTGAAGCAGCTATTTCCCATTAGAGAAACGGCCCTCCGACCTGGAAAGGCAGAAAGGTCCTCTCGGCTAATGGGAACTAGCCCACTCACACTGAAGCAGCTATTTCCCATTAGAGAAAGGGCCCTCCGACCTGGAAAGGCAGAAAGGTCCTCTCGGCTAATGGGAACTAGCCCACTCACACTGAAACAGCTATTTCCCATTAGAGAAACGGCCCTCCGACCTGGAAAGGCAGAAAGGTCCTCTCGGCTAATGGGAACTAGCCCACTCACTCTGAAGCAGCTAGAGAAAGGGCCCTCCGACCTGGAAAGGAAGAAAGGTCCTCTCGGCTAATGGGAACTAGCCCACTCACACTGAAGCAGCTATTTCCCATTAGAGAAAGGGCCCTCCGACCTGGAAAGGCAGAAAGGTCCTCTCGTCTAATGGGAACTAGCCCACTCACACTGAAGCAGCTATTTCCCATTAGAGAAAGGGCCCTCCGACCTGGAAAGGCAGAAAGGTCCTCTCGGCTAATGGGAACTAGCCCACTCACACCGAAGCAGCTATTTCCCATTAGAGAAAGGGCCCTCCGACCTGGAAAGGCAGAAAGGTCCCCTCGGCTAATGGGAACTAGCCCACTCACACCGAAGCAGCTATCTCCCATTAGAGAAAGGGCCCTCTGACCTGGAAAGGCAGAAAGGTCCTCTCGGCTAATGGGAACTAGCCCACTCACACTGAAGCAGCTATCTCCCATTAGAGAAACGGCCCTCCGACCAGAAAAGGCAGAAAGGTCCTCTAGGATAATGGGAACTAGCCCACTCACACTGAAGCAGCTATTTCCCATTAGAGAAACGACCCTCCGACCTGGAAAGGGAGAAAGGTCCTCTCAGCTAATGGGAACTAGCCCACTCACACTGAAGCAGCTATTTCCCATTAGAGAAAGGGCCCTCTGACCTGGAAAGGCAGAAAGGTCCTCTCGTCTAATGGGAACTAGCCCACTCACACTGAAGCAGCTATTTCCCATTAGAGAAACGGCCCTCCGACCTGGAAAGGCAGAAAGGTCCTCTCGGCTAATGGGAACTAGCCCACTCACACTGAAGCAGCTATTTCCCATTAGAGAAAGGGCCCTCCGACCTGGAAAGGCAGAAAGGTCCTCTCGTCTAATGGGAACTAGCCCACTCACACTGAAGCAGCTATTTCCCATTAGAGAAAGGGCCCTCCGACCTGGAAAGGCAGAAAGGTCCTCTCGGCTAATGGGAACTAGCCCACTCACACTGAAGCAGCTATTTCCCATTAGAGAAAGGCTCCTCCGACCTGGAAAGGCAGAAAGGTCCTCTCGGCTAATGGGAACTAGCCCACTCACACTGAAGCAGCTATTTCCCATTAGAGAAACGGCCCTCCGACCTGGAAACGAAGAAAGGTCCTCTCGGCTAATGGGAACTAGCCCACTCACACTGAAGCAGCTATTTCCCATTAGAGAAAGGGCCCTCCGACCTGGAAAGGCAGAAAGGGTCCTCTCGGCTAATGGGAACTAGCCCACTCACACTGAAACAGCTATTTCCCATTAGAGAAACGGCCCTCCGACCTGGAAAGGCAGAAAGGTCCTCTCGGCTAATGGGAACTAGCCCACTCACTCTGAAGCAGCTAGAGAAAGGGCCCTCCGACCTGGAAAGGAAGAAAGGTCCTCTCGGCTAATGGGAACTAGCCCACTCACACTGAAGCAGCTATTTCCCATTAGAGAAAGGGCCCTCCGACCTGGAAAGGCAGAAAGGTCCTCTCGGCTAATGGGAACTAGCCCACTCACACTGAAACAGCTATTTCCCATTAGAGAAAGGGCCCTACAACCTGGAAAAGCAGAAAGGTCCTCTCGGCTAATGGGAACTAGCCCACTCACACTGAAGCAGCTATTTCCCATTAGAGAAAGGGCCCTCCGACCTGGAAAGGCAGAAAGGTCCTCTCATCTAATGGGAACTATCCCACTCACACTGAAGCAGCTATTTCCCATTAGAGAAAGGGCCCTCCGACCTGGAAAGGCAGAAAGGTCCTCTCGGCTAATGGGAATTAGCCCACTCACACTGAAGCAGCTATTTCCCATTAGAGAAAGGGCCCTCCGACCTGGAAAGGCAGAAAGGTCCTCTCGGCTAATGGGAACTAGCCCACTCACACTGAAGCAGCTATTTCCCATTAGAGAAAGGGCCCTCCGACCTGGAAAGGCAGAAAGGTCCCCTCGGCTAATGGGAACTAGCCCACTCACACTGAAGCAGCTATCTCCCATTAGAGAAAGGGCCCTCTGACCTGGAAAGGCAGAAAGGTCCTCTCGGCTAATGGGAACTAGCCCACTCACACTGAAGCAGCTATCTCCCATTAGAGAAACGGCCCTCCGACCAGAAAAGGCAGAAAGGTCCTCTCGGCTAATGGGAACTAGCCCACTCACACTGAAGCAGCTATCTCCCATTAGAGAAACGACCCTCCGACCTGGAAAGGCAGAAAGGTCCTCTTGGCTAATGGGAACTAGCCCACTCACACTGAAGCAGCTATTTCCCATTAGAGAAACGGCCCTCCGACCTGGAAAGGCAGAAAGGTCCTCTCGCTAATGGGAACTAGCCCACTCACACTGAAGCAGCTATTTCCCATTAGAGAAAGGGCCCTCCGACCTGGAAAGGCAAAAAGGTCCTCTCGGCTAATGGGAACTAGCCCACTCACACTGAAGCAGCTATTTCCCATTAGAGAAAGGGCCACCCGACCTGGAAAGGCAGAAAGGTCCTCTCGGCTAATGGGAACTAGCCCACTCACACTGAAGCAGCTATTTCCCATTAGAGAAAGGGCCACCCGACCTGGAAAGGCAAAAAGGTCCTCTCGGCTAATGGGAACTAGCCCACTCACATTGAAGCAGCTATTTCCCATTAGAGAAAGGGCCCCCCGACCTGGAAAGGCAGAAAGGTCCTCTCGGCTAATGGGAACTAGCCCACTCACACTGAAGCAGCTATTTCCCATTAGAGAAACGGCCCTCCGACCTGGAAAGGCAGAAAGGTCCTCTCGGCTAATGGGAACTAGCCCACTCACAGTGAAGCAGCTATTTCCCATTAGAGAAAGGGCCCTCTGACCTGGAAAGGCAGAAAGGTCCTCTCGTCTAATGGGAACTAGCCCACTCACACTGAAGCAGCAATTTCCCATTAGAGAAAGGGCCCTCCGACCTGGAAAGGCAGAAAGGTCCTCTCGGCTAATGGGAACTAGCCCACTCACACGGAAGCGGCTATTTCCCATTAGAGAAAGGCTCCTCCGACCTGGAAAGGCAGAAAGGTCCTCTCGGCTAATGGGAACTAGCCCACTCACACTGAAGCAGCTATTTCCCATTAGAGAAACGGCCCTCCGACCTGGAAACGAAGAAAGGTCCTCTCGGTTAATGGGAACTAGCCCACTCTCACTGAAGCAGCTATTTCCCATTAGAGAAAGGGCCCTCCGACCTGAAAAGGCAGAAAGGTCCTCTCGGCTAATGGGAACTAGCCCACTCACACTGAAACAGCTATTTCCCATTAGAGAAACGGCCCTCCGACCTGGAAAGGCAGAAAGGTCCTCTCGGCTAATGGGAACTAGCCCACTCACTCTGAAGCAGCTAGAGAAAGGGCCCTCCGACCTGAAAATGAAGAAAGGTCCTCTCGGCTAATGGGAACGAGCCCACTCACACTGAAGCAGCTATTTCCCATTAGAGAAAGGGCCCTCCGACCTGGAAAGGCAGAAAGGTCCTCTCGGCTAATGGGAACTAGCCCACTCACACTGAAACAGCTATTTCCCATTAGAGAAAGGGCCCTACAACCTGGAAAAGCAGAAAGGTCCTCTCGGCTAATGGGAACTAGCCCACTCACACTGAAGCAGCTATTTCCCATTAGAGAAAGGGCCCTCCGACCTGGAAAGGCAGAAAGGTCCTCTCGTCTAATGGGAACTATCCCACTCACACTGAAGCAGCTATTTCCCATTAGAGAAAGGGCCCTCCGACCTGGAAAGGCAGAAAGGTCCTCTCGGCTAATGGGAACTAGCCCACTCACACTGAAGCAGCTATTTCCCATTAGAGAAAGGGCCCTCCGACCTGGAAAGGCAGAAAGGTCCTCTCGGCTAATGGGAACTAGCCCACTCACACTGAAGCAGCTATTTCCCATTAGAGAAAGGGCCCTCCGACCTGGAAAGGCAGAAAGGTCCCCTCGGCTAATGGGAACTAGCCCACTCACACTGAAGCAGCTATCTCCCATTAGAGAAAGGGCCCTCTGACCTGGAAAGGCAGAAAGGTCCTCTCGGCTAATGGGAACTAGCCCACTCACACTGAAGCAGCTATCTCCCATTAGAGAAACGGCCCTCCGACCAGAAAAGGCAGAAAGGTCCTCTAGGCTAATGGGAACTAGCCCACTCACACTGAAGCAGCTATTTCCCATTAGAGAAACGACCGTCCGAACTGGAAAGGCAGAAAGGTCCTCTCAGCTAATGGGAACTAGCCCACTCACACTGAAGCAGCTATTTCCCATTAGAGAAAGGGCCCTCTGACCTGGAAAGGCAGAAAGGTCCTCTCGTCTAATGGGAACTAGCCCACTCACACTGAAGCAGCTATTTCCCATTAGAGAAACGGCCCTCCGACCTGGAAAGGCAGAAAGGTCCTCTCGGCTAATGGGAACTAGCCCACTCACACTGAAGCAGCTATTTCCCATTAGAGAAAGGGCCCTCCGACCTGGAAAGGCAGAAAGGTCCTCTCGTCTAATGGGAACTAGCCCACTCACACTGAAGCAGCTATTTCCCATTAGAGAAAGGGCCCTCCGACCTGGAAAGGCAGAAAGGTCCTCTCGGCTAATGGGAACTAGCCCACTCACACTGAAGCAGCTATTTCCCATTAGAGAAAGGCTCCTCCGACCTGGAAAGGCAGAAAGGTCCTCTCGGCTAATGGGAACTAGCCCACTCACACTGAAGCAGCTATTTCCCATTAGAGAAACGGCCCTCCGACCTGGAAACGAAGAAAGGTCCTCTCGGCTAATGGGAACTAGCCCACTCACACTGAAGCAGCTATTTCCCATTAGAGAAAGGGCCCTCCGACCTGGAAAGGCAGAAAGGTCCTCTCGGCTAATGGGAACTAGCCCACTCTCACTGAAACAGCTATTTCCCATTAGAGAAACGGCCCTCCGACCTGGAAAGGCAGAAAGGTCCTCTCGGCTAATGGGAACTAGCCCACTCACTCTGAAGCAGCTAGAGAAAGGGCCCTCCGACCTGGAAAGGAAGAAAGGTCCTCTCGGCTAATGGGAATTAGCCCTCTCACACTGAAGCAGCTATTTCCCATTAGAGAAAGGGCCCTCCGACCTGGAAAGGCAGAAAGGTCCTCTCGGCTAATGGGAACTAGCCAACTCACACTGAAACAGCTATTTCCCATTAGAGAAAGGGCCCTACAACCTGGAAAAGCAGAAAGGTCCTCTCGGCTAATGGAAACTAGCCCACTCACACTGAAGCAGCTATTTCCCATTAGAGAAAGGGCCCTCCGACCTGGAAAGGCAGAAAGGTCCTCTCGTCTAATGGGAACTATCCCACTCACACTGAAGCAGCTATTTCCCATTAGAGAAAGGGCCCTCCGACCTGGAAAGGCAGAAAGGTCCTCTCGGCTAATGGGAACTAGCCCACTCACACTGAAGCAGCTATTTCCCATTAGAGCAAGGGCCCTCCGACCTGGAAAGGCAAAAAGGTCCTCTCGGCTAATGGGAACTAGCCCACTCACACTGAAGCAGCTATTTCCCATTAGAGAAAGGGCCCTCCGACCTGGAAAGGCAGAAAGGTCCCCTCGGCTAATGGGAACTAGCCCACTCACACTGAAGCAGCTATCTCCCATTAGAGAAAGGGCCCTCTGACCTGGAAAGGCAGAAAGGTCCTCTCGGCTAATGGGAACTAGCCCACTCACACTGAAGCAGCTATCTCCCATTAGAGAAACGGCCCTCTGACCAGAAAAGGCTGAAAGGTCCTCTCGGCTAATGGGAACTAGCCCACTCACACTGAAGCAGCTATCTCCCATTAGAGAAACGACCCTCCGACCTGGAAAGGCAGAAAGGTCCTCTCGGCTAATGGGAACTAGCCCACTCACACTGAAGCAGCTATTTCCCATTAGAGAAACGGCCCTCCGACCTGGAAAGGCAGAAAGGTCCTCTCGCTAATGGGAACTAGCCCACTCACACTGAAGCAGCTATTTCCCATTAGAGAAAGGGCCCTCCGACCTGGAAAGGCAAAAAGGTCCTCTCGGCTAATGGGAACTAGCCCACTCACACTGAAGCAGCTATTTCCCATTAGAGAAAGGGCCACCCGACCTGGAAAGGCAGAAAGGTCCTCTCGGCTAATGGGAACTAGCCCACTCACATTGAAGCAGCTATTTCCCATTAGAGAAAGGGCCACCCGACCTGGAAAGGCAGAAAGGTCCTCTCGGCTAATGGGAACTAGCCCACTCACACTGAAGCAGCTATTTCCCATTAGAGAAAGGGCCCCCCGACCTGGAAAGGCAGAAAGGTCCTCTCGGCTAATGGGAACTAGCCCACTCACACTGAAGCAGCTATTTCCCATTAGAGAAACGGCCCTCCGACTTGGAAAGGCAGAAAGGTCCTCTCGGCTAATGGGAACTAGCCCACTCACAGTGAAGCAGCTATTTCCCATTAGAGAAAGGGCCCTCCGACCTGGAAAGGTAGAAAGGTCCTCTCGTCTAATGGGAACTAGCCCACTCACACTGAAGCAGCTATTTCCCATTAGAGAAAGGGCCCTCCGACCTGGAAAGGCAGAAAGGTCCTCTCGGCTAATGGGAACTAGCCCACTCACACTGAAGCAGCTATTTCCCATTAGAGAAAGGGCCCTCCGACCTGGAAAGGCAGAAAGGTCCTCTCGGCTAATGGGAACTAGCCACTCACACTGAAGCAGCTATTTCCCATTAGAGAAAGGGCCCTCCGACCTGGAAAGGCTGAAATTTCCTCTCGGCTAATGGGAACTAGCCCACTCACACTGAAGCAGCTATTTCCCATTAGAGAAAAGGCCCTCCGACCTGGAAAGGCAGAAAGGTCCTCTCGGCTAATGGGAACTAGCCCACTCACACTGAAGCAGCTATTTCCCATTAGAGAAACGGCCCTCCGACCTGGAAAGGCAGAAAGGTCCTCTCGGCTAATGGGAACTAGCCCACTCACACTGAAGCAGCTATTTCCCATTAGAGAAACGGCCCTCCGACCTGGAAAAGAAGAAAGGTCCTCTCGGCTAATGGGAACTAGCCCACTAACACTGAAGCAGCTATTTCGCATTAGAAAAAGGGCCCTCCGACCTGGAAAGGCAGAAAGGTCCTCTCGGCTAATGGGAACTAGCCCACTCACACTGAAGCAGCTATTTCCCATTAGAGAAAGGGCCCTCCGACCTGGAAAGGCAGAAAGGTCCTCTCGGCTAATGGGAACTAGCCCACTCACACTGAAGCAGCTATTTCCCATTAGAGAAAGGGCCCTCCGACCTGGAAAGGCAGAAAGGTCCTCTCGGCTAATGGGAACTAGCCCACTCACACTGAAGCAGCTATTTCCCATTAGAGAAACGGCCCTCCGACCTGGAAAGGCAGAAAGGTCCTCTCGGCTAATGGGAACTAGCCCACTCACACTGAAGCAGCTATTTCCCATTAGAGAAACGGCCCTCCGACCTGGAAAGGCAGAAAGGTCCTCTCGGCTCATGGGAACTAGCCCACTCACAGTGAAGCAGCTATTTCCCATTAGAGAAAGGGCCCTCCGACCTGGAAACGCAGAAAGGAAAGCAGAAAGGTCCTCTCGGCTAATGGGAACTAGCCCACTCACACTGAAGCAGCTATTTCCCATTAGAGAAAGGGCCCTCCGACCTGGAAAGGCAGAAAGGTCCTCTCGGCTAATGGGAACTAGCCCACTCACACTGAAGCAGCTATTTCCCATTAGAGAAAGGGCCCTCCGACCTGGAAAGGCAGAAAGGTCCTCTCGGCTAATGGGAACTAGCCCACTCACACTGAAGCAGCTATTTCCCAATCGAGAAATGGCCTTCCGACCCGGAAAGGCAGAAAGGTCCTCTCGGCTAATGGGAACTAGCCCACTCACACTGAAGCAGCTGTTTCCCATTAGAGAAAGGGCCCTCCGACCTGGAAAGGCAGAAAGGTCCTCTTGGCTAATGGGAACTAGCCACTCACACTGAAGCAGCTATTTCCCATTAGAGAAAGGGCCCTCCGACCTGGAAAGGGTGAAAGGTCCTCTCGGCTAATGGGAACTAGCCCACTCACACTGAAGCAGCTATTTCCCATTAGAGAAAGGGCCCTCCGACCTGGAAAGGCAGAAAGGTCCTCTCGGCTAATGGGAACTAGCCCATTCACACTGAAGCAGCTATTTCCCATTAGAGAAAGGGCCCTCCGACCAGGAAAGGCAGAAAGGTCCTCTCGGCTAATGGGAACTAGCCCACTCACACTGAAGCAGCTATTTCCCATTAGAGAAACGGCCCTCCGACCTGGAAAAGCAGAAAGGTTCTCTCGGCTAATGGGAACTAGCCCATTCACACTGAAGCAGCTATTTCCCATTAGAAAAAGGGCCCTCCGACCTGGAAAGGCAGAAAGGTCCTCTCGGCTAATGGGAACTAGCCCACTCACACTGAAGCAGCTATTTCCCATTAGAGAAAGGGCCCTCCGACCTGGAAAGGCAGAAAGGTCCTCTCGGCTAATGGGAACTAGCCCACTCACACTGAAGCAGCTATTTCCCATTAGAGAAAGGGCCCTCCGACCTGGAAAGGCAGAAAGGTCCTCTCGGGTAATGGGAAGTAGCCCACTCACACTGAAGCAGCTATTTCCCATTAGAGAAACGGCCCTCCGACCTGGAAAGGCAGAAAGGTCTTCTCGGCTAATGGGAACTAGCCCACTCACACTGAAGCAGCTATTTCCCATTAGAGAAAGGGCCCTCCGACCTGGAAAGGCAGAAAGGTCCTCTCGGCTAATGGGAACTAGCCCACTCACACTGAAGCAGCTATTTCCCATTAGAGAAACGGCCCTCTGACCTGGAAAGGCAGAAAGGTCCTCTCGGCTCAATGGAACTAGCGCACTCACAGTGAAGCAGCTATTCCCATTAGAGAAAGGGCCCTCCGACCTGGAAACGCAGAAAGGAAAGGCAGAAAGGTCCTCTCGGCTAATAGGAACTAGCCCACTCACACTGAAGCAGCTATTTCCCATTAGAGAAAGGGCCCTCCGACCTGGAAAGGCAGAAAGGTCCTCTCGGCTAATGGGAACTAGCCCACTCACACTGAAGCAGCTATTTCCCATTAGAGAAACGGCCCTCCGACCTGGAAAGGCAGAAAGGTCCTCTCGGCTAATGGGAACTAGCCCACTCACACTGAAGCAGCTATTTCCCATTAGAGAAAGGGCCCTCCGACCTGGAAAGGCAGAAAGGTCCTCTCGGCTAATGGGAAGTAGCCCACTCACACTGAAGCAGCTATTTCCCAATAGAGAAACGGCCCTCCGACCTGGAAAGGCAGAAAGGTCCTCTCGGCTAATGGGAAGTAGCCCACTCACACTGAAGCAGCTATTTCCCATTAGAGAAAGGGCCCTCCGACCTGGAAAGGCAGAAAGGTCCTCTCGGCTAATGGGAACTAGCCCACTCACACTGAAGCAGCTATTTCCCATTAGAGAAACGGCCCTCCGACCTGGAAAGGCAGAAAGGTCTTCTCGGCTAATGGGAACTAGCCCACTCACACTGAAGCAGCTATTTCCCATTAGAGAAACGGCCCTCCGACCTGGAAAGGCAGAAAGGTCCTCTCGGCTCATGGGAACTAGCCCACTCACAGTGAAGCAGCTATTTCCCATTAGAGAAAGGGCCCTCCGACCTGGAAACGCAGAAAGGAAAGCAGAAAGGTCCTCTCGGCTAATGGGAACTAGCCCACTCACACTGAAGCAGCTATTTCCCATTAGAGAAAGGGCCCACCGACCTGGAAAGGCAGAAAGGTCCTCTCGGCTAATGGGAACTAGCCCACTCACACTGAAGCAGCTATTTCCCATTTGAGAAAGGGCCCTCCGACCTGGAAAGGCAGAAAGGTCCTCTCGGCTAATGGGAACTAGCCCACTCACACTGAAGCAGCTATTTCCCAATCGAGAAATGGCCCTCCGACCCGGAAAGGCAGAAAGGTCCTCTCGGCTAATTGGAACTAGCCCACTCACA
Source organism: Ambystoma mexicanum (assembly GCF_040938575.1). Taxonomy (NCBI): domain Eukaryota; kingdom Metazoa; phylum Chordata; class Amphibia; order Caudata; family Ambystomatidae; genus Ambystoma; species Ambystoma mexicanum. The sequence goes on from NC_090932.1 coordinate 916,479,473, forward strand.
CTGAAGCAGCTGTTTCCCATTAGAGAAAGGGCCCTCCGACCTGGAAAGGCAGAAAGGTCCTCTTGGCTAATGGGAACTAGCCACTCACACTGAAGCAGCTATTTCCCATTAGAGAAAGGGCCCTCCGACCTGGAAAGGGTGAAAGGTCCTCTCGGCTAATGGGAACTAGCCCACTCACACTGAAGCAGCTATTTCCCATTAGAGAAAGGGCCCTCCGACCTGGAAAGGCAGAAAGGTCCTCTCGGCTAATGGGAACTAGCCCATTCACACTGAAGCAGCTATTTCCCATTAGAGAAAGGGCCCTCTGACCTGGAAAGGCAGAAAGGTCCTCTCGGCTAATGGGAACTAGCCCACTCACACTGAAGCAGCTATCTCCCATTAGAGAAAGGGCCCTCCGACCTGGAAAGGCAGAAAGGTCCTCTCGGCTAATGGGAACTAGCCCATTCACACTGAAGCAGCTATTTCCCATTAGAGAAAGGGCCCTCTGACCTGGAAAGGCAGAAAGGTCCTCTCGGCTAATGGGAACTAGCCCACTCACACTGAAGCAGCTATTTCCCATTAGAGCAAGGGCCCTCCGACCTAGAAAGGCAAAAAGGTCCTCTCGGCTAATGGGAACTAGCCCACTCACACTGAAGCAGCTATTTCCCATTAGAGAAAGGGCCCTCCGACCTGGAAAGGCAGAAAGGTCCCCTCGGCTAATGGGAACTAGCCCACTCACACTGAAGCAGCTATCTCCCATTAGAGAAAGGGCCCTCTGACCTGGAAAGGCAGAAAGGTCCTCTCGGCTAATGGGAACTAGCCCACTCACACTGAAGCAGCTATCTCCCATTAGAGAAACGGCCCTCTGACCAGAAAAGGCTGAAAGGTCCTCTCGGCTAATGGGAACTAGCCCACTCACACTGAAGCAGCTATCTCCCATTAGAGAAACGACCCTCCGACCTGGAAAGGCAGAAAGGTCCTCTCGGCTAATGGGAACTAGCCCACTCACACTGAAGCAGCTATTTCCCATTAGAGAAACGGCCCTCCGACCTGGAAAGGCAGAAAGGTCCTCTCGCTAATGGGAACTAGCCCACTCACACTGAAGCAGCTATTTCCCATTAGAGAAAGGGCCCTCCGACCTGGAAAGGCAAAAAGGTCCTCTCGGCTAATGGGAACTAGCCCACTCACACTGAAGCAGCTATTTCCCATTAGAGAAAGGGCCACCCGACCTGGAAAGGCAGAAAGGTCCTCTCGGCTAATGGGAACTAGCCCACTCACATTGAAGCAGCTATTTCCCATTAGAGAAAGGGCCACCCGACCTGGAAAGGCAGAAAGGTCCTCTCGGCTAATGGGAACTAGCCCACTCACACTGAAGCAGCTATTTCCCATTAGAGAAAGGGCCCCCCGACCTGGAAAGGCAGAAAGGTCCTCTCGGCTAATGGGAACTAGCCCACTCACACTGAAGCAGCTATTTCCCATTAGAGAAACGGCCCTCCGACTTGGAAAGGCAGAAAGGTCCTCTCGGCTAATGGGAACTAGCCCACTCACAGTGAAGCAGCTATTTCCCATTAGAGAAAGGGCCCTCCGACCTGGAAAGGTAGAAAGGTCCTCTCGTCTAATGGGAACTAGCCCACTCACACTGAAGCAGCTATTTCCCATTAGAGAAAGGGCCCTCCGACCTGGAAAGGCAGAAAGGTCCTCTCGGCTAATGGGAACTAGCCCACTCACACTGAAGCAGCTATTTCCCATTAGAGAAAGGGCCCTCCGACCTGGAAAGGCAGAAAGGTCCTCTCGGCTAATGGGAACTAGCCACTCACACTGAAGCAGCTATTTCCCATTAGAGAAAGGGCCCTCCGACCTGGAAAGGCTGAAATTTCCTCTCGGCTAATGGGAACTAGCCCACTCACACTGAAGCAGCTATTTCCCATTAGAGAAAAGGCCCTCCGACCTGGAAAGGCAGAAAGGTCCTCTCGGCTAATGGGAACTAGCCCACTCACACTGAAGCAGCTATTTCCCATTAGAGAAACGGCCCTCCGACCTGGAAAGGCAGAAAGGTCCTCTCGGCTAATGGGAACTAGCCCACTCACACTGAAGCAGCTATTTCCCATTAGAGAAACGGCCCTCCGACCTGGAAAAGCAGAAAGGTCCTCTCGGCTAATGGGAACTAGCCCACTCACACTGAAGCAGCTATTTCCCATTAGAAAAAGGGCCCTCCGACCTGGAAAGGCAGAAAGGTCCTCTCGGCTAATGGGAACTAGCCCACTCACACTGAAGCAGCTATTTCCCATTAGAGAAAGGGCCCTCCGACCTGGAAAGGCAGAAAGGTCCTCTCGGCTAATGGGAACTAGCCCACTCACACTGAAGCAGCTATTTCCCATTAGAGAAAGGGCCCTCCGACCTGGAAAGGCAGAAAGGTCCTCTCGGCTAATGGGAACTAGCCCACTCACACTGAAGCAGCTATTTCCCATTAGAGAAACGGCCCTCCGACCTGGAAAGGCAGAAAGGTCTTCTCGGCTAATGGGAACTAGCCCACTCACACTGAAGCAGCTATTTCCCATTAGAGAAAGGGCCCTCCGACCTGGAAAGGCAGAAAGGTCCTCTCGGCTAATGGGAACTAGCCCACTCACACTGAAGCAGCTATTTCCCATTAGAGAAACGGCCCTCCGACCTGGAAAGGCAGAAAGGTCCTCTCGGCTCATGGGAACTAGCCCACTCACAGTGAAGCAGCTATTTCCCATTAGAGAAAGGGCCCTCCGACCTGGAAACGCAGAAAGGAAAGCAGAAAGGTCCTCTCGGCTAATGGGAACTAGCCCACTCACACTGAAGCAGCTATTTCCCATTAGAGAAAGGGCCCTCCGACCTGGAAAGGCAGAAAGGTCCTCTCGGCTAATGGGAACTAGCCCACTCACACTGAAGCAGCTATTTCCCATTAGAGAAAGGGCCCTCCGACCTGGAAAGGCAGAAAGGTCCTCTCGGCTAATGGGAACTAGCCCACTCACACTGAAGCAGCTATTTCCCAATCGAGAAATGGCCTTCCGACCCGGAAAGGAAGAAAGGTCCTCTCGGCTAATGGGAACTAGCCCACTCACACTGAAGCAGCTGTTTCCCATTAGAGAAAGGGCCCTCCGACCTGGAAAGGCAGAAAGGTCCTCTTGGCTAATGGGAACTAGCCACTCACACTGAAGCAGCTATTTCCCATTAGAGAAAGGGCCCTCCGACCTGGAAAGGGTGAAAGGTCCTCTCGGCTAATGGGAACTAGCCCACTCACACTGAAGCAGCTATTTCCCATTAGAGAAAGGGCCCTCCGACCTGGAAAGGCAGAAAGGTCCTCTCGGCTAATGGGAACTAGCCCATTCACACTGAAGCAGCTATTTCCCATTAGAGAAAGGGCCCTCCGACCAGGAAAGGCAGAAAGGTCCTCTCGGCTAATGGGAACTAGCCCACTCACACTGAAGCAGCTATTTCCCATTAGAGAAACGGCCCTCCGACCTGGAAAAGCAGAAAGGTTCTCTCGGCTAATGGGAACTAGCCCATTCACACTGAAGCAGCTATTTCCCATTAGAAAAAGGGCCCTCCGACCTGGAAAGGCAGAAAGGTCCTCTCGGCTAATGGGAACTAGCCCACTCACACTGAAGCAGCTATTTCCCATTAGAGAAAGGGCCCTCCGACCTGGAAAGGCAGAAAGGTCCTCTCGGCTAATGGGAACTAGCCCACTCACACTGAAGCAGCTATTTCCCATTAGAGAAAGGGCCCTCCGACCTGGAAAGGCAGAAAGGTCCTCTCGGGTAATGGGAAGTAGCCCACTCTCACTGAAGCAGCTATTTCCCATTAGAGAAACGGCCCTCCGACCTGGAAAGGCAGAAAGGTCTTCTCGGCTAATGGGAACTAGCCCACTCACACTGAAGCAGCTATTTCCCATTAGAGAAAGGGCCCTCCGACCTGGAAAGGCAGAAAGGTCCTCTCGGCTAATGGGAACTAGCCCACTCACACTGAAGCAGCTATTTCCCATTAGAGAAACGGCCCTCTGACCTGGAAAGGCAGAAAGGTCCTCTCGGCTCAATGGAACTAGCGCACTCACAGTGAAGCAGCTATTCCCATTAGAGAAAGGGCCCTCCGACCTGGAAACGCAGAAAGGAAAGGCAGAAAGGTCCTCTCGGCTAATAGGAACTAGCCCACTCACACTGAAGCAGCTATTTCCCATTAGAGAAAGGGCCCTCCGACCTGGAAAGGCAGAAAGGTCCTCTCGGCTAATGGGAACTAGCCCACTCACACTGAAGCAGCTATTTCCCATTAGAGAAACGGCCCTCCGACCTGGAAAGGCAGAAAGGTCCTCTCGGCTAATGGGAACTAGCCCACTCACACTGAAGCAGCTATTTCCCATTAGAGAAAGGGCCCTCCGACCTGGAAAGGCAGAAAGGTCCTCTCGGCTAATGGGAAGTAGCCCACTCACACTGAAGCAGCTATTTCCCAATAGAGAAACGGCCCTCCGACCTGGAAAGGCAGAAAGGTCCTCTCGGCTAATGGGAAGTAGCCCACTCACACTGAAGCAGCTATTTCCCATTAGAGAAAGGGCCCTCCGACCTGGAAAGGCAGAAAGGTCCTCTCGGCTAATGGGAACTAGCCCACTCACACTGAAGCAGCTATTTCCCATTAGAGAAACGGCCCTCCGACCTGGAAAGGCAGAAAGGTCTTCTCGGCTAATGGGAACTAGCCCACTCACACTGAAGCAGCTATTTCCCATTAGAGAAAGGGCCCTCCAACCTGGAAAGGCAGAAAGGTCCTCTCGGCTAATGGGTACTAGCCCACTCACACTGAAGCAGCTATTTCCCATTAGAGAAACGGCCCTCCGACCTGGAAAGGCAGAAAGGTCCTCTCGGCTCATGGGAACTAGCCCACTCACAGTGAAGCAGCTATTTCCCATTAGAGAAAGGGCCCTCCGACCTGGAAACGCAGAAAGGAAAGCAGAAAGGTCCTCTCGGCTAATGGGAACTAGCCCACTCACACTGAAGCAGCTATTTCCCATTAGAGAAAGGGCCCACCGACCTGGAAAGGCAGAAAGGTCCTCTCGGCTAATGGGAACTAGCCCACTCACACTGAAGCAGCTATTTCCCATTTGAGAAAGGGCCCTCCGACCTGGAAAGGCAGAAAGGTCCTCTCGGCTAATGGGAACTAGCCCACTCACACTGAAGCAGCTATTTCCCAATCGAGAAATGGCCCTCCGACCCGGAAAGGCAGAAAGGTCCTCTCGGCTAATGGGAACTAGCCCACTCACACTGAAGCAGCTGTTTCCCATTAGAGAAAGGGCCCTCCGACCTGGAAAGGCAGAAAGGTCCTCTTGGCTAATGGGAACTAGCCACTCACACTGAAGCAGCTATTTCCCATTAGAGAAAGGGCCCTCCGACCTGGAAAGGGTGAAAGGTCCTCTCGGCTAATGGGAACTAGCCCACTCACACTGAAGCAGCTATTTCCCATTAGAGAAAGGGCCCTCCGACCTGGAAAGGCAGAAAGGTCCTCTCGGCTAATGGGAACTAGCCCATTCACACTGAAGCAGCTATTTCCCATTAGAGAAAGGGCCCTCCGACCAGGAAAGGCAGAAAGGTCCTCTCGGCTAATGGGAACTAGCCCACTCACACTGAAGCAGCTATTTCCCATTAGAGAAACGGCCCTCCGACCTGGAAAAGCAGAAAGGTTCTCTCGGCTAATGGGAACTAGCCCACTCACACTGAAGCAGCTATTTCCCATTAGAAATAGGGCCCTCCGACCTGGAAAGGCAGAAAGGTCCTCTCGGCTAATGGGAACCAGCCCACTCACACTGAAGCAGCTATTTCCCATTAGAGAAAGGGCCCTCCGACCTGGAAAGGCAGAAAGGTCCTCTCGGCTAATGGGAACTAGCCCACTCACACTGAAGCAGCTATTTCCCATTAGAGAAAGGGCCCTCCGACCTGGAAAGGCAGAAAGGTCCTCTCGGGTAATGGGAAGTAGCCCACTCACACTGAAGCAGCTATTTCCCATTAGAGAAACGGCCCTCCGACCTGGAAAGGCAGAAAGGTCTTCTCGGCTAATGGGAACTAGCCCACTCACACTGAAGCAGCTATTTCCCATTAGAGAAAGGGCCCTCCGACCTGGAAAGGCAGAAAGGTCCTCTCGGCTAATGGGAACTAGCCCACTCACACTGAAGCAGCTATTTCCCATTAGAGAAACGGCCCTCTGACCTGGAAAGGCAGAAAGGTCCTCTCGGCTCAATGGAACTAGCGCACTCACAGTGAAGCAGCTATTCCCATTAGAGAAAGGGCCCTCCGACCTGGAAACGCAGAAAGGAAAGGCAGAAAGGTCCTCTCGGCTAATAGGAACTAGCCCACTCACACTGAAGCAGCTATTTCCCATTAGAGAAAGGGCCCTCCGACCTGGAAAGGCAGAAAGGTCCTCTCGGCTAATGGGAACTAGCCCACTCACACTGAAGCAGCTATTTCCCATTAGAGAAAGGGCCCTCCGACCTGGAAAGGCAGAAAGGTCCTCTCGGCTAATGGGAACTAGCCCACTCACACTGAAGCAGCTATTTCCCATTAGAGAAAGGGCCCTCCGACCTGGAAAGGCAGAAAGGTCCTCTCGGCTAATGGGAAGTAGCCCACTCACACTGGAGCAGCTATTTCCCAATAGAGAAACGGCCCTCCGACCTGGAAAGGCAGAAAGGTCCTCTCGGCTAATGGGAAGTAGCCCACTCACACTGAAGCAGCTATTTCCCATTAGAGAAACGGCCCTCCGACCAGGAAAGGCAGAAAGGTCCTCTCGGCTAATGGGAACTAGCCTACTCACACTGAAGCAGCTATTTTCCATTAGAGAAACGGCCCTCCGACCTGGAAAGGCAGAAAGGTCCACTCGGCTAATGGGAACTAGCCCACTCACACTGAAGCAGCTATTTCCCATTAGAGAAACGGCCCTCCGACCTGGAAAGGCAGAAAGGTCCTCTTGGCTAATGCTAACTAGCCCACTCACACTGAAGCAGCTATTTCCCATTAGAGAAAGGGCCCTCCGACCTGGAAAGGCAGAAAGGTCCTCTCGGGTAATGGGAAGTAGCCCACTCACACTGAAGCAGCTATTTCCCATTAGAGAAACGGCCCTCTGACCTGGAAAGGCAGAAAGGTCTTCTCGGCTAATGGGAACTAGCCCACTCACACTGAAGCAGCTATTTCCCATTAGAGAAAGGGCCCTCCGACCTGGAAAGGCAGAAAGAGCCTCTCGGCTAATGGGAACTAGCCCACTCACACTGAAGCAGCTATTTCCCATTAGAGAAACGGCCCTCTGACCTGGAAAGGCAGAAAGGTCCTCTCGGCTCATGGGAACTAGCCCACTCACAGTGAAGCAGCTATTCCCATTAGAGAAAGGGCCCTCCGACCTGGAAACGCAGAAAGGAAAGTCAGAAAGGTCCTCTCGGCTAATGGGAACTAGCCCACTCACACTGAAGCAGCTATTTCCCATTAGAGAAAGGGCCCTCCGACATGGAAAGGCAGAAAGGTCCTCTCGGCTAATGGGAACATGCCCACTCACACTGAAGCAGCTATTTCCCATTAGAGAAACGACCCTCCGACCTGGAAAGGCAGAAAGGTCCTCTCGGCTAATGGGAACTAGCCCACTCACACTGAAGCAGCTATTTCCCATTAGAGAAACGGCCCTCCGACCTGGAAAGGCAGAAAGGTCCTCTCGCTAATGGGAACTAGCCCACTCACACTGAAGCAGCTATTTCCCATTAGAGAAAGGGCCCTCCGACCTGGAAAGGCAAAAAGGTCCTCTCGGCTAATGGGAACTAGCCCACTCACACTGAAGCAGCTATTTCCCATTAGAGAAAGGGCCACCCGACCTGGAAAGGCAGAAAGGTCCTCTCGGCTAATGGGAACTAGCCCACTCACATTGAAGCAGCTATTTCCCATTAGAGAAAGGGCCACCCGACCTGGAAAGGCAGAAAGGTCCTCTCGGCTAATGGGAACTAGCCCACTCACACTGAAGCAGCTATTTCCCATTAGAGAAAGGGCCCCCCGACCTGGAAAGGCAGAAAGGTCCTCTCGGCTAATGGGAACTAGCCCACTCACACTGAAGCAGCTATTTCCCATTAGAGAAACGGCCCTCCGACTTGGAAAGGCAGAAAGGTCCTCTCGGCTAATGGGAACTAGCCCACTCACAGTGAAGCAGCTATTTCCCATTAGAGAAAGGGCCCTCCGACCTGGAAAGGTAGAAAGGTCCTCTCGTCTAATGGGAACTAGCCCACTCACACTGAAGCAGCTATTTCCCATTAGAGAAAGGGCCCTCCGACCTGGAAAGGCAGAAAGGTCCTCTCGGCTAATGGGAACTAGCCCACTCACACTGAAGCAGCTATTTCCCATTAGAGAAAGGGCCCTCCGACCTGGAAAGGCAGAAAGGTCCTCTCGGCTAATGGGAACTAGCCACTCACACTGAAGCAGCTATTTCCCATTAGAGAAAGGGCCCTCCGACCTGGAAAGGCTGAAATTTCCTCTCGGCTAATGGGAACTAGCCCACTCACACTGAAGCAGCTATTTCCCATTAGAGAAAAGGCCCTCCGACCTGGAAAGGCAGAAAGGTCCTCTCGGCTAATGGGAACTAGCCCACTCACACTGAAGCAGCTATTTCCCATTAGAGAAACGGCCCTCCGACCTGGAAAGGCAGAAAGGTCCTCTCGGCTAATGGGAACTAGCCCACTCACACTGAAGCAGCTATTTCCCATTAGAGAAACGGCCCTCCGACCTGGAAAAGCAGAAAGGTCCTCTCGGCTAATGGGAACTAGCCCACTCACACTGAAGCAGCTATTTCGCATTAGAAAAAGGGCCCTCCGACCTGGAAAGGCAGAAAGGTCCTCTCGGCTAATGGGAACTAGCCCACTCACACTGAAGCAGCTATTTCCCATTAGAGAAAGGGCCCTCCGACCTGGAAAGGCAGAAAGGTCCTCTCGGCTAATGGGAACTAGCCCACTCACACTGAAGCAGCTATTTCCCATTAGAGAAAGGGCCCTCCGACCTGGAAAGGCAGAAAGGTCCTCTCGGCTAATGGGAACTAGCCCACTCACACTGAAGCAGCTATTTCCCATTAGAGAAACGGCCCTCCGACCTGGAAAGGCAGAAAGGTCCTCTCGGCTAATGGGAACTAGCCCACTCACACTGAAGCAGCTATTTCCCATTAGAGAAACGGCCCTCCGACCTGGAAAGGCAGAAAGGTCCTTTCGGCTCATGGGAACTAGCCCACTCACAGTGAAGCAGCTATTTCCCATTAGAGAAAGGGCCCTCCGACCTGGAAACGCAGAAAGGAAAGCAGAAAGGTCCTCTCGGCTAATGGGAACTAGCCCACTCACACTGAAGCAGCTATTTCCCATTAGAGAAAGGGCCCTCCGACCTGGAAAGGCAGAAAGGTCCTCTCGGCTAATGGGAACTAGCCCACTCACACTGAAGCAGCTATTTCCCATTAGAGAAAGGGCCCTCCGACCTGGAAAGGCAGAAAGGTCCTCTCGGCTAATGGGAACTAGCCCACTCACACTGAAGCAGCTATTTCCCAATCGAGAAATGGCCTTCCGACCCGGAAAGGCAGAAAGGTCCTCTCGGCTAATGGGAACTAGCCCACTCACACTGAAGCAGCTGTTTCCCATTAGAGAAAGGGCCCTCCGACCTGGAAAGGCAGAAAGGTCCTCTTGGCTAATGGGAACTAGCCACTCACACTGAAGCAGCTATTTCCCATTAGAGAAAGGGCCCTCCGACCTGGAAAGGGTGAAAGGTCCTCTCGGCTAATGGGAACTAGCCCACTCACACTGAAGCAGCTATTTCCCATTAGAGAAAGGGCCCTCCGACCTGGAAAGGCAGAAAGGTCCTCTCGGCTAATGGGAACTAGCCCATTCACACTGAAGCAGCTATTTCCCATTAGAGAAAGGGCCCTCCGACCAGGAAAGGCAGAAAGGTCCTCTCGGCTAATGGGAACTAGCCCACTCACACTGAAGCAGCTATTTCCCATTAGAGAAACGGCCCTCCGACCTGGAAAAGCAGAAAGGTTCTCTCGGCTAATGGGAACTAGCCCATTCACACTGAAGCAGCTATTTCCCATTAGAAAAAGGGCCCTCCGACCTGGAAAGGCAGAAAGGTCCTCTCGGCTAATGGGAACTAGCCCACTCACACTGAAGCAGCTATTTCCCATTAGAGAAAGGGCCCTCCGACCTGGAAAGGCAGAAAGGTCCTCTCGGCTAATGGGAACTAGCCCACTCACACTGAAGCAGCTATTTCCCATTAGAGAAAGGGCCCTCCGACCTGGAAAGGCAGAAAGGTCCTCTCGGGTAATGGGAAGTAGCCCACTCACACTGAAGCAGCTATTTCCCATTAGAGAAACGGCCCTCCGACCTGGAAAGGCAGAAAGGTCTTCTCGGCTAATGGGAACTAGCCCACTCACACTGAAGCAGCTATTTCCCATTAGAGAAAGGGCCCTCCGACCTGGAAAGGCAGAAAGGTCCTCTCGGCTAATGGGAACTAGCCCACTCACACTGAAGCAGCTATTTCCCATTAGAGAAACGGCCCTCTGACCTGGAAAGGCAGAAAGGTCCTCTCGGCTCAATGGAACTAGCGCACTCACAGTGAAGCAGCTATTCCCATTAGAGAAAGGGCCCTCCGACCTGGAAACGCAGAAAGGAAAGGCAGAAAGGTCCTCTCGGCTAATAGGAACTAGCCCACTCACACTGAAGCAGCTATTTCCCATTAGAGAAAGGGCCCTCCGACCTGGAAAGGCAGAAAGGTCCTCTCGGCTAATGGGAACTAGCCCACTCACACTGAAGCAGCTATTTCCCATTAGAGAAACGGCCCTCCGACCTGGAAAGGCAGAAAGGTCCTCTCGGCTAATGGGAACTAGCCCACTCACACTGAAGCAGCTATTTCCCATTAGAGAAAGGGCCCTCCGACCTGGAAAGGCAGAAAGGTCCTCTCGGCTAATGGGAAGTAGCCCACTCACACTGTAGCAGCTATTTCCCAATAGAGAAACGGCCCTCCGACCTGGAAAGGCAGAAAGGTCCTCTCGGCTAATGGGAAGTAGCCCACTCACACTGAAGCAGCTATTTCCCATTAGAGAAAGGGCCCTCCGACCTGGAAAGGCAGAAAGGTCCTCTCGGCTAATGGGAACTAGCCCACTCACACTGAAGCAGCTATTTCCCATTAGAGAAACGGCCCTCCGACCTGGAAAGGCAGAAAGGTCTTCTCGGCTAATGGGAACTAGCCCACTCACACTGAAGCAGCTATTTCCCATTAGAGAAACGGCCCTCCGACCTGGAAAGGCAGAAAGGTCCTCTCGGCTCATGGGAACTAGCCCACTCACAGTGAAGCAGCTATTTCCCATTAGAGAAAGGGCCCTCCGACCTGGAAACGCAGAAAGGAAAGCAGAAAGGTCCTCTCGGCTAATGGGAACTAGCCCACTCACACTGAAGCAGCTATTTCCCATTAGAGAAAGGGCCCACCGACCTGGAAAGGCAGAAAGGTCCTCTCGGCTAATGGGAACTAGCCCACTCACACTGAAGCAGCTATTTCCCATTTGAGAAAGGGCCCTCCGACCTGGAAAGGCAGAAAGGTCCTCTCGGCTAATGGGAACTAGCCCACTCACACTGAAGCAGCTATTTCCCAATCGAGAAATGGCCCTCCGACCCGGAAAGGCAGAAAGGTCCTCTCGGCTAATGGGAACTAGCCCACTCACACTGAAGCAGCTGTTTCCCATTAGAGAAAGGGCCCTCCGACCTGGAAAGGCAGAAAGGTCCTCTTGGCTAATGGGAACTAGCCACTCACACTGAAGCAGCTATTTCCCATTAGAGAAAGGGCCCTCCGACCTGGAAAGGGTGAAAGGTCCTCTCGGCTAATGGGAACTAGCCCACTCACACTGAAGCAGCTATTTCCCATTAGAGAAAGGGCCCTCCGACCTGGAAAGGCAGAAAGGTCCTCTCGGCTAATGGGAACTAGCCCATTCACACTGAAGCAGCTATTTCCCATTAGAGAAAGGGCCCTCTGACCTGGAAAGGCAGAAAGGTCCTCTCGGCTAATGGGAACTAGCCCACTCACACTGAAGCAGCTATCTCCCATTAGAGAAAGGGCCCTCCGACCTGGAAAGGCAGAAAGGTCCTCTCGGCTAATGGGAACTAGCCCATTCACACTGAAGCAGCTATTTCCCATTAGAGAAAGGGCCCTCTGACCTGGAAAGGCAGAAAGGTCCTCTCGGCTAATGGGAACTAGCCCACTCACACTGAAGCAGCTATTTCCCATTAGAGCAAGGGCCCTCCGACCTGGAAAGGCAAAAAGGTCCTCTCGGCTAATGGGAACTAGCCCACTCACACTGAAGCAGCTATTTCCCATTAGAGAAAGGGCCCTCCGACCTGGAAAGGCAGAAAGGTCCCCTCGGCTAATGGGAACTAGCCCACTCACACTGAAGCAGCTATCTCCCATTAGAGAAAGGGCCCTCTGACCTGGAAAGGCAGAAAGGTCCTCTCGGCTAATGGGAACTAGCCCACTCACACTGAAGCAGCTATCTCCCATTAGAGAAACGGCCCTCTGACCAGAAAAGGCTGAAAGGTCCTCTCGGCTAATGGGAACTAGCCCACTCACACTGAAGCAGCTATCTCCCATTAGAGAAACGACCCTCCGACCTGGAAAGGCAGAAAGGTCCTCTCGGCTAATGGGAACTAGCCCACTCACACTGAAGCAGCTATTTCCCATTAGAGAAACGGCCCTCCGACCTGGAAAGGCAGAAAGGTCCTCTCGCTAATGGGAACTAGCCCACTCACACTGAAGCAGCTATTTCCCATTAGAGAAAGGGCCCTCCGACCTGGAAAGGCAAAAAGGTCCTCTCGGCTAATGGGAACTAGCCCACTCACACTGAAGCAGCTATTTCCCATTAGAGAAAGGGCCACCCGACCTGGAAAGGCAGAAAGGTCCTCTCGGCTAATGGGAACTAGCCCACTCACATTGAAGCAGCTATTTCCCATTAGAGAAAGGGCCACCCGACCTGGAAAGGCAGAAAGGTCCTCTCGGCTAATGGGAACTAGCCCACTCACACTGAAGCAGCTATTTCCCATTAGAGAAAGGGCCCCCCGACCTGGAAAGGCAGAAAGGTCCTCTCGGCTAATGGGAACTAGCCCACTCACACTGAAGCAGCTATTTCCCATTAGAGAAACGGCCCTCCGACTTGGAAAGGCAGAAAGGTCCTCTCGGCTAATGGGAACTAGCCCACTCACAGTGAAGCAGCTATTTCCCATTAGAGAAAGGGCCCTCCGACCTGGAAAGGTAGAAAGGTCCTCTCGTCTAATGGGAACTAGCCCACTCACACTGAAGCAGCTATTTCCCATTAGAGAAAGGGCCCTCCGACCTGGAAAGGCAGAAAGGTCCTCTCGGCTAATGGGAACTAGCCCACTCACACTGAAGCAGCTATTTCCCATTAGAGAAAGGGCCCTCCGACCTGGAAAGGCAGAAAGGTCCTCTCGGCTAATGGGAACTAGCCCACTCACACTGAAGCAGCTATTTCCCATTAGAGAAAGGGCCCTCCGACCTGGAAAGGCAGAAAGGTCCTCTCGGGTAATGGGAAGTAGCCCACTCACACTGAAGCAGCTATTTCCCATTAGAGAAACGGCCCTCCGACCTGGAAAGGCAGAAAGGTCTTCTCGGCTAATGGGAACTAGCCCACTCACACTGAAGCAGCTATTTCCCATTAGAGAAAGGGCCCTCCGACCTGGAAAGGCAGAAAGGTCCTCTCGGCTAATGGGAACTAGCCCACTCACACTGAAGCAGCTATTTCCCATTAGAGAAACGGCCCTCTGACCTGGAAAGGCAGAAAGGTCCTCTCGGCTCAATGGAACTAGCGCACTCACAGTGAAGCAGCTATTCCCATTAGAGAAAGGGCCCTCCGACCTGGAAACGCAGAAAGGAAAGGCAGAAAGGTCCTCTCGGCTAATAGGAACTAGCCCACTCACACTGAAGCAGCTATTTCCCATTAGAGAAAGGGCCCTCCGACCTGGAAAGGCAGAAAGGTCCTCTCGGCTAATGGGAACTAGCCCACTCACACTGAAGCAGCTATTTCCCATTAGAGAAACGGCCCTCCGACCTGGAAAGGCAGAAAGGTCCTCTCGGCTAATGGGAACTAGCCCACTCACACTGAAGCAGCTATTTCCCATTAGAGAAAGGGCCCTCCGACCTGGAAAGGCAGAAAGGTCCTCTCGGCTAATGGGAAGTAGCCCACTCACACTGTAGCAGCTATTTCCCAATAGAGAAACGGCCCTCCGACCTGGAAAGGCAGAAAGGTCCTCTCGGCTAATGGGAAGTAGCCCACTCACACTGAAGCAGCTATTTCCCATTAGAGAAAGGGCCCTCCGACCTGGAAAGGCAGAAAGGTCCTCTCGGCTAATGGGAACTAGCCCACTCACACTGAAGCAGCTATTTCCCATTAGAGAAACGGCCCTCCGACCTGGAAAGGCAGAAAGGTCTTCTCGGCTAATGGGAACTAGCCCACTCACACTGAAGCAGCTATTTCCCATTAGAGAAACGGCCCTCCGACCTGGAAAGGCAGAAAGGTCCTCTCGGCTCATGGGAACTAGCCCACTCACAGTGAAGCAGCTATTTCCCATTAGAGAAAGGGCCCTCCGACCTGGAAACGCAGAAAGGAAAGCAGAAAGGTCCTCTCGGCTAATGGGAACTAGCCCACTCACACTGAAGCAGCTATTTCCCATTAGAGAAAGGGCCCACCGACCTGGAAAGGCAGAAAGGTCCTCTCGGCTAATGGGAACTAGCCCACTCACACTGAAGCAGCTATTTCCCATTTGAGAAAGGGCCCTCCGACCTGGAAAGGCAGAAAGGTCCTCTCGGCTAATGGGAACTAGCCCACTCACACTGAAGCAGCTATTTCCCAATCGAGAAATGGCCCTCCGACCCGGAAAGGCAGAAAGGTCCTCTCGGCTAATGGGAACTAGCCCACTCACACTGAAGCAGCTGTTTCCCATTAGAGAAAGGGCCCTCCGACCTGGAAAGGCAGAAAGGTCCTCTTGGCTAATGGGAACTAGCCACTCACACTGAAGCAGCTATTTCCCATTAGAGAAAGGGCCCTCCGACCTGGAAAGGGTGAAAGGTCCTCTCGGCTAATGGGAACTAGCCCACTCACACTGAAGCAGCTATTTCCCATTAGAGAAAGGGCCCTCCGACCTGGAAAGGCAGAAAGGTCCTCTCGGCTAATGGGAACTAGCCCATTCACACTGAAGCAGCTATTTCCCATTAGAGAAAGGGCCCTCTGACCTGGAAAGGCAGAAAGGTCCTCTCGGCTAATGGGAACTAGCCCACTCACACTGAAGCAGCTATCTCCCATTAGAGAAAGGGCCCTCCGACCTGGAAAGGCAGAAAGGTCCTCTCGGCTAATGGGAACTAGCCCATTCACACTGAAGCAGCTATTTCCCATTAGAGAAAGGGCCCTCTGACCTGGAAAGGCAGAAAGGTCCTCTCGGCTAATGGGAACTAGCCCACTCACACTGAAGCAGCTATTTCCCATTAGAGCAAGGGCCCTCCGACCTGGAAAGGCAAAAAGGTCCTCTCGGCTAATGGGAACTAGCCCACTCACACTGAAGCAGCTATTTCCCATTAGAGAAAGGGCCCTCCGACCTGGAAAGGCAGAAAGGTCCCCTCGGCTAATGGGAACTAGCCCACTCACACTGAAGCAGCTATCTCCCATTAGAGAAAGGGCCCTCTGACCTGGAAAGGCAGAAAGGTCCTCTCGGCTAATGGGAACTAGCCCACTCACACTGAAGCAGCTATCTCCCATTAGAGAAACGGCCCTCTGACCAGAAAAGGCTGAAAGGTCCTCTCGGCTAATGGGAACTAGCCCACTCACACTGAAGCAGCTATCTCCCATTAGAGAAACGACCCTCCGACCTGGAAAGGCAGAAAGGTCCTCTCGGCTAATGGGAACTAGCCCACTCACACTGAAGCAGCTATTTCCCATTAGAGAAACGGCCCTCCGACCTGGAAAGGCAGAAAGGTCCTCTCGCTAATGGGAACTAGCCCACTCACACTGAAGCAGCTATTTCCCATTAGAGAAAGGGCCCTCCGACCTGGAAAGGCAAAAAGGTCCTCTCGGCTAATGGGAACTAGCCCACTCACACTGAAGCAGCTATTTCCCATTAGAGAAAGGGCCACCCGACCTGGAAAGGCAGAAAGGTCCTCTCGGCTAATGGGAACTAGCCCACTCACATTGAAGCAGCTATTTCCCATTAGAGAAAGGGCCACCCGACCTGGAAAGGCAGAAAGGTCCTCTCGGCTAATGGGAACTAGCCCACTCACACTGAAGCAGCTATTTCCCATTAGAGAAAGGGCCCCCCGACCTGGAAAGGCAGAAAGGTCCTCTCGGCTAATGGGAACTAGCCCACTCACACTGAAGCAGCTATTTCCCATTAGAGAAACGGCCCTCCGACTTGGAAAGGCAGAAAGGTCCTCTCGGCTAATGGGAACTAGCCCACTCACAGTGAAGCAGCTATTTCCCATTAGAGAAAGGGCCCTCCGACCTGGAAAGGTAGAAAGGTCCTCTCGTCTAATGGGAACTAGCCCACTCACACTGAAGCAGCTATTTCCCATTAGAGAAAGGGCCCTCCGACCTGGAAAGGCAGAAAGGTCCTCTCGGCTAATGGGAACTAGCCCACTCACACTGAAGCAGCTATTTCCCATTAGAGAAAGGGCCCTCCGACCTGGAAAGGCAGAAAGGTCCTCTCGGCTAATGGGAACTAGCCACTCACACTGAAGCAGCTATTTCCCATTAGAGAAAGGGCCCTCCGACCTGGAAAGGCTGAAATTTCCTCTCGGCTAATGGGAACTAGCCCACTCACACTGAAGCAGCTATTTCCCATTAGAGAAAAGGCCCTCCGACCTGGAAAGGCAGAAAGGTCCTCTCGGCTAATGGGAACTAGCCCACTCACACTGAAGCAGCTATTTCCCATTAGAGAAACGGCCCTCCGACCTGGAAAGGCAGAAAGGTCCTCTCGGCTAATGGGAACTAGCCCACTCACACTGAAGCAGCTATTTCCCATTAGAGAAACGGCCCTCCGACCTGGAAAAGCAGAAAGGTCCTCTCGGCTAATGGGAACTAGCCCACTCACACTGAAGCAGCTATTTCCCATTAGAAAAAGGGCCCTCCGACCTGGAAAGGCAGAAAGGTCCTCTCGGCTAATGGGAACTAGCCCACTCACACTGAAGCAGCTATTTCCCATTAGAGAAAGGGCCCTCCGACCTGGAAAGGCAGAAAGGTCCTCTCGGCTAATGGGAACTAGCCCACTCACACTGAAGCAGCTATTTCCCATTAGAGAAAGGGCCCTCCGACCTGGAAAGGCAGAAAGGTCCTCTCGGCTAATGGGAACTAGCCCACTCACACTGAAGCAGCTATTTCCCATTAGAGAAACGGCCCTCCGACCTGGAAAGGCAGAAAGGTCTTCTCGGCTAATGGGAACTAGCCCACTCACACTGAAGCAGCTATTTCCCATTAGAGAAAGGGCCCTCCGACCTGGAAAGGCAGAAAGGTCCTCTCGGCTAATGGGAACTAGCCCACTCACACTGAAGCAGCTATTTCCCATTAGAGAAACGGCCCTCCGACCTGGAAAGGCAGAAAGGTCCTCTCGGCTCATGGGAACTAGCCCACTCACAGTGAAGCAGCTATTTCCCATTAGAGAAAGGGCCCTCCGACCTGGAAACGCAGAAAGGAAAGCAGAAAGGTCCTCTCGGCTAATGGGAACTAGCCCACTCACACTGAAGCAGCTATTTCCCATTAGAGAAAGGGCCCTCCGACCTGGAAAGGCAGAAAGGTCCTCTCGGCTAATGGGAACTAGCCCACTCACACTGAAGCAGCTATTTCCCATTAGAGAAAGGGCCCTCCGACCTGGAAAGGCAGAAAGGTCCTCTCGGCTAATGGGAACTAGCCCACTCACACTGAAGCAGCTATTTCCCAATCGAGAAATGGCCTTCAAACCCGGAAAGGCAGAAAGGTCCTCTCGGCTAATGGGAACTAGCCCACTCACACTGAAGCAGCTGTTTCCCATTAGAGAAAGGGCCCTCCGACCTGGAAAGGCAGAAAGGTCCTCTTGGCTAATGGGAACTAGCCACTCACACTGAAGCAGCTATTTCCCATTAGAGAAAGGGCCCTCCGACCTGGAAAGGGTGAAAGGTCCTCTCGGCTAATGGGAACTAGCCCACTCACACTGAAGCAGCTATTTCCCATTAGAGAAAGGGCCCTCCGACCTGGAAAGGCAGAAAGGTCCTCTCGGCTAATGGGAACTAGCCCATTCACACTGAAGCAGCTATTTCCCATTAGAGAAAGGGCCCTCCGACCAGGAAAGGCAGAAAGGTCCTCTCGGCTAATGGGAACTAGCCCACTCACACTGAAGCAGCTATTTCCCATTAGAGAAACGGCCCTCCGACCTGGAAAAGCAGAAAGGTTCTCTCGGCTAATGGGAACTAGCCCATTCACACTGAAGCAGCTATTTCCCATTAGAAAAAGGGCCCTCCGACCTGGAAAGGCAGAAAGGTCCTCTCGGCTAATGGGAACTAGCCCACTCACACTGAAGCAGCTATTTCCCATTAGAGAAAGGGCCCTCCGACCTGGAAAGGCAGAAAGGTCCTCTCGGCTAATGGGAACTAGCCCACTCACACTGAAGCAGCTATTTCCCATTAGAGAAAGGGCCCTCCGACCTGGAAAGGCAGAAAGGTCCTCTCGGGTAATGGGAAGTAGCCCACTCTCACTGAAGCAGCTATTTCCCATTAGAGAAACGGCCCTCCGACCTGGAAAGGCAGAAAGGTCTTCTCGGCTAATGGGAACTAGCCCACTCACACTGAAGCAGCTATTTCCCATTAGAGAAAGGGCCCTCCGACCTGGAAAGGCAGAAAGGTCCTCTCGGCTAATG
Organism: Ambystoma mexicanum; assembly: GCF_040938575.1. Classification (NCBI taxonomy): domain Eukaryota; kingdom Metazoa; phylum Chordata; class Amphibia; order Caudata; family Ambystomatidae; genus Ambystoma; species Ambystoma mexicanum. The sequence goes on from NC_090932.1 coordinate 916,498,383, forward strand.
GGAACTAGCCCACTCACATTGAAGCAGCTATTTCCCATTAGAGAAACGGCCCTCTGACCTGGAAAGGCAGAAAGGTCCTCTCGGCTCAATGGAACTAGCGCACTCACAGTGAAGCAGCTATTCCCATTAGAGAAAGGGCCCTCCGACCTGGAAACGCAGAAAGGAAAGGCAGAAAGGTCCTCTCGGCTAATAGGAACTAGCCCACTCACACTGAAGCAGCTATTTCCCATTAGAGAAAGGGCCCTCCGACCTGGAAAGGCAGAAAGGTCCTCTCGGCTAATGGGAACTAGCCCACTCACACTGAAGCAGCTATTTCCCATTAGAGAAACGGCCCTCCGACCTGGAAAGGCAGAAAGGTCCTCTCGGCTAATGGGAACTAGCCCACTCACACTGAAGCAGCTATTTCCCATTAGAGAAAGGGCCCTCCGACCTGGAAAGGCAGAAAGGTCCTCTCGGCTAATGGGAAGTAGCCCACTCACACTGAAGCAGCTATTTCCAAATAGAGAAACGGCCCTCCGACCTGGAAAGGCAGAAAGGTCCTCTCGGCTAATGGGAAGTAGCCCACTCACACTGAAGCAGCTATTTCCCATTAGAGAAAGGGCCCTCCGACCTGGAAAGGCAGAAAGGTCCTCTCGGCTAATGGGAACTAGCCCACTCACACTGAAGCAGCTATTTCCCATTAGAGAAACGGCCCTCCGACCTGGAAAGGCAGAAAGGTCTTCTCGGCTAATGGGAACTAGCCCACTCACACTGAAGCAGCTATTTCCCATTAGAGAAAGGGCCCTCCAACCTGGAAAGGCAGAAAGGTCCTCTCGGCTAATGGGTACTAGCCCACTCACACTGAAGCAGCTATTTCCCATTAGAGAAACGGCCCTCCGACCTGGAAAGGCAGAAAGGTCCTCTCGGCTCATGGGAACTAGCCCACTCACAGTGAAGCAGCTATTTCCCATTAGAGAAAGGGCCCTCCGACCTGGAAACGCAGAAAGGAAAGCAGAAAGGTCCTCTCGGCTAATGGGAACTAGCCCACTCACACTGAAGCAGCTATTTCCCATTAGAGAAAGGGCCCACCGACCTGGAAAGGCAGAAAGGTCCTCTCGGCTAATGGGAACTAGCCCACTCACACTGAAGCAGCTATTTCCCATTTGAGAAAGGGCCCTCCGACCTGGAAAGGCAGAAAGGTCCTCTCGGCTAATGGGAACTAGCCCACTCACACTGAAGCAGCTATTTCCCAATCGAGAAATGGCCCTCCGACCCGGAAAGGCAGAAAGGTCCTCTCGGCTAATGGGAACTAGCCCACTCACACTGAAGCAGCTGTTTCCCATTAGAGAAAGGGCCCTCCGACCTGGAAAGGCAGAAAGGTCCTCTTGGCTAATGGGAACTAGCCACTCACACTGAAGCAGCTATTTCCCATTAGAGAAAGGGCCCTCCGACCTGGAAAGGGTGAAAGGTCCTCTCGGCTAATGGGAACTAGCCCACTCACACTGAAGCAGCTATTTCCCATTAGAGAAAGGGCCCTCCGACCTGGAAAGGCAGAAAGGTCCTCTCGGCTAATGGGAACTAGCCCATTCACACTGAAGCAGCTATTTCCCATTAGAGAAAGGGCCCTCCGACCAGGAAAGGCAGAAAGGTCCTCTCGGCTAATGGGAACTAGCCCACTCACACTGAAGCAGCTATTTCCCATTAGAGAAACGGCCCTCCGACCTGGAAAAGCAGAAAGGTTCTCTCGGCTAATGGGAACTAGCCCACTCACACTGAAGCAGCTATTTCCCATTAGAAATAGGGCCCTCCGACCTGGAAAGGCAGAAAGGTCCTCTCGGCTAATGGGAACCAGCCCACTCACACTGAAGCAGCTATTTCCCATTAGAGAAAGGGCCCTCCGACCTGGAAAGGCAGAAAGGTCCTCTCGGCTAATGGGAACTAGCCCACTCACACTGAAGCAGCTATTTCCCATTAGAGAAAGGGCCCTCCGACCTGGAAAGGCAGAAAGGTCCTCTCGGGTAATGGGAAGTAGCCCACTCACACTGAAGCAGCTATTTCCCATTAGAGAAACGGCCCTCCGACCTGGAAAGGCAGAAAGGTCTTCTCGGCTAATGGGAACTAGCCCACTCACACTGAAGCAGCTATTTCCCATTAGAGAAAGGGCCCTCCGACCTGGAAAGGCAGAAAGGTCCTCTCGGCTAATGGGAACTAGCCCACTCACACTGAAGCAGCTATTTCCCATTAGAGAAACGGCCCTCTGACCTGGAAAGGCAGAAAGGTCCTCTCGGCTCAATGGAACTAGCGCACTCACAGTGAAGCAGCTATTCCCATTAGAGAAAGGGCCCTCCGACCTGGAAACGCAGAAAGGAAAGGCAGAAAGGTCCTCTCGGCTAATAGGAACTAGCCCACTCACACTGAAGCAGCTATTTCCCATTAGAGAAAGGGCCCTCCGACCTGGAAAGGCAGAAAGGTCCTCTCGGCTAATGGGAACTAGCCCACTCACACTGAAGCAGCTATTTCCCATTAGAGAAAGGGCCCTCCGACCTGGAAAGGCAGAAAGGTCCTCTCGGCTAATGGGAACTAGCCCACTCACACTGAAGCAGCTATTTCCCATTAGAGAAAGGGCCCTCCGACCTGGAAAGGCAGAAAGGTCCTCTCGGCTAATGGGAAGTAGCCCACTCACACTGGAGCAGCTATTTCCCAATAGAGAAACGGCCCTCCGACCTGGAAAGGCAGAAAGGTCCTCTCGGCTAATGGGAAGTAGCCCACTCACACTGAAGCAGCTATTTCCCATTAGAGAAACGGCCCTCCGACCAGGAAAGGCAGAAAGGTCCTCTCGGCTAATGGGAACTAGCCTACTCACACTGAAGCAGCTATTTTCCATTAGAGAAACGGCCCTCCGACCTGGAAAGGCAGAAAGGTCCACTCGGCTAATGGGAACTAGCCCACTCACACTGAAGCAGCTATTTCCCATTAGAGAAACGGCCCTCCGACCTGGAAAGGCAGAAAGGTCCTCTTGGCTAATGCTAACTAGCCCACTCACACTGAAGCAGCTATTTCCCATTAGAGAAAGGGCCCTCCGACCTGGAAAGGCAGAAAGGTCCTCTCGGGTAATGGGAAGTAGCCCACTCACACTGAAGCAGCTATTTCCCATTAGAGAAACGGCCCTCTGACCTGGAAAGGCAGAAAGGTCTTCTCGGCTAATGGGAACTAGCCCACTCACACTGAAGCAGCTATTTCCCATTAGAGAAAGGGCCCTCCGACCTGGAAAGGCAGAAAGAGCCTCTCGGCTAATGGGAACTAGCCCACTCACACTGAAGCAGCTATTTCCCATTAGAGAAACGGCCCTCTGACCTGGAAAGGCAGAAAGGTCCTCTCGGCTCATGGGAACTAGCCCACTCACAGTGAAGCAGCTATTCCCATTAGAGAAAGGGCCCTCCGACCTGGAAACGCAGAAAGGAAAGTCAGAAAGGTCCTCTCGGCTAATGGGAACTAGCCCACTCACACTGAAGCAGCTATTTCCCATTAGAGAAAGGGCCCTCCGACATGGAAAGGCAGAAAGGTCCTCTCGGCTAATGGGAACATGCCCACTCACACTGAAGCAGCTATTTCCCATTAGAGAAACGGCCCTCCGACCTGGAAAGGCAGAAAGGTCATCTCGGCTAATGGGAACTAGCCCACTCACACTGAAGCAGCTATTTCCCATTAGAGAAACGGCCCTCTGACCTGGAAAGGCAGAAAGGTCCTCTCGGCTAATGGGAACTAGCCCACTCACACTGAAGCAGCTATTTCCCATTAGAGAAACGGCCCTCCGACCTGGAAAGGCAGAAAGGTCCTCTCGGCTAATGGGAACTGGCCTACTCACACGGAAGCAGCTATTTCCCATTAGAGAAACGTCCCTCCGACCTGGAAAGGCAGAAAGGTCCTCTCGGCTAATGGGAACTAGCCCACTCACACTGAAGCAGCTATTTTCCATTAGAGAAAGGGCCCTCCGACCTGGAAAGGCAGAAACGAAAGGCAGAAATGTCCTCTCGGCTAATGGGAACTAGCCCACTCACACTGAAGCAGCTATTTCCCATTAGAGAAAGGGCCTTCCGACCTGGAAAGGCAGAAAGGTCCTCTCGGCTAATGGGAACTAGCCCACTCACACTGAAGCAGCTATTTCCCATTTGAGAAACGGCCCTCCGACCTGGAAAGGCAGAAAGGTCCTCTCGGCTAATGGGAACTAGCCCACTCACACTGAAGCAGCTATTTCCCATTACAGAAACGGCCCTCTGACCTGGAAAGGCAGAAAGGTCCTCTCGTCTAATGGGAACTAGCCCACTCACACTGAAGCAGCTATTTCCCATTAGAGAAACGGCCCTCCGACTTTTCTGCCTCTCCAGGCCAGAGGGCCGTTTCTCTAATGGGAAATAGCTGCTTCAGTGTGAGTGGGCTAGTTCCCATTAGACAAGGGGACCAATTGATCTCCTGTTGATCATCAACTTGTCCCGAATGTCCTCTTTCTGATAATGTTCAAAACAACACTTTATAGCCAACCCTCACAGTGCTGTAACAAACTCCTCAATGGTCTCACAACATTTCTGCTGTCTGATCGAAAATTGATAACAAGCCAAAATGTTATTCCCCTTCCCTCGTAATGCTTGTCCATCTTGGCTATGCATACATCAAGCTGGTTGCCCATCTTGATGCATTCAGCTTGTTTTAAGAAATTGTTGTCCAGCCCGACCTCGACAAAGAAACAGTGCCTCTTTCTTTTTACTCAAATAATTAGGACCATATACTGCTAACATATACTTCTGGAATCTTTCTTTCGATTTAATAACCTAGGAATAACCCAGTGCCTGGTATATTTCCCATAATCTTTGAATTTGTTTCTGTTGCTTCCCTATTTTTGTGCTCTTGGTATTTGTCACCTTGTTCACAGGGACAAATGTCTGTAATCTCCCTTTTAAGGTGCAATGAAAAAACACCTCTCAGAGTAACAGCCAATTGTGCTACGGCATGCTCCCTTCTTTATGTGTGCAAGTGTTTCTTTCGGTCGCTACAGTGCACGTGGGACAGGCACAGCACGGAGCGCAGTGCCCGCAGTGAAGGCCTTCAGCTTGTTACATAGCTAAGCAACAGACATGTCAACTCCTTATCATGTCTAAAATTGCCAGGTAACAACTTGCAACACCGGACGATGCGTCCTTGGATCACGTGCTCTGTCGTCTGCATGCACAGCTATGCTGCTAGGGTGCTTCCTGTGTCCTCGTAGGCTCACGCACAGCCCAGATAATCCCCAATACATGCCTGGAGAGTCCCACTGAGCCACCTATTTGACTGTGCAACTAACCCTGTACCTGTACAGCCAGTGCAACTACACTCAATGGCAAGTGCAGGCTCTTTGTCATTGCCGCAACTCATCACCATCAGGAAGTGAACCAGAACACAGTCACTATGTGTGACTTCATTTCTTTTAAGTTCATCTTTATGCTGTAACAACTCTCTCTGTCCTCACCCTTACACCAACCACCATACAACTTGCCTTGCATTCTCTTCTAGTGTTCTCTGTTCACATTCCACACCCATACGATTCCCTCTGCTGACATTCCTAACACTGTAAGGAGTCCCCCTTTCTCCTAGAGGACTTTAATCCCATGGCCATTTTCCGTATTCTAATATTACTCAACTAGAGTTGTATTGCCAAGTGGGAATGGTTCAGTCAGTCCCCCTCTAGTGCACTACATGAGCATAGGTTGATCCTCCTTGGATTGACGACGCATTGGCCCTATTGGGCATGAAGATTTGTTTGCTCTCCTGGCCAGAAAGACCATTTGTCTGTCCCGGGCTTGAAGATGCGCTGGCACTCTTGGGCTTGAAGACAAAGATAGGCCCTTCCAGGGGCCAGAAACTGATGATGTGATGGAGCTGCAGGGCCAGAAACCGAAGAGAGGCCCACTCAGCTTGGTGTTGAGAGTTAAACCACGGTCAAGTGTATTTACCCAGGGTACTGCACCCCTCCTCATCTTTCCAATACCCCTCTCTACTTTTGATGGGCTAGGTATTAGGTTAAGATGTACAACAAGGCGCCAGCTGGCATAATACTTAATGGACACAGGCTTTCGTCCACACCATTTACCTTATTTTCAGGGTCCACCTTCTGCACTTCTTCCTTCCTCCACCTTCCTTTTCTTCCTCAGTACCTTTCCAAAAATGTTCCTCCATCGGTGGCCCTCTTCCTACACCGATTTTGTCTGTACCTTTTAAACTGTTCTCCAAGTAATTTCTTCCTTTCTCTTGTCTCTCACCTTCCATCTCTGCTTTCCCCCTTGCTAGTTTTCCCCTTTTCATGCTGCTCTCCCCTTTCCCTTCCTTTGACGCATCTTCACCTTCCTCTCCCATCCACCTCAGGTCTTACTCTCCTTCAACTCCCTTCGCCTTCCTTCTTCCTCTTTTACTCCGCTCTTTACTGCAACGCTTGTTTCCAAACTCCCATACCAGGCCTTCTACCAAAGCCTCCCTGTACAGTCCTGCCCCTTTTTATACTGGAAAAGGAAAGGTGTTAATTAATGTGCCTTGTGTGTACGTGACAAAGTGATTGGCTCTTCTGAGTAACTCGCCATCTTCAGATCTAGGGACTCGTATCAGTTATAAATTGTCAGCTACCAACTTGAAGTCAAGCAGCGCTGTCATGGTAGCTGCCTGACCCCACCATGGTGCCTCCTGCAGGCAGCTGCACAATGATTCTGCCAACCTTGAACCTCCTCATATGCCAACTTCATTGCATACCCAAGCTCAAGTAGGTCTTTTCCACAGTCCATACTGCAGACTGTGTATTCAAATGTACTTTTAGTGGGATCAAAGACGATACCCACAAATCTTTTGACCTTCTAATGCAGAGTTTTTCATTCTTCAAAACTCTACCAGGTCTTGAATTACAGACTGGTACCTGGCAAAGGATAAAGTGGATAGGGTAGATGCCTTGGGAATACCTTATATACTGGCTATTACCTTTCTGAAAGTACAGGCCAATCCAGGGTCTCGTAGCTCCATTCCCATATGTCCACCTAGAAACATGGTCACAGTTCTCTCCTTTTTTATGCTGTCACTCAGTTCATTGTTGTACTCAATATGTAATTCTTTTCATTGACAGTTTCATATTTTAAGTCATTTATATTCCATGAAAGTATTTATATTGTTAAAGTAGGCCTTATTTTCATTTATTTTATTACTTGAGTTATCAGTTCATGGTTCTTACATATTTATCATATTCAAGATTTATTATAACCATTTAATTGGACCAAAGTGTGAAATATCTTAGCCGTTGGCATAATTATGGATCTATGTGTTGAAATTGAACCTGAAGTAGTTGCATTTTTTCCAAATGTTTTGTACCAATTTTTTTAAATGGCAGATTTTGGGGTAGGTCGCTGCCACTGCACTTGGGGATGGTAGACTCACATGGGAGACATATGCCGAAGGCCGGGGACATCACCTCCAGCCGTCCTTGAGTTTTGGCTGGGCTACATTACAGCTTTTCCCTTCGTGGAGGTTTAGGCACACTGCTGGGCTCCCTGGTGGGGGAAAGCTGTAACATAGGCCAGCCAGAGCTCCAAGATGGTTGCAGGTAAAGTGCCCGGCCTTGGGCGGCTGTCTCCCATGTGGGTTGACCATCCCTCAGCCCAGCAGCAGTTCCAGGAAGCCCCAGAAGGGTGCCACTCCCTCAGGGTAGGTGACCCTGTCAGGGCTCCCTGGGACAGCCGCTGCACTTGGACATGGTCACTCCATATGGGAGACAGCTGCCCAAGGCCAGGAACAGACTATCCTGGAGTTCTGGCTGGCCTGATTTACAGCTTCTCCCTCTGGGAAAGGTCGGGGAACCTGCTGGGGCTCCCTGGGAGTCCTGCTGCACTTGGGGATGGTGGACCCACATGCTAGTCATCCAAGGTCGGGGACATCACCCCAGACCATCCTGGAGCTCTGGCTAGGCAGCATTTCAGAATTTCCCCTCAGGGAACGGATGGAGACCCTGCTGGTGCTCCTTGGGACTGCCATTGGACTTGGGGGATGGTCAACACTCTTTCACCCAGGTAGGTACACCCACACGAGGTACTGTTTTCATCCAGACACCTTTGGGAAGGTAGGCCATGTGTTGGCGGTATGTTTCAGTAGTTTCCAGGTTGGAAATGTCTGAAAATTGTGTTTATTTTCCCTAAAGTTCAGACTTTGCCGGGCTTTTGGGTAATAAGTTCTAGGGCAATTGGCACAAGTCAGACCTCTGTGGGTTCCTACGGGAGTCTGCTCTCCTGAAACACTTGTGTTACCAGTGGTTTAGCCTTTTCCATTTGCACCCAGGTAGTTGCACCGACACATGAGGTACAGTTTTCGTCAAGACATGTGTGTGTATGTAGGATGGTAGGATATTTGTTGTTTTCTCTTGGTTTAACATTTTCATACATTTGCTATTGCACTTTGTTACACAACCCTTTAATTTCCCAAATGTGACCTACATGTAGTTGCCGGTTTAAGCACTGTATGCTTTTGTAACCTGCTCATGTCACCTACCCTTCAAAAGTGCTGCCTGTGCTCTTTCACAAATGGTATGCTTGCCATTCCTCACATTTATTTTCCTTATTTACACATGCTAAGTATGTCTGTTTAGGCCGTCAGCATAAAATTCCTGTGTGCTATGGCTCCGTTTTTGGCTTATGGTACATGCGATTTCCTAACTGGAAAAGTCAGGGGAATGTAGCGGGGCACTGCTTTTCTCAATATTCATAGAAGCCATTACCTTACAGGTCCAACCATGTCCAGCACATACCTTTTTTAACTGTCATTTTTCAAATCTTTCCCCAAACTATGGGCATTTTCCCTACATAGATGTTGCCTCACCTGAGCAAATCACTTTTCCTAAACTTGGAATTTTGTCTACTTTTCAGAAATGTATGCCTTGGTCTTCGGTCTTCCCTTTCAGCTTTCCTACCCTCCTCTTCCATTCCATCCACGCATGGACTATTGGGGGGGGGGGAGAGAAAGGGGTAAACTCGCATAGCTCTCACAAAATTGATGGTAACCTTATTTTTTTGGTTTTCACTCAACCTGTTCTTGAAAGCCTGGAAAATGGCACATTCAGCACAGCAAATCATTTGTTCCTAGCTCTTACAAGGAAACACCCACAGGCTTCTTTGTACATAATTTTATTGGCATTGTGTGAAAAAACACAAAATGTGCTCCGTTTTCGGTTATTTTCTCTCACCCCCATACAGCAAACTAGGATTCCTAGGTGGCGTTATGATCACCTACATGTGGGAAGAAAGGGGGCCAAATTTGAGCGAGATATCACATGTAAATAAAGCATTACAAGGGATTGAATGGCGACATACCGAAACCACCATAAAAGGGCTCAGCGCGCGGAGGGGTGGGAGGCATTGGCAGTTAAGGGGTTAAAAACAAATAACACATTAGCTTAAAGAAATAGACAATTGGGTAATTAAGTGTTTTTATTATGACAAGTGCTTACACTGTAAAGCAACAAATAATACATATACATGTGTAAACCAAAGATCAAATTGGTGGAGCCATATGAAGTGAACCTGTTTTACCTGGGGGATTGGAAGGAAAAAGAAGCCGAATAGTGAAACATTTATGGAAAAACAGTTCTCATAACTGCACATGAGTCGTTGCAAGAATTGGATAAAAGAAAAAGTCAACTTTATTATTGCAAATGTTCACAATCTTTTGTCACAATATTTCCTGCAAGGGCTCAACAGATATCACGACTTAACACCTTCAGCAGGGGCACGATGATACACAGTGCCAGAGGTTTGTAACGCAATTATCGATCTATAAATTATTTGCTTTTCATAATGGTGCTGTAATGTGAACAAGTACAGGTAAACTATAGACAACTAAATGTCTCAGAACATTTCCAAGTTAAAAATGTCACTCGAAATATGGATTTATAGGACAGTGAGCTAAAATAACATGAAAAGCAACTCACACTGCCTAAAATTAAAATTGTGATTAGAGTGGAAGGAACTCAGAAACACTTGACACTTTTCTCAAGCGCACCTGGCACTTTTTGAATCTGTTATACTCTTTGCACTTTAATCAGGCATTTCCAATAGTTACGATTTGCCTTGAAGTAATATGGTTCTGCTTTGACTTTATGACGCATTTGCACACAGCACTTTTATATGGATGTATAATGGATTTATATGTACAAGGAAGTTTTGTCAGTATTTAATATCAGGCATTCCAAGCGGAGTGGCCGAGCACAAATGTACAAACAGAATTTGGCCTGTAGATATTCTGCCCCAGTTCCATAAAAGGCATGATGTACTAGACATTAGCCCTTGACCTGAATGGGCTTGGCCATGGGTAGCCAATGAAGATGGTGCACACATGGAGTAATGTGAGCACAACTAGGTGTGTAAGTGGCTACTCTGGCGGCAGATTTCTGCAGGACCTGAAGGTGCCATAAGAAGTAGCCAGTTTGTGCCAGAAATGGGGCGTTGCAGTGTTCCATGGAGGACATTACAAGTAAGGTCACCACAGGGGCACGTAACTGAGAAAGGAGTAAACAAAGAACCTAACTATGGGGTTTTCAGTTGAAGATGGCCCCTTTGACATACTGGACTTAGCTTTTCTGTCTGCGGAATCTCAGATGACATATTTACCTGTAAAGATGGCCAAAAAGAGGGGTCCAAAAGGCAGTAGAGGAAGGAGGGCCCACCACCAACACCACATTTTTTTCCCTTGAACCAGCTATTACACATCCATGCACCCACAGCTTCGAGACAGGACCTAAATCTGGTTGCTGCCTTGACAAGAGAGATCTAAACGGACCAGGATCTGTGTGATCTGTTAAGAATAACAGTGGAAGCCATGATAGCAGAGAAGCTTGGTAAGAAGTTACATGTACATGTTAAACAAAACCTGGAAGATGGAGGAAACCTGAGGGAATCCACATCTCAAGGCAGACGGTACAGAGTGAAAAGGGGGGATGGAAATTGACTGTTCGGTTAGAGAGAAGCAAAGAAAACCAGGAAAGTATGGCACCAGAAAGGCCGGCCCAGACGAGCAAGGCGGCATGGTCAACGGTATCAAAGGAGGCAGATAAGTCAAGTAATAAGCACCGACGCTGCCAGAGTTGTGCAGCCAAGTCGCATCATCCACGTTGGAGACCAGCACCCCCTCTGTGCCACATCCTGGACGAAAAATGGATTGAGAGGTGTGGAAGAAAGATTACTCAAGAAAGGGCAGATGAAGGTTCAAAAAGCTTCATAAGAAGATTCCAAAAGGGCCCCCGTGACCACCCCACCGTGAGGAGCGTGCTCCTCCCCGGCCATCCGAAAAAGGAGCAATAAGCAGCGTTACAAGACCCCAGGGCAGCAAAAGCAAAGGGGACGACCCGTGAAGCGAGCGGTCCCCAAGAAAACTCCAACTGCAGCGTTTGGGGGCAGAGTTAGTGGACCTGAGACCGCCAGGAGCGATGCCTGTGTGGGGACTGGCAGTCGAGCCGGAGGAGATCAGCGAACCTACGCGGGTGGTGCAGAAGACGCAGGGTGCCCATTCAGCCAAGGCAACATAGGCGAGACTGGGGAGTGTGAGCGGACCACCGCAGATCCACTGGCAGTACAGCAGAGCCGGCGCAGCCCGGACACCCAGCTACAAATGAGAGGGAGCGGGTAGTATTCCCCTGAAATCCTGCGCCTGCCTCTGCCCCATACAGCGCAGGGCCTCCACGAACCACGCGGCGCAGGGCCCCCATGAGCTGTGATGCGCCCCAGCTGGCGCAGGGTAAGTAGGCATAATTAAGGGAGTTGGCAGCCATGAAGCAGGTGCACGCAAGACGCTCCCCTCCCAAACAACGGACATGGAGGTTTATGAAAGCATCTGCCCCAGCGCACCATAACCTACACTTGGAAGGGGACCCCCCTATGGCAGGAGACCCGCAGCATACCCGGACCCCGGCAAAGGCTCATGCCCATACGATTCAGCAACATCAGAGGCAAACTGCAGTAATAGAAGGGTGACAGCACTAAGTCTCCTGCAGCATCCCCCCCGCTAACGGCCAGGGAAGGAACCCGGGGGCGAGGGGTGGGGACGGCACGTGCCCCCAACCCTCAGCATTTGACTCTGCAGGAGAGCGCTGCTTCGCTCCACCACCCACCCTTATGAAAACTAACCCTGCCATGCAAGATTAACCAAGAAGGAACCTCCATGGGTTCAAGAGCATACTTAGAGGCTCAGGAGTGGTGGGAGCGCGGGGCCCCCCCGGGCAGAAATTCATGAAGCTCCTGGACTCCAGGCCAGTGTGACACTGCGACCATAACCACTTTCACCTTTGAGCGTATTAGCCCCACGGCCCCCAGGGGGCAACCAACCTAGGATCTAAAGGGGAGCTAGACCCCCGCTGCGCACAGGAGGGAGAGAAAAGCATCCCCTTCCTACAGAACAACTGGCCAATACCCCGGGGTCAAGAAGAACCTCAGAGGCCTGGGAAGAAGCCCCCTACAGTAAGGTGCAGGCAGGCACTCGCCATCAGCAGGGAATGTTGCGCAACAAGGCCAAGGAGGCCAAAAAAGGCCCCTCAAGGGCCAAGATCTCAAGAAAACAGAAGGGACCCTTCAAAAGCTATGGAGAAATGAGGGGGAAGCCCCGGAGGAAGAGGATCCATCGCTGACAGAGAGGCAGCAGTTGGTGGAACCCCTGACGCTACAACAGGGGCAAGAGGTCACGAGCAAGGGGCTGCAACAGTGCTTTAAGGCATTCAGTGACCAAATGACTGCTGCCCTTCAGACACAATTAAGCCTAATACGCACAGAACTTGCACAATCCCTGCAGGAAATCAAAGGCGACAGTTGAATTGATACAAATGAAACGCAATTCAAGAACTCACTTAAAACACCCGGAAGATAGATGTATTAGCGAAGCAGCAGGCAGTAGCGACACAACCTGGAGCTCCAAGCCAAGGACTTGGAGAACCGCTCGGGAAGGTCCAACATCAGGGTGAAGGGGCTGCATGAAAGTGTGAGCGATGCCGACCTCAGGGAAACAATGCAGCACGTGTTCAAAGATTTGCTGGGCATGGCTGGGGAGAAATTCTCAGATAGAAGGTCCACAGCAAGAAGAACCCGGGGCCAGGCCAAGAGAAGTGCCAATGGCTTTACAGCAATACAACCGAAACAAATGGATCCTCCAAGCGACGAGGAAAGCAACCCTGATAAAAGTGAACAGCACCGTCAAAACTTTTCCAGGACCTGGCCAAATCCATACTAACAATGAGGAGGCAAATGGGCCCGATGACCAAAGCCCTTACCAAAGCCCAGATAAGATCCAGGTGGACATTCCCCTTTGGAATGGTCTTCAAGTGGGAAGGGTGCCAACACCTCATCACTACGTTGGATGAGGGACCCAAGATCCTGAATATTGAAGAAGAAGGGGATGCAGGGAGAGGACCTAATAGGAGGCCAGAACATGAAAGCCACCAAGAGAAGCCATGGGAGTGGAGAAGAGTAGAGAGGTCAGAGCCGAGACACAAACAATTGCGGGGTCTGGGGGGGATAGCAACGAAGCCCCAGGCTGAATAGACTGTTAACTTAACAGCATCAGGGGGGGGATCACGAGACAAGGGTTAAGACCCGGTGGGGTTACACAGGGAATGTCAGCCTAAGGATCGGCTCCGGGAGACAGGGGGGCAGGGGGGTGACGGATCGTGGAAACAGGGGAGAGCAGAGGAATGGCTCTCTCCGCACAGTTATTCTCTGGGATGGGAACGAGATCCAGGAACCTAGGACGACGTTACGGCTTGGGGAAGTTGAGCCGAGTCCAGCCAGAGGGGGTGATGGTACGGCGTAGGGAAGTTGAGCTGAGTCCAGCCGGAGGGGGCTATGTTACGGCCTGGGGAAGTTGAGCCGAGTCCAGCTGGAGGGGGATCGTTTCGACATAGTTACTCTCAGAACGTAACGGGGTATGGGTAGGGATCCAAATACTAAAACTCAATGTTAGAGGACTAAACACACCGACAAAAGAGACAGAAACTGGAGAACCTCCTCCAGGATACCAAGCCCGACATTGTGACGCTCCAGGGGACCGATATCCGTAAGCAAGACAGATACAGAATGAAGTTGAGGATAGCCCCAGGTTCTGCAGGCCAACGACAAGAGCAACGCTTGAGGGGTCCTCATAGCGTTTAGACACCTACCTAACGTCGAAATAATAGGCACAAAAGTCGACAAGGAAGGTAGATTCCTCTTCATCCAGCTACAATGGGGGGTGGCCTCTCACAATCGCCACAGTGTACGCCCCCAACTCCGGGCAGGACGAATACTTGCAGGGGGTTTTGGAGAAGCTAAACCAATTAACAACAAGCCAGCTAATACTGACGGGATTTTAACTTGGCGTGGCGCCCATCCACGGACAGAAGCGCAGACAGGACACCCACATCTGAAGGCCCATCTAGTAAACTACAGGCTAGCATAACAGAATGGCATTAGCAGATACATGGCATGAACTAAAAGGGGACTCCAAGGGGTATACTTACTACTCACATGTGCACCGAACATTCTCAAGAATTGATTACATATTGGTTTCGGAGACAATGCGTTAGCAAGTATGGATCATAGAAAGGGAAACCATAGCCATGCCCGACCACACTCCCCTGCAGCTACAAATCCAATGGGAGGGGGGGGGACCTCTGGAAGTGGCGGTTCCCCTGACATCTGCTGAGAGATGCAGTAATTTGCGATGAGATACACAAGTCCATCCGCAACTTCTTTGGGGAAAATAAGACCCCGGAGGTGCAGGAACATGTAGTATGGGACGCCTTTAAGGCAACCATGTGGGGGATGCTCATAGCAAAGCAGGCATCTCGAGCCAAACAGGAGAAGGCCCTTCATGTGGACCTAGAACAGGGATAATGGAGACCGATAGTGGGGATAATGATCAGGAGGGAGTATAGGCATATCAAAAGGCAAATCAATATCCTTCTAGCTAAACAAGCAGTAAAATCGCTCCAATTCTTGAGGCAGAAGTATTACCTTCAGGCAAACAAGATAGGCCAGCTCTTAGCCAGGTAGGTTAAGCAGAAGGAGGCGGCAGGTACAATACGCCACATTCAGATGGTGCAGGGACAGGAAACCACACGTACAGAAGAGATCCTTCAGGCGTTCACAGAGTTCTATACAAGCCTCTACTCTGCGGAGGCACCGGAGAGTGACCTCCAAAAGGCCTTCTTAAAATCTTGCTGGCTAAAAAGATTAGAACAGAGCCAGCATGACGCTTTAGAAGGGACGATTACCTAAGACGAGGTGGGTGCAGCGATCCAATCGCTACAACCAAATAAAGCCCTCGGCCCGGACGGGTACCCCGCCACATTCTATAAAGCATTCCATACCACATTAGTCCCGTTAATGACATCCCTGTTCAACTCCTTCTCCGATACGGGCCGCATCTCCCAGTCCATGGAGGAGGCCAAGGTAATCCTCTTCCCTAAGCCAAACAAGAAACAAACCCTCTGTAGCTTCTACTGCCCTACTGCCCTAATAAACCTTGATGCCAAAATCTTTACAAAAAATTCTAACATCTAGAATGGATAAAGTAATCACTGACCTGATCCACCCGGATCAAGCAGGCTTTGTCAAGGGGCGACAAACGTTTCTCAACATTAGGCGAATATCCCACCTGATAGAGAAGTCAAACAGGGCAGTCCTGAGGGCAGGGAGTGTTAGCACTAGATGCAGAGAAGACATTTGACCGAGTCAAATGGTCATTCTTGTTTGCTACCATGATGGTTATGGGGTTTGGCCCGGGCCTTGTCCACCTGGTCAAAGTCAACTATGGAGCACCACTTATCAGGCTGGCTATCAATAGGCATGTCTCCGAGGCGATAAGGATCACTAGGGGTACTAAGCAGGGCTGCCCATGTCACCATTCCTGTACGCAAACTTTCTCGAACCCTTCCTAGCTAGAATTAGACAGGAGAGGGAATAAAAGGGATTACATTCGGTGGGGAAGACCATAAGGCAATGGCCTTTGCCGACGACCTCCTAGTCGTGCTAACAGACATGGACACTTCCCTCGGGAAGTTAACAGAACTCCTAGGGGAATTTGGCAGAGTGGCAGACCTGAAGATCAACAACCAAAAACAACAGTTGATTAATGAAAACATTATTGGCTAATGCTTTCACTTTGGTTCGTCTTGCGCTGGTCCAAGAATGTCACCTCTAGCGGCACAATATGAATGCCCTCAGCCGTCCCTCTTAATCACGGCCCCAGTTCCGAAAAACAACAAAATAGAACCAGTGTCCTATTCCATTATTCCTAGTTTAAGTATTCAGGCGACCAGCCTGCTTTGAACACTGTACTTTTTTCAAACTAAACGCTTCAGACCTCCAGGACGTTCAGGCAGGGTCTGGGACAGGCAGTGGTAGCTCACCTCACGGCGGACCGCCAGCTCAATCCCAAGATCCAACTACAAGCTTTTTAACTGCAGCAACTTTAATATATGCTATTGGAGCTGGAATTACTGTGGCTGCTGGCACCAGACTTGCCCACCAATGGGTACTCGTTAAAGGATTTAAAAATTGTACTCATTCCAATTACAGTGCCTCGAAAGAGTCCTGTACTGTTATTTTTCGTCACTAACTCCCAGAGTCGGGATTGGGTAATTTCGGCACCTGCTGCATTCCTTGATGTGGTAGCCATTTCTCAGGCTCCCTCTCCAGAATCAAACCCTGATTCCCCATTGCCCGTGGTCACCAAAGTACCATCGAAAGTTGATCTGAATGCATCGTCGCGGTCACATGGATGTGCGATCGGCATGAGGTTATTTAGAGTCACCAAAGCGGCCGGGTGAGCCCGGATTGGTCTTGGTCTGATAAATGCATGCATCCCGGGAGGTCCGCGCTCGTGGACATGTATTAGCTCTAGAATTACCAGTTATCCAAGTAACAGATGGCGCGATCAATGGAACCATAACTGATTTAATGAGCCATTTGCAGTTTCACTGTACCAGTCGTTTGTACTTACACGTGCATGGCTTAATCTTTCAGACACGCATATGCTACTGGCAGGATCACTGAGGGAGGGTGGCAACGGGGGGAGCCGCGCGACTGCCTCAGAGCCAACCTTCGCACCCTCTGGGGCTGTCTGCAGGACCCAAGCGCCAAAGAGCATCCCTAGACGTGTGCGTGTCGGGTGGACAGGTTGGTCACGCGGGTGCCGGCGGCAGGGCCTGCTCAGCCATGCCACAGGGTGGGTGGGAGAGGCCAGGCACAACTTGAACCGGTAGGGGGGGTTTGCCAGCACGCTGCCACTGGTATGGCGACAGAGGGGGTCGGCAGCCAACGTGTGTTCCGAATTGCTGGAGAAACGTGCTTGGTGGAGGAGGGGCCGCGTCGTGGCTTGCAAGGGGATCCCATCTGATCTGACCACTGGGGAGTTGCCGGGCTGCTTAGCCTTCGCTCTAGAGCTGCCCACACGAGGGGGCCCTCCCCGAGGGAAGCAAACCCTTGACACGGTCCCAAGGCGGGTGGAAGCAAATTGCTTGAAACAGCCGAGGATGGCCAAGCAGTCCAACCCTAGACAGACCAAGTGCACCAAATCGATCCCATGGAGTGCTCGGAAGAGCACCCCCAGCAGGCCAGTCTCTGCTGGGGCATTGCGTGGGGCACGCCCCCCGGCTGGCCCGGGTTTTCACCATAGAGCCCGGGTTGGGCAACGAGAACCAAGAGGAGCGCAGACAGGTCCCTCTCACCCAGTCTATAGTAATCCGGAGGAAGGAGACTAAGTTTTGTCATCTGTGTACCCAGAGTGACAGAGTGGGACCTCTCTGCAAAAGCGTCGGGCTCCTTATAGACCCAACTGGAGAAACATTTTAAACTGACACCCATCAGAACTTCCAGAGCAGCCAAGCCGCCTGGTCCTTGCAGACATTCCTCTGGCCAATAACCAGATGTCCGGGCTCGGAGAGCGGCCATCTGGTAGGTCAAAGCATTCCAATGGGCCTGGATGGGAAGGGCCTTTGGCCCCCCCACCTGACAAAGGAAAGGGCACCGGCAGGTTCCCAAAGGCATGGGCCAACACCAATCGTCATCCTCGAGCTCTGGCAAGGCCACCTTAGAGTTTTTCTCCCCCCCTTCCACGTAAGAGGTTTTTGATCCACCCTGGAGCTTATCCCTCTGGGGAGGGACAGTCGCCCCACATGTGAGACAGTTACCCAAGGCTGGGTGCTTGGGGGGACCAGCACCCCCCCAGCCATCCTGGAGCTTTAACAGGGCCCATTTAGAGCTTCTACTTCCAGGGCTCCCCGCAACTATCGCAAGGCTTAGGGACTCCACCCACATGCACAAGGCTGGCACCCAAGGCCAGTGGGGGCAGCAGCCCCAGCCACCCCAGAGCTCTGGCCCGGGCCGCCTTAGAGCTTTGCCCGCCACATTAGAGCTTTACCCTCCAGAGAGGGACAGGGCTCCCCACGATCACCACCAGGCTTGGGGACAGTCAACCCAGACGTGAGACAGGCACCCAAGGCCAGGACACCCCCGCCGCCAGCCACCCTGGAGCTTTAGCAGGGCCCCTTTAGAGCTTTTCCCTGTGGGGAGCGATGCGACTACCACTGGGTCCGGGGGCTTTCACCCTGGAGCACTGGCCTGAGCTGCTCCCACAACATTAGAGCCTTTCCCTCCAGGACTAACCCACAAACACTGTGGAACTCAGGGCCGGCCACCGCGAGCGCATTTACCCCCACGCAGAGGAAAGGGACCCGCTCAGGGCGCCCCTTGACACACGCACCTCGTCTTGGACCT